>NC_047113.1:74965308-75331120 GCF_902500255.1 Thalassophryne amazonica | reverse complement strand
GCGAGGTGAGCGTGCACCTCCACTTTTCCATTCGTCGCACACCCTGCCAGCAGCAATTACTTCCACCAAGGACGTAATGAAATCATCGCCATTTAATTATTCACCTGTTTGTCTGTCTGTCTGTTAGCAGGATTACGTCAAAACTACTGCACGGATTTTGACGAAATTTTCATCACAGATAGATATTAGGCCACAGAAGAACCCATTACATTTTTGAGGTGATCCAGATCTGGATGCTGGATCAAAATTTCACTTTATATAGGGTTTGAAGGATTACAGTGGGGCAAATAAGTATTTGATCCACTGTCTGTTTTGCAAGTTTTCCCACCTACAAAGAATGGAGAGGTCTGTAAGTTTTATTGTAGGTATACGTCAACTGTGAGAGACAGAAGCTAAAAAAAAAAAATCTGAAAAATTACATTGTTTGACTTTTAAATAATTAATTTGTATTTTATTGCATGAAATAAGTATTTGATCACCTACCAACCAACTGCTAGTTTTTCTTTAAGAAGCCCTCTTATTCTGCACTCTTTACCTGTATTAATTGTATTAACTGTTTGAACTCATTACCTGTATAAAAGACACCTGTGCACACACTCAATCAATCACACTCCAACCTGTCCAACATGGCCAAGACCAAAGAGCTGTCTAAGGACACCAGGGACAAAACTGTAGACCTGCACAAGGCTGGGATGAGCTACAGGACAACAGGCAAACAGCTTGGTGAGAAGACAACAACTGTTGGTGTATTTATTAGAAAATGGAAGAAACACACGATGACTGTCAGTCTTTCCCAGTTTTGAGTTCCATGCAAAATCTCAGCTCATGGTGTAAGGATGATTCTGAGAAAGTCCAGAACTACACAGGAGGACCTGGTCAATGACCTGAAGAGAGCTGGGACCACAGTCACAAAGATTACATTAGTAACACACAACACCATCATGGTTTAAAATCCTGCAGGGCAGCAAGGTCCCCCTGCTCACACCAGCACATGTCCAGGCCGTTTGAAGATCACTAGTGACCATCTGGATGATCCAGAGGAGGCATGGGAGAAGGTCATGTGGTCAGTTGAGAGCCAAATAGAGCTTTTTGGAATCAACTCCACTGGCCGTGTTTGGAGGATGAGAACAACCCCAAGAACACCGTCCCAACCGTGAAGCATGGGGGTGGAAACATCATTTTGAGGGGTGCTTTTCTGCAAAGGGGACAGGACGACTGCACCGTACTGAAGGGAGGATGGATGGGGTCATGTATCGTGAGATTTTGGCAAACAATCTCCTCCCCTCAGTAACAGCATTGAAGATGGGTTGTGTCTGGATCTTCAGCATGACAATGACCCCAAACACACAGCCAGGGCAACTAAGGAGGGGCTCCGTAAGAAGCATTTCAAGGTCCTGGAGTGGCCTGGCCAGTCTCCAGACCTGAACTCAATAGAAAATCTTTGGAGGGAGCTGAAACTCCAAACCTGAAAGATCTGGAGAAGATCTGTATGGAGGAGTGAACCAAAATCCCTGCTGCAGTGTGTGAAAACTTGGTCAAGAACTACAAGAAACCATTGAGGTCTGGAACTGCAAACAAAGGTTTCTGAACCAAATATTAAGGTCTGTTTTTCTATTGTATCAAATACTTATTTCATGCAATAAAATGCAAATGAATTATTTAAAACATCATACAATGTAATTTTCTGAACTTTATTTTTAGATTCTGTCTCTCACAGTTGAAGTGTACCTACAATACAAATTACAGACCTCTCTATTCTTTGTAAGTGGGAAAACCTGCAAAATCGACAGTGGATCAAATACTTATTTACCCCACTGTATGTCAAAACTACTTCACGGATTCTCAACAGATTTGCACCACAGATAGAATATGTGAAATATGGAATACGAGGTCTATTAGAAAAGAAATCGACCTTTTTATTTTTTCAAAAACTATATGGATTTGAATCACGTGTGATTGACTGGCGCTTTGCTTGATCAAAATTTTTTCTGAAACTGTAAGGCACATCCAAGTGGACACCACTCGAGAAATTCAGACGGTTTTCGGTGAAAATTTTAACGGCTGATGAGAGATTAAGGAGTGTTACTGTCGCTTTAAGGACAGCACACGAGCCGCCGTCGTCAGCCTGTTTCGAGCTGAAAACTTCCAAATTTAAGCCTCTGTTGACCCAGGACGTCGCGAGAGAACAGAGAAGTTTCAGAAGAGGTCGGGATCAGCAGTTTATCCGGACATTCCACTGTTAAAGGAGATTTTGTAATGAAAGACGTGCGGATGGATTCGCGCATCGCCACCCAGCCACTCACTGAGCGGCGCCACAGAAAAACACCTCCGTTGGAAGCATTACAGGACAAGTTTGAACATGCCCGGCTGTTAAACAATTTCTCGGATACTCACTCGACTGAAAGCCATTGAAAACCGCCTGAATCTTACGAATGGTTATCAACACGGAGGTGTTTTTCTGTGGCGCCGCGCCATGAGCGGCTGTGTGCCAACGCGCGAATCCGTCTACACGTTTTTCATTACAAAATCTCCTTTAATAGTGGAATGTCCGGATAAACTGCTGATCCTCTTCTGAAACTTCTCTGTTCTCTCACGACGTCCTGGGTCAACAGAGGCTTAAATTTGGAAGTTTTCAGCTTGAAACAGGCTGACGACGGCGGCTCGGGGCGCGGCACGCCGTCCGGCTCTGTGGGCAGTCCTTAAAGCGACAGTAACACTCCATAATCTCTCATCAGCCGTTAAAATTTTCACCGAAAACCGTCTGAATTTCTCGAATGGTATCCACTTGGATGTGCCTTACAGTTTCAGAAAAAATTTTGATCAAGCAAAGCACCAGTCTCTCAGGAAGAAGTCAGACAAAGGAATGCCGGTGAGCGGGGTGGACCAGTGCTCACTCAAAGCCTGCCCACAGGCGAATGACGCAACTGACAGGCGTGAAAAAACTCACGCATGCGCACGAGGGTTCAAGCTTGTCTGACGTAATCGCACGTGATTCAAATCCATATAGTTTTTTAAAAAAATAAAAAGGTCGGTTTCTTTTCTAATAGACCTCGTACACCAATGAATTTTGGAGGTGATCCGGATCCAGATCCGTATTCTGGCTCAGGATTTGTTTGGAGTGATCAGGATCAGTATGCAGGTTCTACGGCAGAAAGATTCAACATCACAATGTAAAGCCAAGATCAGGAAGACACTATTTTGTTTCCGCTTGTGAATTAAATATCAGATTGCAACATCTTAATCAGTCAGACCATTGTGGATCCGTATGCAATTACTGCATTGTGTTGTGGAATCCGGATATATGTAAAGTCCAGGCTACATGTACAAAGTGTGGTACGCACAAAAACCTGTCGTACGCCTGTCTCCACACCCACATGCAATTGTATTAAAAGTGATGTGAGTGTGGAAATGTGCGGTACGTCACGTAAAAATTCAGGCTGGTGTACGCATGTTTCTCCACCTATTGTTCCACTGTGGACATGTAAAGGTGATGCTGGGAACCCTTAATTGTGTGTGAAAACCAGAAGTCAACAGAGTGATGTGCTGATCAGAGACACACTGATGAACATTTAACACACCCACGTGTGTGCACTTATATGGGTTGATATAATAGCATGTGGAAAGTGATGCATAAAATGGCACTAATAATGGCTGTGCTAACCTTCCAAATGGTGCAATCCGATGTGAGCATGTACTCAGGGAACGCAAGGATTTTCTTGCAAATGACAATAATTGGCTCATAAACCAATTTTGATTTCCAAGGCCATGTCATGCCTGGCCCCGGTTCGGGATTTAGGTCTGAGTTCTCAACTTAATTTCCACTGTGGATTTCCCGGTTTTACTTTTCATAGGTTTTTACTTTGTCATGTAAATCTTAGTTTGGTTCGGTTTACTGCTTTTCTTTGTGTTATGCTTTAGTCTCAGGTCCCATTCTTTGGTTATCATTTATTTTGTAGTCATTTATATACTTATGGTCTTCTGTTTAGTGATCATGAGGTTTCCAGTTTTATTTCTCAGTTATCTTCAGTGTCTTTTTGTCAGGTTGTGTTCTGTTAGTCATGGGTTTTATTTTCTGTTATCATTCAGTTATTCATTGCATTATTCTGCAGTCACTGGTTTTGTTCTCTGTTCATCATTTATTCTCTGTTTAACCAATAGTTTGCAGCGAGAGCTGGTTTCCCAAATGTAATCAGAGCTACTGATTACACACTTTTTGTTGTAAAGGAGCCGTCACGTGATGAGTTTGTTTTTGTTTATTATTATATGGTATGGGATTTTGCCAACTTCTGATTGACTCATTTGCCACTTTCTGAGCCGGGTACCACATGCCGAGTTGACCACTGGTGGAGCCGAGTACACCTTGCATGCAGTGTAGCACTAGCTAATTGAGCAAGGCCTTCTATCGATAACAACCAATCAGATAACGCGATACAACGTCTACTTTGGCTGTCAGTTTGTTGACAAGATTCTACATGATGCCTGTGCATTACAACCCCTGGCAAAAATTATGGAATCACTGGCCTCGGAGGATGTTCATTCAGTTGTTTAATTTTGTAGAAAAAAAGCAGATCACAGACATGACACAAAACTAAAGTCATTTCAAATGGCAACTTTCTGGCTTTAAGAAACACTATAAGAAATCAGGAAAAAAAATTGTGGCAGTCAGTAACGGTTACTTTTTTAGACCAAGCAGAGGGAAAAAAATATGGACTCACTCAATTCTGAGGAAAAAATTATGGAATCATGAAAAAGAAAAGAACGCTCCAACACATCACTAGTATTTTGTTGCACCACCTCTGGCTTTTATAACAGCTTGCAGTCTCTGAGGCATGGACTTAATGAGTGACAAACAGGACTCTTCATCAATCTGGCTCCAACTTTCTCTGATTGCTGTTGCCAGATCAGCTTTGCAGGTTGGAGCCTTGTCATGGACCATTTTCTTCAACTTCCACCAAAGATTTTCAATTGGATTAAGATCTGGACTATTTGCAGGCCATGACATTGACCCTATGTGTCTTTTTGCAAGGAATGTTTTCACAGTTTTGCTCTATGGCAAGATGCATTATCATCTTGAAAAATGATTTCATCATCCCCAAACATCCTTTCAATTGATGGGATAAGAAAAGTGTCCAAAATATCAACGTAAACTTGTGCATTTATTGATGATGTAATGACAGCCATCTCCCCAGTGCCTTTACCTGACATGCAGCCCCATATCATCAATGACTGTGGAAATTTACATGTTCTCTTCAGGTAGTCATCGTTATAAATCTCATTGGAACGGCACCAAACAAAAGTTCCAGCATCATCACCTTGCCCAATGCAGATTCGAGATGAATATGACTTTCATCCAGCCATCCACAGTCCACGATTGCTTTTCCTTAGCCCATTGTAACCTTGTTTTTTTTCTGTTTAGGTGTTAATGATGGCTTTCGTTTAGCTTTTCTGTATGTAAATCCCATTTCCTTTAGGCGGTTTCTTACAGTTCGGTCACAGACATTGACTCCAGTTTCTTCCCATTCGTTCCTCATTTGTTTTGTTGTGCATTTTCAATTTTTGAGACATATTGCTTTAAGTTTTCTGTCTTGACGCTTTGATGTCTTCCTTGGTCTACCAGTATGTTTGCCTTTAACAACCTTCCCATGTTGTTTGTATTTGGTCCAGAGTTTAGACACAGCTGACTGTGAACAACCAACATCTTTTGCAACACTGCGTGATGATTTACCCTCTTTTAAGAGTTTGATAATCCTCTCCTTTGTTTCAATTGACATCTCTCGTGTTGGAGCCATGATTCATGTCAGTCCACTTGGTGCAACAGCTCTCCAAGGTGTGATCACTCCTTTTTAGATGCAGACTAACGAGCAGATCTGATTTGATGCAGGTGTTAGTTTTGGGGATGAAAATTTACAGGGTGATTCCATAATTTATTCCTCAGAATTGAGTGAGTCCATATTTTTTTTCCCTCTGCTTGGTCTAAAAAAGTAACCGTTACTGACTGCCACAATTATTTTTCCTGATTTCTTATAGTGTTTCTTAAAGCCAGGAAGTTGCCATTTGAAATGACTTTAGTTTTGTGTCATGTCTATGATCTGCTTTTTTTCTACAAAATTAAACAACTGAATGAACATCCTCCGAGGCCGGTGATTCCATAATTATTGCCAGGGGTTGTATTTCACAGAGACTATTCCTTACCCAACACTAATGTATGATTCCTGCTGTGTTCCATTGTTCCTGAAGTATAAATCATGCAGGATTGTTTTTATACCGTGTACACAATGCAGTAAAAACTACACACTCAAAGAGCACAGACAAAAAATGCTGCTGATTGCAGCTGCTGCAGCTCCTCACGCTTCTCTCTATGTCCTGC
Organism: Thalassophryne amazonica; assembly: GCF_902500255.1. Taxonomy (NCBI): domain Eukaryota; kingdom Metazoa; phylum Chordata; class Actinopteri; order Batrachoidiformes; family Batrachoididae; genus Thalassophryne; species Thalassophryne amazonica. The sequence goes on along the minus strand of NC_047113.1, from coordinate 75,324,753 downwards.
TCACAGACTGATTGCCGGAGACAGGACATGTCCACCTCAAGTATAACTCCAGACATCTCAACATTTACTCACGGATGGTTCGTGAGTAAATGTGGCCGAGGGCTTGGCCGAGGTGAACCCCATCCTGACCAGGTCCACATAATCATGGGTACACCTCATCAAAAGTCTATAATTGTATATAGGAAACATTTTCATTCCATCAATATTCAAATCATGTGGTGCGTAAATGTGCATCAGGCTGGAGCCTGCACAGTGTGCAGTGGGGGTGCTGCTTGGTGGTTAAATAATTTATCCATGTAATTGCTCCTAACGAAAACCAGTGCGGACACATTTGGGCATATGCTCTTACAAATGTTTTTTTTAATTATTAATATGTTTTCTTTTTGTTGATGGTGAACTAGAGATGAGCTTCTTAACAAGCCTCCGATTGTATTTAGTATTTGTCAGTAAAAGCGTGTGTAATGTTAAAAACGCACACTGTCAGTCACTGTGCACCTTAATATTGTTTTACTTCAGTGTGTGTGCGCAGTTCAGTTCAGTATTTACACACAAATGTACTTATTTAATTTCCGTTTTACATTATAGCGAGCTGAGAAAACGGCGATCTAACCTCAGCTTTCATTGTTTTTGCACGTTGTCTCTGAAAATTCTTTAATTTTTAGACACAACAACACAGAGACGATGGCAGGCGTTATCAAACATACAACATTCCACACTTATGGTGCTGTCAGCACGACACAACCAGACTATTTGAATACATTTGGATATTCAGATAGAGGTGTGGCCAGGGGGGATCTGTATGTTAAATTAATCACACCGTGGAAATGGTCACAATAATGCAAAAAATTGGGGGCATGAAGACATGCTGCAGACCTTGGAAGTTGGGTCCTTTAAAGGAGCAAAGCTTTAGTTTTCTTTATGGAAGCCACAGGTGAAATATTTATGTGTGTGTGTGTGTGTGTGTCTCTCTCTCTCTCATAAAACATCTATTGTTGGGGAGGTGTCGTGACACGGACCCACAACAGGGGGCGTTAATGAAGGGACAATGGAATAGCCAAAAGGTAACAATTTAATGTTGTGAAGGTGCACAACGTAATACAGACAGATACAAATATGTGTTATATCAATCCGACAAAAGGTGACGTGTGGCAGGCTCGAAGATAGGAGACGTCCGGTGAGAGAAAAGCCGGAACCCACACAAGCCTCACCACCAACGGACCTGAAGAACACCGGAGCCGCCAAGCCCTGCGCCCCAGGTGGCCACTGTCTTCAGCAGTCAGACCCGGTACTGCTGGCAGAAAACAGAGACAGTTCTGGATGAGTGTGAGTCCGCACACTCAGTAATCCCACAGTCTGTGTTCAGTTAAGGAGGGAGAACCTCCACCTCCAATCACACACTCGTGCAGCTCCTGAGATAACCACTTATCTGGGTGGGGTGTGAGGCGAAGCCGTCGCAGTCCACACCAAACGCCAACTCCGCAGACAGGGTATCCGTCCCAGGAAAACGGCTGCAAAAAGAGATCAGACTAATACTCGAATTTTAGTCAGCAGAGAAAATTACCTGTATGGTAGAAGATTTCTTGGCGAGGAGGTGGAGTTGCAGTCCGGTCTTTATAGTGGTGGTGATGGGTGACAGCTGGTGTTGATGGATGAAAGCTGTCACCTCCAGCGGCTCCGATGCCCTCTCATGCTTGGAGCCCGCACTCCAAGCAGGGCGCCATCTGGTGGTGGTGGGCCAGCAGTACCTCCTCTTCAGCGGCCCACACAACATCTATCACACAATGTGTGTTATAACATAATATGGCACCGGTTGCATTACAGAAGCTCTGAACATGCTTAAAGTGCTATTTTTAGTTGAGCAGAAAATTTTAAAAATCATGCATTTGGTGGTACAAGCACCACATTTGGCGTGGTGATTGTCACTGTATTACTTATGCGGTTGAGATTCAAGGCCACCAATGGCCACCAATATGACCGAAAATCATATCGAAAATCGTAGCGAAAAGGTAAGACTAAGTGTGGTTAATGCAAACAGCATCACAGTTAAGAGTTAAAATTTGGTTTCAACAAAGTTAAACACGCCACATGATTGTAAACATGAGCATCAAATCTAGTTAATTCCAGAAAACATCTGCGCTTAAAGAAACCTGATGAAACCATCTTTAAACTCCTGAAACAAGTTTTTTTTTTGGTTACAGTTTTCTTTATTACAGAAAGAGTGAATGACTTTACATGGTTCTGAAGGATCCAAACATCAGCCAAAGCCCCCGAGTGGTGAAACATCCATCAGGCTGAAATGTTTCAGGTTTTTACTTTATAACTTGGTTTAGTGTTTGGAGCTCAGGAATCCATTACCTCCTTCTGTTTTGAATGAGAGCTGCAGATATGCTGCTGGGAGGCATCAGCACCATGCACACCTGAACGTGTGTGTGTGAGACTCTCCTGTTCTCCTTCCCCACATTTGGACCGGGTTTCATTAATCTGACTTACTGCACATGGCAACAAGCCCACTGAGAAGGACTTGATGGCCGCTTGTGACTGCTGGTCTATAACGCCGCAGCAGGAGGCAAATGAATGGATTTAAATTACGAGTCCAGAAGAAACAACTGCACAAGTATTCCTTCACAATAACAGAAATAATACTTTATTTGTGCAGCAGAATTTTTAAAGCAGTTTGCAGATTCTTCTACAGAACATACGTTAAGTAATTTAATCAAGCAATTCAAAGCTTTTAATTGCAGAAAATGTACATACAGTTGTATGCAAAAGTTTGGGCACCCCTGATAATTTTCTTGATTTTCCTTTATAAATCATTGCTTGTTTGGATCAGAAATTTCAGTTAAATATGTCATATAGTAGAGGAACACACTGATATTTGAGAAGTGAAATGAAGTTTCTAGTATTTACAGAAAGTGTGCAATAATTATTTAAACAAAATATAGGCAGGTGCATAAATATTGGCACCCTTGTCATTTTATTGATTTGAATACATTTAGCACTAATTATTGGAACAAAAAATTGGTTTGGTAAGCTCACTGACCCTTGACCTCCTTACACAGGTGAATCCAATCATGAGAAAGTGCATTTAAGGTGGCCATTTACAAATGTTTCCCCTCTTTGCATCTCTTCTAATGAGTGGCAACATGGGAGCCTCTAAACAACTCTCAAATGACCTGAAAACAAAGATTGTTCAACATCATGGTTTAAGGGAAGGATACAAAAAGCTATCTCAGAGATTTCAGCTGTCAATTTCCACTGTGAGGAACATAGTGAGGAAATGGAAGGCCGCAGGCACAGTACTACTTAAGGGCTGAAGTGGCAGGCCAAGAAAAATCTCAGATAAGCTGAAGTGAAGGATGGTGAGAACAGTTATAGTCAACCCACAGACCTGCTCCAAAGATCTACAACATGATCTTGCTGCAGATAGTGCATCTGTGCATTGTTCAACTATACAGTGCACTTTGCACAAAGAGATGCTGTATGATGTTGTAATGCAGAGGAAGCCTTTTCTGCGTACACGCCACAGACAGAGTTGCTTGAGGTATACTAAAGCACATTTGGACAAGCCAGCTTCATTTTGGAATAAGGTGCTGTGGACTGATGAAACTAAAATCGAGTTATTTGGACATAACAAGGGGTGGTATGCATGGCTGAAAAAGAACACAGCATTCCAAGAAAAACACCTGCTACCTACAGTAAAATTTGGAGGTTGTTCCATCATGCTGTGGGGCTGTGTGGCCAGTGCAGGTACTGGGAATCTTGTTAAAGTTGAGGGTCACATGGATTCCAGTCAATATCAGCAGATTCTTGAGAACAGTGTTCAAGAATCAGTGACAAAGTTGAAGTTGCGTCGGGGCTGGATCTTTCAACAAGACAATGATCCTAAACACTGCTCAAAATCTACTACGGCATTCATGCAGAGGAACAGGTGCAACATTCTGGAATGACCATCTCAGTCCCCAGACGTGAATGTTACTGAAAATCTGTGGTGTGATTTTAAGCGGGCTGTCCATGCTCGGAAAACAACAAACCTGAGATGTTTTGTAAAGAACAATGGTCGAAAATATCTTCAGCCAGAATCCAGACTCGCATTGGAAGTTATAGCAAGCATTTAGAGGCAGCTATTTCTGCAAAAGGAGGATCTACTAAATATTGATGTATTTTTCTGTTGGAGTTCCCAAATTTATGCACCTGCCTAATTTTGTTTAAAGAATTATTGCACTCTTTCTGTAAATCCTATGAACTTCATTTCACTTCTCAAATATCAATGTGTTTGTCTGCTACATGATATATTTAACTATATTTAACTGAAATTTCTGATCCAAAGAACCAATAATTTATAAAGGAAACTCATGAAAATGATCAGGGGTGCCCAAACTTTTGCATACAACTGTATCACTTCATTCAAATCCCAAAACAGCAAATTTGTGTTTTCTTCAAAGTGTGGTCTTGCTTTTGTTCATTTACATCAGACGTTCTCACAGACAAGGAAGTTGTTCTGCTGTCATTGGTGCATAAACAACAATAAAAAGAAAAGGATAAAGAACAGCCCCCCCAAAATACTTCTGTAAAAAGTAACTGGTGCATAAACAACAAAAAAAGAACAGGAAAAAATGCTTCTGTAAGAAGTAAAGGAGACAAATACACAAATGGGTAAAACTATGTTTACTGTCAAATACGAGGTCTGTTAGAAAACTATCCGACCTTTTTATTTTTTTTAAAAACGATATGAATTTGAATCATGTGCGCTTGCATCAGCCAAGCTTGAACCTTCGTGCGCATGCGTGAGTTTTTTCACGCCTGTTGGTTGCGTCATTCGCCTGCGGGCAGGCTTTGAGTGAGCACTGGTCCACCCCCCTCGTCGGATTTTCATTGTCAAGAAAATGGCTGAGCGATTGGAGCAGCGCTGAATCAAATTTTTCCAGAAACTGTGAGAGACAGCCAGGTGGAAACCATTCGGAAGATTCAGACGGCTTTTGGTGAGGATACTCTCGGCGTCACACAGATTAAGGAGCATTACAACCGGATTAAAGACGGCTCACAGTGGCGGAGGGTGCGCCGTGCTCTGAGTGGCCATCAACAGGCTGAAACGACCAGATCATTTCCAAAGTGAAGGCTGTGTTGATCTGGGACGTCGTCTGACTACCAGAGAAATTGCAGAAGAGGTGGACATCAGCACTTTTGCGGCACATTCCACTATTACAGGAGATTTTGTAATGAAAGACGTGCAGAGGAATTCGCGCGTCGGCACGGAGCCACAATGGCGCACAACAAAAAGCCTCACACAGGACAAGTTGTGACATGCCCAGCTGTTACACAATTTCTCAGATACTCACTTGACGGAAAAGCCACCGAAAGCCGTCTGAATCTTCCGAATGGTTTACACCCCATTTTGGCCAAGATTAAAGTTTTAATGTATCCAATCATATGTCAAAATTCTTCAAAGGGAGTCCAAGTTTACGGACCTGAAAATGTTTTTCTGTGAAATGCAAAGTGCTGCAAACTATTACAGTGTATGTTGTTAAGACATGTGGTGACCTACTGTGTATCAGCACGACTTCTGTACAGAAGAATGTTGGGTCTTGACAAACGTAGGCAGTCTTATGGTGCCCTCTGAAGTTTTTGTTTTCAGCCTTTGGATTGAACCATTTGTGTGGCCAACCTTGATGACTTGTTGCAAAAGTAAAATTTGAATGAGGACTGTTCTAGCAGATTAGGCTGGCTGGGATTCCTCAAAGCCTACAGGCGGAAAACATATAGAAATCGTAACATACTTGAAAGGTTGAAAGTCACAAAACACAACTCCAACTGATGGCTGGACTGAGCTGTGGTCACTTATTTTTATCGTTAATCAGGGTTTTTGCTGAATTCACTAAGAACAATTTGGTAAATAATACAAGTCAACGGAACACACACAGGGCTCCAGCTCAGGTTGAGGAAACAGGCCCAACGATATTGACTCCCCACAACTGCTTAATGTCCGGCAATGAACAGAGCAAAGTCGAAGTGCAGCTCATTTCATGCAGGTTAAACTGTGAGCAACCAACAATCCAAACATGAAATGAAAGTTTGTTTTAATGATTTGATTTTCAAACAGTGTGTGCAGAGAATGACTGCAGACTGTTTTATATTCATGATAGTTTTGTCCTTATTTTCTTCATCCTGTTTTATAGGTGAGAATTTGGAATAAGGACGCACACCTGCCTGAGATGTCTGCTATATATTATAGCTGCTTGATGGGACAAGGGTTCAAACCCCCATTTGCTTTGGCCACCCTAACTTCCAAAAACTGGACTTTTTTTTTAATCAAACAATTCATCCAGGAGAATAGCGCCAGCTATAGGACAGGATGTATGTAATAGACAAGTTAATTGGAATCTGGGAGCATGGACGCTCTTTCCAATCAGGAATATAACCCTCTGCACTTGTTGATGTTTCCACGTGTTCATTAATTTGGCATCATAAAGAACAAAACAATCTTTTTCACTGTTTTTTTTTTTTATATTTATAATTTTTTTTTAAATAATACAAGAAAACACACAAACAAACAAACAAGGCTCAGATGCATGACAGTTACAAATGATTACACATTCACAATGTCAAAATGATGCAGAAATGGACCCCAGATTCTAAAAAAGATGTCCATCGAACTAAGACGGAGTTTCTCCATTTGGATTATGGTCATCATTTCACTGACCCAAAGCTGAAATGAAGGAGGAACAGGGGACTTCCAATTTCTCAGTATCAGTCTTTTAGCAACCACCAATCCAAGATCCAGGGATTTTCGAATACTGGCAGGCAGAGCTCTCAGAGTCTGCGTGCAACCAAAAATAACCAGTCCAGGTTCCGGTTGAAGGTTCGTTTTATATGCTCGGGAAAACCAGTCAAATATTTTTGACCAAAACACTGTCAGAGAAGAGCAGGACCAGAAAGTGTGAGATAGTGTACCATCAGAAACCTTCCACCTGTCACACACTGGAGAAACCGAGAGATAGATTCTGCGCAATTTAGCTTTTGAGTAATGTAAGCAGTGAACAATTTTGAACTGGATTAATTGGTGCCTGCTGTTCAAAGAACAAGTACGAGGGCTGTCCATAAAGTATAGGTCCTTTTAATTTTTTTCAAAAACTATATGGATTTCATTCATATGTTTTTACGTCAGACATGCATGAACCCTCGTGCGCATGCGTGAGTTTTTCCACGCCTGTCGGTGATGTCATTCGCCTGTGAGCACGCCTTGTGGGAGGAGTCGTCCAGCCCCTTGTCGGAATTCCTTTGTCTGAGAAGTTGCTGAGAGACTGGCGCTTTGTTTGATCAAAATTTTTTCTAAACCTGTGAGACACATCGAAGTGGACATGGTTCGAAAAATTAAGCTGGTTTTCAGTGAAAATTTTAACGGCTGATGAGAGATTTTGAGGTGACACTGTCGCTTTAAGGACTTCCCACGGAGCGAGACGTCGCGCAGCGCTCTCAGGCGGCGTCATCAGCCTGTTTCAAGCTGAAAACCTCCACATTTCAGGCTCTATTGATCCAGGACGTCGTGAGAGAACAGAGAAGTTTCAGAAGAAGTCGGTTTCAGCATTTTATCCGGATTTTCCATTGTTAAAGGAGATTTTTTTAATGAAAGACGTGCGGACGGGTCCGCGCGTCAGGACGCAGCTGACGCGGTGCGGCGGCACAGGAAAATTTTGATCAAACAAAGCGCCAGTCTCTCAGCAACTTCTCAGACAAAGGAATTCCGACGAGGGGCTGGACGACTCCGTCCACAAGGAGTGCTCACAGACGAATGACGTCACCGACAGGCGTGGAAAAACTCACGCATGCGCACGAGGGTTCAAGCATGTCTGACGTAAAAACATATGAATGAAATCCATATAGTTTTTGAAAAAAATAAAAAGGACCTATACTTTATGGACAGACCTCGTATGAATGTGCGCTCCACCTGGAATCAGACAACTCCATACCCAGTTCACCACACCAGGTATCCCTGATTTTTCCAGTTAGTGCAACAGTGCGGCCATCAAACAGGTGCACAATTTTTGTAATCAAATGTTTGGAGTCAGAAAGGCTATTAAAAATGTCAAAAAAATCATGCTCAATTGGGAAATTTTTTAAATTTTCAAATTTTGTTTGGGCATAATACCGGACCTGCAGGTACTGAAAAAATTGTGAACTGGACAAAGTATACTTTTCTTTCAATTGATCAAATGATGCAAATTTACCATCAATGTATAAATCTTTGATAGACACCAAGCCCTTCTGTCTCCAAACACAAAAGGACTTGTCATGCCAAGGAGGCATAAAACCATGATTAAAACATATAGGAACCTGTACTGATGTTTCTGGTAATGACAAAAAGCTCCTAATTTGGTTTAGACTCTTATGAAACTCTGAATTCTCAAACTTTGAAAATAGCATAGCTGGCAGAGAGGAATTGTTCACACAGTTGGCTTCCATTTTAACCCACACTGGTGTTGTTGGGGTCTGAGTATCTTGCAGGCCCTGTTGCCAAAAAATCAACGCTCTGACATTAGCAGCCCAGTAGTAGCGTTTAAACACCGGGAGGCCCAGTCCCCCCTCCGTTCTAGGTTTCTGTAAATGTATTTTTGAGATCCTGGCATTTCTGCCATTCCAGATATAAGATAAGGTAATTGAGTCTAACTCTTTAAAGAAGGCAGCAGTAAGGTAGATTGGGAGATTTTGGCATAAATATAAAAATCTAGGAAGAGAGACCATTTTTATGGAGTTTATGCGCCCCACCATAGACAGAGGTAGAAGATTCCAGCATTCAATATTCTGCTTTAAGCCTGATATAAAGTCCATAAAATTAATTTAAATATCAACTTTGGGTCCTTAGGTATAGACAGGCCTAAGTAAGTGAAATAGTTGTCAATTATTTTGAATGGAACCCCTTGCAGAAAACCTGGCGAATACACCTTGGAAAGAGGCATCACTTTTGGACCAATTGATCATGTAGCCTGATATTTTACCAAAAGATGTAATTAAACTGAGTACAACCGGAATAGAGTCCTCAGAATTACGCAAATACAGAATTACGTCATTGGTGTACAAGCTGATGCGCGTTTCTATGTCTCCGATCTGAAGTCCCTTCACTTGTGGGTGGGTTCTTATTGTTTCAGCTAGTGGTTCCAGAGCAGTCGCGAAGAGGGCCAGTGACAGCGAACAGCCCTGTTGTACTGAGCGCTGCAAAGAAAACGGGGCTGAATGATCTCCATTTGTCAGTACAGAACACATTGGTTTTGCATAAATCAGTTTCACCCAGGATATAAAAGTCTGACCAAATCCAAACCTGCGTAATGACTCTAGCATGTAAGGCCACTCAACCTGGTCGAAGGCTTTGTGTGCTTCAAGGGATAAGATGGAGGCACCTGGAGTGTTACTATAAACAGAGTAAACAGTGTTAAGTAATCGCCTAACATTGGAAAATGAAAATCTGCCTGGAATGAATCCAGTCTGATCGGGATGTATAACCGAAGCCAAATGTCTGTTCAGTCTAGTCGACAAGATTTTGCTTATTATTTTACGATCAACATTCTGTAGCGCTATTGGCCTATAGCTTGCAGGGTCAGTTTCATCTCTGCCCTTTTTCAAAATAAATGAAATGTTAGCTTCATATAAGGTTTTTGGTAATTCTTCATTATTTTTCGAGTCACGAATCATCCTGAGCAGGAGTGGCGCCAGGATGTCAGAAAATTTCTTGTAAAATTCAGAGCTAAAACCATCAGGACCTGCTGCTTTACCTGACGGGAGTGATTTTATAGCAGCAGTAACCTCTTGTAGAGTAAAGTCGGAGTCAAGGTGTTCAAAGTCATCAAAATTTGATTGTAAAACAACATTTTTGGATGAATAAAGATCACTGTAGAATTCTGCAAAACGATTGTTTATGTCAACAGGATTGCTTAACATTGTGCCAGCTCTTGATTTTATATTGCAAATTGCTCTGGAAGCTTGTGCACCTTTAAGTTGTTGTGCTAGTAGTTTACCAGGCTTGTCTCCTAGCTCGAAGTGATTCTTCCTCAATTTCAAAAGCATATTTTTCACTTGGTCACTCAAAATTCCATTGTACTCATATTTAAGTTCAAGTATTTCTTTATAATCATCAGATGACTTGATGTTCTGATAAGCTCTTTCCAAACCAGGGAGAGTATTGTTGATTACTGTTAAACGATTATGTCTCTGTCTTTTCAGAGCTGAAGTGTAAGAAATCACATCCCCCCGTATTACCATCTTTAATGTCTCTTTTCACTGTTTTCAGCAAAGAAATATAGTAAAATAATGTGTTCTCTTGGCAGTTGGTTTTAGTGAAGCACTTTATAATTTTTACACCACATTTGGCGCTGAGTATAATAAACCCTTCTTTAATATGTTTACAGAGGTTAGCAGTGGAAAATCCTGTTAAATTCTGTATTTTCTTGATTAGCTAAGGTTGTGATTCTGCGGCTCAGCTGCTAGAAAAACAGAAGTTCTCTGCAAATCGGCCGTGATGAAAGACGCATCATCTTAAAGCTGTTTATTGGCTGTGAAACCTCCAATATGTACTCTTGTTTTTCTTTGTGTAAGTACTCCTCAGGTTTAAAGTTACATATTGGAGCTTTTCATAGCAGTTATTTACTGCCAGAACTGAACGAAGAATTAATGTAAACACTGTCCCAAATGACTTCCCTGTTTGTTTTTCAATCAGGTGATCATTCTAAGACCATTTCTGACATTTACAATGTCATAAATGGGGTATCCACTAGTGCCAAACATGCTCAGTTACAGTGCAAATATACTCAGATGTTCTGAAATAATACACATTACCTCGGACAGAAATTTATAAAGTAAAATACAGCAGCGCTTTTAAGGGTGCACGCTTCTGCCTACACACTTAATATGTCTAACAGTAACCGTCCCTTCAGCTGCTCCCTTGTTTCAGGGTCACCACAGCAGATCGGAGGTGGATCTGCATGTTAATTTGGCAGAAGTTTTTTTGCCGGACACTTTTCCTAACACAACTCCTTATTATATAGAGAGTGGGCAGGGGTGGGTTTTAAACCAGGAACCTTCCACACTGGAAACAAGTGCACTTAACCAAGAGGTTAAGTGTTGGGCTTGAACCAGAGGATCCTTGGTTCAAACCCCAGCCTGACTAGAAATCACTAAGGACCCTTGGGCAAGGTCCTTAATCCCCTAGTTGCTATAGCAGCACCCTCACATTGGGGTGAATGGGAGGCATAATTGTAAAGCGCTTTGTGCGTATGATGCAGATGGAAAAGCACTATATAAAATGCATTCCATTTACCATTTCTTGGCCACCACACCTGGCTAATAGATAGATAGATTTATTGTCATTATGCAACAAATGTCTTCCCACACAATCACCTCAGACAAAAATACAATAAATCCACAATTATTAGAAGTTGAATGTAATAATGGCACATATCAGAATTACAGTAGAACAACCATACATATACATTTGACTGTTAATGTACACTAAACTTTGAACACGCTAAACAGTAAACAGTCCGTCATCTGAATTGAGGGAATGTGAATGTGTGTGTGGGGGGGTGCAGCAGTGTCGCGCGCAGCCGTGAGCTCGAGGGGAGCGGCAGGGCAGAGGCAAGGGGGGAGTGGTAGAGGTGGGGGGGTGTGCGTCATTAGTGCAGATGAGATGAGTTCGTATCAGTCAGATGAGTTTGTAGGTCAGGGAGGGCAGAAGATAAGAGGGCAGCCGAATGGTTCACCAAGGCCGTAGAAATTCTTCTGGAGGAAAACTTCTGTTTATTAATGTACCCAATAATAAACAGATGAATGATGAGAACAATGCAGGGTCAATAACACCAGCAAGGACCAGCTGTTCTGCTTAAGAGTATTTTTATATTTTTGTGTTAACTGGCACATTAGGGCTTAAAGGTTTACTGACTGAACCACTAACCACTAAGCCACTGTGCTGCTGGTGACTCAGTGCTTAGCACTCTTGCTTCACAGCAAGAAGCTCAGGTTTGATTCCAGCTATGTCCAGTTGATTAGGGTCTGCTCCTTTTTCTGCAAAATTTAAGTTGTAAGTGTGCACTTTGAGCTTGTATTACTGTAATTTCTGGGGTATAATTGGTGTTGCAGACACCTTGCAGTGAAGCGGGTGAGAGTCTAGAACCCACTCTGGATGGGATGTCAGTCTGTTGCAGGTTACGTCTCCAGCCAAGACGAGAACCCACTAACAGATGGGTGACCTGGAATGATGCAGCTAAAATCTTTTGTTAGAAATTTGCAGACAGGAACATTTTCTCTGAGGTTCCACAAGGGCCAATTTGTGGGCTACCTCTCTTCAGTCTGTACTTGCTTTGGCTTAGTATGATAATAAAGAAACATATCACACCAGCCATATGCTGATGACATGCAGTTGTAAATTTAATTTTCCTCTGATGACCTCAGCCTTGTGAACAAATTAACAAATTGCATTGATATTATTTGTTGCATGCCCAGAAACACCAGTGATAGACTGGTGTCCTCTCCAGAGTGTACCCTGCCTCTCACCCTATGACTGCTGGGCTAGGCTCCAGCAGTCATAGGGTGTCACAGAAAGTCATGGACAATTAAGGAATAAATGAATGTCCAGGAACATTTAGCAGCTAAATACTGATCAAACCGGCTCTCTAGTTCCTATAAATTTTCTTAAGTCAGAGACAGAAAATTCATTCACAACTGTAATCACAGTCTCTGGTATACAGCAAGACAGAAGTCTTTGAATTACTATTGATACTGATCTCAATTCTGAAAACTGACATGGCACATATTACCAGAACATGATTTTACCAATAATATCAAAACTGAGAGAATTCATATCACAATCTGGCTCTCAAAAGCTGCTACATGTGTTCATGTGAAGTAAGTCAGACTATTGTATTGTTGTTTTTGCAGGATTATCCAAACAGTCAGTAGCTGTGGGACCTCCCATGCATCATCCTGGCCTGCACCGTTTGTGATGACCTGGAACAGGTGCCAGAGAAACTCAGCTTAGCCCTGTGTGAACTTATAAGTGTACGCTCAGGACAAACTCATCCTCAACTCGCCATATCTTGGGTTAATGTTTTCTGTTACTGATGTAAAAACTGGATGCTGATTTGCACCAAACACGTGTGCACCACCAAGCTGAAATTTTCACAAGCTGCAGGACCAGGTGTGAGAGGTCCTGTAGCAACTCTGACCTCATTTTATGAAAAGGTTCCTGCCTCCAATGAGTATTTTATTAATCTAATTAATAGTTAATAGAGAAAATGCAGTGCACAAACCATTTGTCTATATTCCACATGATCCTTGCATGAACCCAGGACCTTCTTACTGCAAGAAATTGGTTCTCAAAGTTGGGTGCGGGCCCTTGCCAGGATGCACTGGAGAAAGTGGGTACATGACGGTGAAGAAAGACACCCAACAAGGATCAAGTGCACAAAATTTAGAGTATAAATTGATCTAATGGAGGCCAAGAGGAGCTGCTGTACAGAAGTTAGTAAACCTCCCTGCCCAAGACCAAAAGAACCTCTAGCGACAGATGCTTGAGCCAAGAGATTTTAGCCTCGTGGTTAGAGCACTTGCCGCCTGTTGTGAACAGCCCAAGTTCAATCACAGAGTTAGACAAAGCAGCACTGGTTATATTAGCATCAAACAAAGAAAATGTGATTCAATATATATATTTATTTTTGCATACAACTTACTATACTTGTACTTTCTGTTACATGTTGACCTGACTATTTATTTTTGACGAAAGTCAAAAATAAATAGTCAGTCACTTTTCTTACTCCTCTGTGCTAATTAATTTCATGAAAGATGCAATAATTTATTTTCAGTTCTCTGCAGTAAAAAGCAGAAGAAAACAAACATTCGAGCAGTGATCCTGTAAAAGTCAAAACCAGCTGGATTCAGCCAATTTTACAAGCCTACAATGTGCCGTTAAATTAAGAGCTGTGCAGACTGCTTGAAAATATTTCAGTTTACCGTAAATAACTGGGTCGGAAAAATATACAAATACTTTCTTTAACCCTTACAGTGAAATACAAATGCACACACAAATGTATTTCCCTGTGTGAAGCTGTTACAGAAGTTTTACATATCAGTTTCTATCACTATACAGTAATAAAGTGGCAATGAAGGTGTATACATTATATAGTTTCACAGAAACATAAAACTAACATTAAAAACATCATTAATAACAAAATACAATCTTATTTTTGCTGCTTTTTGGGTCAAAACAGTTTCAGTATCTACTGGTGAGATGGTCGCTGGATTTCGTTTCCAAACTGATGATGTCACACGTTAGTCAAACTCAAAGCAGCAACAAAACTATTAAAGCCACAAGTCAAGGTGGGAAAGTTTCTGCCAGTCTGAACAAAAGTGGTTTTACTGCAGATTCCCAGTAGAAGATTTAAATCAGCGCCTGTCTGTGAGTGTGTTTATGAGGCAAAATGCAGCTGCATATTTTCACCACGAGAGCGGGTTTAACTAAACCGGTGTTGCTCGTGTGCATGCAGTACCCTTGTATAGTCCAGGTCAGAATTCACGTCTACCCAACAACGTAAACACAGCCAGTGCTGACCCAACAGCTGCAGAGTGTCATGGTTTATTAATGAAAGTCGGGTCCCACCTGATGACTCTAGCTCTAGCTGAAGGTTATGGTTACCTCAGTAGACTGGGAGCTGAGATAGCCTACCATGCTTCCCCCCCCCCCCCCCCCACAACCCACCCACAACAAAATGCCACTTGATTTTTGTCAACCTCAATAATATCCTTAGTGGAAATTTGAGTGGTAACAAGAAAATAACTCATTCCCGATGTACCTTTTGGCGCAGTATTCACCTAAAGCAGGGGTAGGCAACCTGTTCCAGAAAGAGCCATGAGGGTGCAGGTTTTCTTTGCAGCCACTGACTCCACCAGGTGATTTCACTGATTAACTGATTCCATCTGCTCAAAGTGATATTAATCAGTAAAATCACCTGGTGGAGTCAGTGGCTGCAAAGAAAACCTGCACCCTCATGGCTCTTTCTGGAACAGGTTGCCTACCCCTGACCTAAAGGTTAAAAGCTCCTCGTGAGTGCTGTACGTGGGCCGAATTTTTACACTTTTTCACCTTCTTTAAATACCTATACATATAATATCAACCATATCAACCATCTATATATTTCTAAAAAGCCCATTTTCTCTACTTTAATATGATACCCATCTCATTTCTGTAAGATAAAATGGCACTTCTCTAGATGTCTTACAATACAACCATTTACACAACCCTTACCTGGACCAAAAAAAAAAAAAAAAAAGTCAAAAAATTTTATGAATAGTTTTTTGTAATAAAAACTGAAGTATCAGGGCCTAGATTAAGCACTAATATTACAACTACAAATCATTAGCTTTCATTTGAGACCAAAATTATGGTGAAAGGCGAAGTATTGACTGAATGACGAACTACTGACTTGCCTTGTGTCGAACACATTCTTTGCACATATCATATACAATGAAATTTACTAAGAAAATGCATTTACCTTCTCTGTGATATGTCCAAAGCTATAAGGTTTTGCAATGTTTTACTCATAGACAATTCTAGAATGATGATTCATATGTCATATTGACCACTGGTGACCATATTGAATATTTTAGATTTTCAACATTTTCAAGTCAAATGTTATTGCGTCATATTTCATTATGTCTTAGAATTATATCTTCTGTTATACACATTCTTTTCAACATATATAACTATGAGATACAATGTTCAAATTGTTTCAGACAACTTGAGCAGTTAAATCTAGTTGAAAGAAATGTCCAAATCTTATCATATCAGAGTCTTTTACCACCGAGGGTATCGAGAAACTTCTTCAGGACATTAATCCAAAGAAGCCTACTGGACCTGATGCTATCCCAGCTTGCATCTTTAAAGAAGCAGCCTCAGAGACTGCTCCGATACTAGTGCTTAATCTAGGCCCTGATACTTCAGTTTTTATTACAAAAAACTATTCATAACATTTTTGGACATTTTTTGGTCCAGGTAAGGGTTGTGTATATGGTTATACTGTAAGCCATACAGAGAATTGCCATTTTATCTTACAGAAATGAGATGGGTATCATATTAAAGTAGAGAAAATGGGCGTAGATGGATATCATTGATATTATATGTATAGGTATTTAAAGAAGGTGAAAAAGTGCAAAAATTCAGCCCACGTACAGCACTCACGAGTAGCTTTTAACCATTAGGTGAATATTGCGCCAAAAGGCACATCGGGAATGAGTTATTTTCCTGTTACCACTCAAATTTCCACTAAGGACATTATAGAGGTTGAAAAAAATCAAGTGGCATTTTGTTGGGGGGGGGGGGGGGGGGGTGCATGGTAGGTTATCTCAGCTCCCAGTCTACAGTTACTTGGTTATTGAACCTCAACAGGTGTAGCCTACAAGCAAGTTACAGCCAGGTAGACCATGTCAGAAAAAAAGCTACAGTGAAATATGATAGTAAAAGATCTGTCAGGGTGAAATTACGTTTTTCAAAAGTGCTTTCCCAAAATGGAATGACAAGAAATAAGCACAAATAAAACAGAACTTTGAAATCCTCCTCTGAGGAACAGCGTCTGGCTCTTTGCCATCCCGACATACAAGGCAACACAAACTATTCTTGCTTGTGGAACACACCGTCAAGTGCTGTCAGAACAGCGATGTCTCTCTCTTTCTGCTTTGATGAACCTCTTGAAAACCCAACTCTTCCAAGAGTATCTCCTCTCCAAAAAACTCCAGCAACCCCAACTTGAACTTATCAAGGGTTATACCTTTCAATAGATTCCAAAATTTCACTCTTTGGTATCAACTTACTTTGTTGCACCATCCCTTGGTGGTTTGCATGTCTGTAAAGATGACATTTATCGTTATGCTGAAGTCTTTTAAATTGTAAAGATAGCTTGTTTTTTTTACCCAAGGCTATCAAACACAAAGTCTGTGAAGACTTTGCATCAGTCCGTCTGTCTGTCTGTTCATTTGTCTATCCTTGACCTATTGTAAAAGGTATTTTAAGAGGTAAAATTGACTTTCTGTTTCATATGTTTATGCTATGAATCATATAAATCTGTTTTTTTTTTTTTTTGGCAGGGCAGAGGTGACAGCCAACCACAGTAGAGTGGCCCCATGATGTCAGTGGGTGGTCTCTCTGGTGCTCCCAAACCACTTTCTTTATGTGTAAGTATAATGTTTCTCATATATTATGTAAAATCTAGCGAGAAATAAACACTTCTAAAACTGAAAACGCTGTTTTTGTAACCTAATAAACACTTCTGGAGTGATTTACAAGACATTTCGTGGACATTAGTGTGCATGCTAATTTCTGCTAACTCAAAGCTAACTTCTGCTCTTGTCAAATATGTCTAAATATAACATGTTTGTCATATATTATGTAAACGTTACTGAGAAATAAACACTTCTAAAACTGAAAATGCTGTTTTTATAACCTTATAAACACTTCTGGAGTGATTTACAACACAATTCATGAACATTAGTGTGCATGCTAATTTCCGCTAAATCAAAGCTAACTTCTGCTCTTGTCAAATATGTGTATATATAACATGTTTCACATATATTATGCAAAAGTTAGCAAGAAATAAACACGTCTAAAACTGAAAATGCTGATTTTGTAACCTGATAACACCTCTGGAGTGATTTACAAGGTATTTCAGAGACGTTAGCATACACGCTAACTTCCACTAATGCAAAGCTAACTTCCGCTCATCAAAAGATTATGTATGCGCACACAAATACTATCCTGCAGACCGTTAAGGGCCCCTTCACACATAGTACAAATGCGGTCGAATTGCGCATGAAATAGGCATGAAGCAGGAATCGTATGCGATACGTGTAAAATCATAGCTGCATCCAATGCCTTGTACACCTGTTGCTACAACTATTTGTGCACACCAGCAGCTGAAAGACAGAGTGTGCACTGTGAGAGCCGATCAAACCCTCTTGCGGCAGATGTCGGCCAAATTCCAGGTGACACACATGAACATTAACACCGCTCGCTTGGCTCTTAGAAAATGTGTGGCCATTTGCACTGTTAACACAACAACAGTCAGCAGACGATCACTGGTGAGCTAGATGTGAAAGTGAAAGTGCCCCACAAGCGTGGCTTTGCAAACAGACACAGTGGCACGTTGATGTGTGCGTTGAACTGACAGGGGGTGTTTCCACCCCCAGGAGCAGCTGTGGAGATCTGTGGTTCTGGACGTCATGGCTGGGGAACACGTACCGTTTGGAATGAATGAACAACTGCCCACGTGAGTGCGTGCATGGTGCACACATTGACAGGCTGCCCCAGGTGATCCGGTCCGTCAGATCATAACACGTAGCGGGCGATCTGAATGTCACTCCACCCACTTTTTCATTCATGTCATTTCATGACTCTACATCTGTGACCATGGGTCATCTACAGAGGAACAGATAGATCATACTTGTATTGCCTGCTTGATAAGAGGGATTCAATAAAATGTGGTGTTTTTATATGGTGTGTGGTTTTATTTTTTTTTTAAATACGTCCATGTCCTTCTTGATATCAGGGATTTTCCTGCACCTTTTCCAGGACAGTGATGGTAGCTCAGTGGTAAATTTTCTGACTGGCAATCAGAGCTTTTGGAAAGTGCAGGTTCGAATCTCGTGGGTGGCATGTATTTTTTATTATGTTTATTTTCACAGCAGTTGGGCGATGTGGTACCATTGCAGCGGCATCGTTCATGCCTGTCCGGTGGCTCGATGTTTTCGTGGTTCTGTCATATGAGCTGTTCCGCCTTGATTCGCCCTAAGTTGTACTTATTCGTACTATATGTGAAAGGGCCCAAAAACGTAAATAAAATATTGCTCATATGGCCAAGGGTATTTTAGTATTGCATTATATTTTATTCTGATGTCCCCCTTCGAATTGGAGCTCAACTGTTAGTGTGACTGTGAGCGAATTGTAAATCTCTTTGGATAAAAGTGTCAGCTAAATGAATGTCATGCCATGTAATGAAATGGTTAAATATTAATTAAAATCAAATAAACTGCAGTATCCTGGATTAGCCAAAGGTACAGAC
Source organism: Thalassophryne amazonica (assembly GCF_902500255.1). Lineage (NCBI taxonomy): Eukaryota > Metazoa > Chordata > Actinopteri > Batrachoidiformes > Batrachoididae > Thalassophryne > Thalassophryne amazonica. Next base: position 75,305,668 of record NC_047113.1, on the reverse strand, counting down.
ACAGTAATATAATGAGACAAGTAGTGGAGATAAGCCTGGGGCATCTTCAGTCATGACAAAAAGACATAATGAGTGAAAGTAGGATGAGAATAAAAAATCTCAGAAATAATACAAAACTCTGTTATTGTTGAAAATCCAATACCCTGAGTCATATATTGACACCATTAAAATTATAACATTGTGCTGTCGATTCAAATTTTTGACAGAGTTGACACAAGCACTGAGATGGTAACTTCAGCCTTTAATAAGAGGGTTTCTACAGACTGTACTCAGATCTGTGTTCAGCTCATTCCAAATTGGCAACAGCTATTAAGGATGAAAATTATGTGCAGATGAAGTTACATATTGCAAATCTGGTTTTGCTCAAATTTTTTTTTGTTAATATGCAAAGATGAAATCTTCACATCATGATGCTGCCTTCATGTTACATGTTACACCTAAATTCAATCACACCTTGATATTTTAATAAATGAAGAGAAAGAGAACCAGAATCTCTGAGGACATTTATTGTGATGAGAAAAAATAGGTGAAACAAGTAGTGAAGCAACCTGCTGCTTATCTTACAGTGGCAGAGCCTGCATGATAGAGAGACACAGTGTTTATTCTGAGGTCAGTGGCTCAAAATTCAAATAAGTTAACCAGCAACTGTGGAAAAGCTATGAGGCAAAATGTTAACTCATGATGATAAATGCAGCAGTCATCAATCAACTCTCAAGCAGCCAAAAAAATACTGCATGTCACAGTGTAATGTTTGAAGATGGCAAACAAAAAGGCCGTCTTAAAAATGCTAGGAGTGAGAGAAGACTTTACGGTAATCCTAAAAGCAGCTGCTTCCAAGCACTGACAGGTGAGCTGGTCTGGACAATAAGTAGATGAAAAAAGAAATAAGCAACTGTCAGAACTATCATCCTGCCAAAATGTGAAAATTCAAAGAAAACAAGATTTTAATAAAAAGATGTTAAAAACACCCTACCTACCTTGCTGCATTGAGCGCTCAATTACTACTAAATAAATTTTCAAATAATTAGCAGGACCCTTGGATACTGCTGGGATGACTTTGTATCAGATGAGGTGATGTACTACATTCCATTTACCTCGGAAGTCTTAAATCTATCACAATAGAGACAAAAAAAACCCCAAAAAACTGTCTGTGATTGCAGATTGGACAGTTGCTGGGTTCCTGCTGATGGCGAGTACTTTTGGTCTTGAGAAAAATTGCATGAGCATTGGTTTTTTCCCACTGAAAATGCTGAAACTGCTGAGATGAAGCATTTGTAGGTGCTCTCTTTACACCAGGAAAAAAAAACAACAGGAAACATTATATGGACATGTGACCTACTTTCTGCCAGTGTCCTCAGTATTTCTGAGGACAGCTGTTCCCAATCCTAACTACAAGATTATATATAAGTGGTGTATTGCTTCCACAAAACACATTTGTAGGGTGTAACGTTCCATCAAGATTGTTATCCCTTATTATTAATGTAAATGCATAGAAATGTGTGTCTGGGAATGTCAGATGATGTACATGCACATAATATTTGTAGTAATCCATCATTGTCGATTTTAATTATTTAGCGGTCAACAGATTATCACCATGATTCTGTTTTGAAATATGCACATTTGTAAAAAACGGGCAATCTTCCCACATCCAGTCATCCACAGACTTTGATCTCAGCCTCTTTTTGAGCCAGGAAGTATAAAAACCAAAAATCTGTTGTAAAACCAAAGCGCCAAAGCCAGTGCTGGAGAGTAGCAGTGGTTTGGCAAGAAGGAAAAGTTCTCATCTTACTATAATGAGATGAAATATGTAAACACGAACATAAACAGCATGTCGAATTTGTCAGCAGCCATTTCACAAGTGTTCGCTTGAAACTGGCTTTACATAATCTGCACCATTTTCCAGACCTTTCTGTTCCGCAGTTCAGCGACCGGCCGTGGCAGCTTTGTCGAAGTGTTGAAAGATTTTCACAAACACACGACCGTGACACCTGGGATTCCAGTAACTCTGGATGAACTGTTCAAACGAGATTCCTCGGAGGTGTTTGGTTTGGACAGCCTTGACTTTTCTCAGTTTTTGACATCTTGATTGATGAACTTCTTGAGCGATTCAGTGTCTGGTTAATTAGAAGCTTGAGTAGAGCCACTGGAAAAATGTCTGTGGCACGTACCTTTTTAGTTTCTCTCCTCCGTTAGGATGCCTTCAGATCAAGCCATTTTTCCGGGATCATCCATCTACTGCGAAACCGCCTACTATGAGGTCATAAAGAGATTAATTTTGATTGTTCAGATTTTGGCTTGAATTATGTGGTCATTGCAGTGATTGGCATGGGGGGAGGGGGGAAACATGTTTTCAATGTGGCACCAATCATCATTCACATTCTAATGCTCCATTCTGATTAGTCTGGGAGCAAGTACCAGCGCATCTACTACACCACCGAACTGTCTTGGGTCCTGGATGACAACCATCCAGACTGATAACCTTGACCAGTTGCTGGGGTCTTCAAATCTGAGGCGCCTACATGCTGCATCACACCCACATGGTCAAAATGTCAAAGCTGACATTCCCTTCCAGTGCAAAAGATGCTCCTCATCTGGGTCTCCCTAAGTAGCCATTGTTCCAACGGTATTTTGGCCAAAACAGATGGTCATCCCTCTAAGCCTGGCCTGCTTGAGGTTTCTTCCTACAATCAAAAAATGCCAGAAGGGGTTTTTCCTTACCACTGTTACCAATGTGCTTACACAGGAGAGAGGATGGGTAAGGTTATTACTATGAACACCATTCGCGAATTATTAATGGAATCTTTATTAGCTGTTAGTTACTGCTTAATATGTATATGTCACGGACATGAACGAGCATAGGTTTTCAACATCTCACCATGTCATTCAAGTCCTTCAGACTTCATTTTCAGCAAATAGTTTTGGGGAGCATTAACATGGTTAAAAGCCTTCGGCTTCTGGGGGGTCTTTTTTACCCAGCCATTTTAAGCATTTTTCTTTATTTGTGTCAAACATATCTGGAAAAGTCCTCACCATCTCATTTCGGTCCTTCAGACTTTTATTTTCAGTAAATGCTTCTGGGCAGCATTAGCATGGCTAAAAAAACTTCATACAATTTACACACTAAATAATCACTGACTGACCGCATGTGCTATCAAGGTACATGCTGCCTCCCACTTTAGCATTCCCGGATTCAACATTGACTCAGTATTTAGCATTTCCTGTTTCAGTGCCGACTGTGCACTGAATTCCCGTGAGATCTCCTCTATTCACGTGAGACCTCCTTGTTTTATTTTTAAATTTTCTTTTTTTTTAAATTGAGACAAGCAAAAAGTTACACAAAAACCTTACAGAGGATAAACATAGCAGAGCATAAACAACACAATGAAATGTAGCTCCACGAAATGTTCAACATTTGATATTTCCTGTTTCACTGTGGACTCAAAATTTGGCACTTCCTGTATCAGTGTCAACTTGCCACTGAATTCCCCTGAGATCCCATGAGATCTCATCTATTGTCAATCCAGGAAGTGACAATCCAGGAAGTGTTCAACATTTGACATTTCCTGTTTCACTGTGGACTCAAAATTTGGCACTTCCTGTTTGTGACACAATGTACCATGAGCGAGCTTCGTGCCGTGGTGCACCACTTCACTCGTATTAATGCATTAATCAAAATGAACACATTAATGAATGCTTACTAAACACATTACTTAACTTATAATTAGCTGTTAGTTAATGCGTATTAATGCATTAGCTAACAAGAACACTGTTGATAAATTATTAATAAACACAATTAACTCGTAATTAACCATTAGTTAATGCTTATTACTGCATTAACAACTTTAAATGAATCCACCACGACTGTAAAGTGTTACAGATAAAAACATTCCATAACGTGTTTTAACCAAATCATTCCCAAATGTGTTTCCTGTAAAATGGAATTGGGAATATTCCCTGCATATTTCACTGTCACCTGTCACCATCTGCTCCGTGAAATTACGGATGAGCGAAAGCCGTAAACCACTTGGCACCGTCACCTCTGGTTTTACTGTATGCACAAACCTACAGCCCCAAACTGAAGGGTTTATGAAGTGAGACAGACTCGGAGCGATGGTTTTGCTTTTGACCTGCGCTCACATGTGGAGTTTACCACAGGAGACCGAGCACGCTGAGACGTAGCCAATAAAAAGCCAATTTGTCAATTTGCTCGACTTGTTTTTTCGTGTGTGTGTGTGTGTGTGTGTGTGTGTGTGTGTTTGTGCTGCAGGTTTTGATCAACACTGATCCTTTGATTTCAGCAGAAGTCTGGTCATCTCAAACTCGACCACTTCTTCTGTCAAAATCAGGATCATTACACTTTATTTATTCCTGTAAAGCTCTAACGTGTTAAGAGGATGGTGCTCGGATACATTCTATCATTTTGGTGTGAAAACTAAACCCCTCTGTCATACTGCAGGAAATTAACCTCTGCCATGTGTTCCAAATCAAATGGAAATGATGGCCTGCAAAACGAACCGAGGCCCTGAGATGTCCCTTTAATTAGTGTCGCGCTTGCCATCAGGAGGAAACCCGAGAATAAAATTGTGGCATATTTGCGTTCGTTATCAGGACCTTGCACAGTTGAAGCTTTGTGCAGGTCCTTTCACAGCTGTGCAGCTGAGGAATAATTTCACACCTGCCGACGTACACTGAATAAAAAAGGTGTGAGAAGGAAGATAAAGGTGTGACATTGATTAAATTTTGGGTGTGAGTTGACTTTCCAGTCGGCTCTTTTTAAGAAAGCTGACAACCAAATGAAGAATATCAGCTTGTTGAGAAAAGAGCTGGTTCCTCAGATGGTTCCATTTTTAAAAATCTGTAAGTGGAGACTGGGAACAAATATAACACATTTATAAAGCATCACTGCTGTGCTGTACTCTGAATAATACACTGGCATGTGCAGATCTTTACATTTCTGGAACTGTTGGTGGCGCTGTACCTTCTTCTGCTTTGCACTCATTGTTAAACAATGTTAGCATTAGCCAGTGGGTTGAATATATTAGCCACATAGGAAAACTGATTTCAGACGTCAGACTATTTTTATAACCGGATCACTACATTTGAAAGCAGGTGTTTAGGAAATATTATTTGCTGTTGGGACGTTGTGTGAAATGTAAATAAAAACAGAATACAATGATTTGTGAATCCTCTTCAACCTATATTCAATTGAATATGCCACAAAGACAAGATATTTAATGTTCAAACTGATAAACTTTATTGTTTTTGTGCAAATATTGAATATAAAATATGAACAACTGCGTGAAAAAATAGTGCAACAGTATAAGAACAATGTTTCTCAATGTTCAATTCCAAAGAATTTAGGGATTCCATCATCTACAGTCCATAATACATCCATCACAAGATTCAGAGAATCTAGAGAACTTTCTACACGTAAGCAGCAAGGCTGAAAACCACCATTGAATGCCTGTGACCTTCGATCCCTCAGGCGGCACTGCATTAAAACCGACATCTTTGTGTAAAGGATCTTACCGCGTGGGCTCAGGAACACTTCAGAAAACCATTGTCAGTTAACACAGTTTGTCGCTACATCTACAAGTGCAAGTTAAAACTCTACCAGGCAAAGCGAAAGCCATACATCAACAACATCCAGAAACACCGCCGCCTTCTCTGGGCCCGAGCTTATTTGAAATGGACAGATGCAAAGTGGAAAAGTGTGCTGTGGTCTGATGAGTCCACATTCCAAATTGTTTTTGGAAATGATGGGCGTCGTGTCCAAAAGAGGAAAAAGACCATCCAGATTGTTGCCAGTGCAAAGTTCAAAAGCCAGCATCTGTGATGGTATGGGGGTGTGTTAGTGCCCATGGCATGGGCAACTTACACATCTGTGATGGCACCATCAATGCTGAAAGGTACATCCAGGTTTTGGAGCAACACATGCGGCATCCAAGCAATATCTTTTTCAGGAACGTCCCTGCTTATTTCAGCAAGACAATGCCAAGCCACATTCTGCACGTGTTACAACAGCATGGCTTCGTAGTAAAAGAGTGTGGGTACGAGACTGGCCTGTCTGCAGTCCAGACCTGTCACCCATTGAAAATGTGTGGCGCATTATGAAGCGCAAAATATGATAACTGAAGTCGTACATCAAGAAAGCTACAAAGCTTCAACAATTAGTGTCCTCAGTTCCCAAATGCTTATTGAGTGTTATTAGAAGGAAAGGTGATGTACATATGTTATTAGCATTAGTGTGAGCATAGACACCACCATATTCAATGCTCAGCTATTGTGTATCAGTTCAGGGGCTGCATCCTACGAAGGCTGCATACATCAATCATAGTAGTGCAACAAGACTGTCTTATTTTGAAGGGTCCACGAAATGCAGCCAGCAAATGCATGTTTGTTCTCCTGACAACCAAGGATACAATGGTTGTATCCATGACAGCCCAAACAATCCAAAGAGTCACTGCAAGACAAAATGGCTGTTAAATTAAAAATGATTATATGTATTGTAATGTTCATATGTAAAGTATAAATAAGTACTGCAAAATGTTTACTAAACTACAAGTTCTGCCCACTATGCTAGCTGGCCACCTGCAGTGATCAATGTTGCTAGACAACAGGGGGCAGGGGCGGGATAAGCTAATGATGAAATCACAAAGTGATCCTGCCGTTGAAGGATGCAGCCCCTGAACTGAGCCACAGCCACTTTTTTTGCAAGCAACAGTCAGAACATTTGCAGGGTCAAAGTTCTACAACTTGCAACTTCTGTGTATCTCACAATGCAGTGCATACACACACTATTAGAGGAGATGCACACAAAATGTGTTCAGGAATGCATCAGCTTTCAACACACACAGATCTTGAACAGAATGAAAGATAACAGTTTGTCTAAGTCGTGTTATGTCATAAATAGCAAAAAAAGTGCAGATGGACACACAATAAAAGCATTTGAGGTATGCAATTTACACCGCACACTACAGATCAAGATAGGGCCCCTTATGTGTTTGCATGGACCTGATCAGAAAGGAGATGAGTTATGACTCCACCTGATCCCTGACTGTTACAACTGGCCCAGATGTGACACCTGCTCCCACTGCCCCCTATCTAGTGCTACTGTGACATGAAGGAAAATGAAGAATGGGTTCACTGCAGCGTAAACAGGGGTGCGTACGTGTCACAAGCATGTAAACAATGTGAACTTGGAAGGAGTTCACAGTTTCAATCAGGCCTCAAAGCCAAAACACAAATGTAAAACCTTCCGCTAGCAGAGCCGGGCTCCTATAAGCCGGCGAAATGCTGAGAGTCCAAGTCACAGTAACGGTGTGTGTCTAATCATCGCCTTCCCCAAGCGATGAAAGGCCAAATAACAAGATGGTAACATCACTCTCAGAGCAGCCAACACTTTGCTCTCTGGTTAATTTCTCATTTACAGCTTCCTCCCTGACGGTGTGACTGTAGGAGCCGTCCGTCAAGCGAGCATCTGTCCCACCACGCTCAAACCACGATCTCTGTAATCTGAGAGCTTCCACGCCAAAACACTTCCAGGAAAGTGGATTCAGAGTGTTCCTAGGTCTGAGGAAGGAATCCATCAGTTATCAGTTCATTGTGTTTGTTAAATATTTAAGCGTTTTTATAATTGAATCCACTCATCCATGGTTATGTACATCCACCTGACACTTCTTAAAGTCAAGGCATCAATCTGTTCCACAGTTTCTCTGCTCAGCCCTGAAGCGGCCGCCAAGCTTCTGATCAATGGAATACTCACACGTCTGCGTTTGACTTCATATGGCTCAGTTGTTTCCGGTGCAACAATAATAATGTTCTGCCACAATTTCCAAAACTGAAACTGACCAGAGTTTATCAGATTTTGCAGGATGACAAAAACTTTATAACTAAACTCAAATAAAATCTGCTGTGTAATGTGCACTTTTAAGTCCTCAATGCCACTAACAGAGACTGCTGTACTGGAGTGAAGAGCCATGTGCTATTGCTAACTGAGACAGCAGTGGTGGACACAGTTCCGCTGATCTGCTTTATCGAAGCTAATGTTTTCATTATCGCACTAGCTTTTCAGATAACTCTGAAAACCATCATCGGACCAATTATCTTCCGATAGGTTTTGGTCAGATAATTTTTAAACCACTAACATATTTTTGCAGGCATGGTGAACAAAGCTTAACAGTTCAAACATTTATTACCTCCGCCAAGGAGGTTATGTTTTCCCCACGTCCGTTTGTTTGTGGGTTTGTTGGTTGGTTGGTTGATTTGTTAGCAGGATTACTCAAAAAATCCTCAATGGATTTCAGTGAAATTTTTACCAGGGGTGTATCTTGGCCTAACTTAGAAGTCATTTAATTTTGGTAATGATCCGGAACACGATCCAGATCCAGTAATTTTTTTAAGGATTATTTATCATTGCAGGATAGGGCCAATTTCAACATTTTTGCATCTAACTTCATGAAGACGGGTCACAAAGGCAGAACAAAAATTAAGTTATGACACAACAATAATTTAGCATTTGTTTCTCCTCACTGAATAAACTTGTTAGAAATAAAAAAAAAAAAAAAAAACTTGTGTGGTTCATGCAGTTTCTCTTTATAAATACATTTGCTGAAGATCTAAGGGTTTAACCCTCTGAGGCTGACGCCGTCGTACACGACAGCTGAGACCAAGCTTTACTAAATTATAAATAACTTTTTAGTGATATGAGATAGAAACATACTCTTTTTTTTGGCTGAAAAGTTAACTCAGCGGACTTTCGAGCCACCATCCACCATCTTTGTACTCCTCATAGAAGCTGTGTGATGACGTGCGCAACGTGAGTGTCCAATCAGAATTGGTTCACCATCACATGGTTTTCCAAAATCCAATCATAGGGCAGATTCACCTCATGTGACACACCAAAGATTGTTTTTAGGAGTGATGTGTTACTAGTTTATTATAGTTTGCTGTGTGTTTTGAATAAAAGTGTGTGGAAAATTATTTTTCGCTTTACTTTTTCCTTTCTTATTTCTGATTGGAAACCTTTATTACACTTATAAAACACAACTATAGCATATATATTTTGAAAGTTTAGTTTACTTAGTTTGTTTGGCAGGGACCATGTACAAAAGCATTAATCAGTGAAACATTAAAAAGATGCATTGTACCAGACTGTAGCTCTCAGAGCTAATTTCCATCTGCAGTCCCTGTGACATACAAAACACATATCATAAAACAATGCAGTCTATATACACATTAATACAATCTATGTACATACACAATAGCAAAAACATTTAAAACACATTCTATATTAATCAATCATTAAAGAGCACTATATCACCTGAGTCTACATAAATATAGATACAAATAAACTACACCCCCCACACCCCCATCCCCTCCCCATCAGTTCATTAATGGCGACATGTCTGAGTCGTCATTGAATGTTTTTTTAAATCGCTGCTAAACTTTGTGTAGTCTTTACATAGTTTTAACTCTATTGGTAATTTATTCCATTCAGTTATAGTTTTAAAGGAAAGAGCTGATTGGCCGAGTGCAGTCTTTCTTTTGGGGATGCCACACTGACCCTGACATGTGGACCTTGTTGTTCTGGTCATCTGTTCAGAGGTCAATGTAGCAAACATTTTCAGTGGTGGAGGAGCCATATTATTAATAATTTTGAACAACAGACGTAAGTTTGAAAATACAACCATGTTTTCAAAACTCAGCATTTTATGTTTGCCAAGTATTTTGCAGTGATGATATAGTCGTGATTTTCTATCAATAATTTTAAGTGCCTGTTTATGGATTGATTCCAGTGGTTTCATTGTTGTCTTATTTGCTTGTGACCAACATGAAATACCAAATGTTAAGTGAGACATTATCATTGCATTCATGTAGATTTTGGCTCCTTGGATGCTCAGAGAATTTCGTATACCTCTGAAATTTGACAAGTTATATTTCAGTATGTGACAAACCTTTTTTTATATGGTTGTTAAAAGTTAGTTTTGAGTCCAAAATTATGCCTAAATATTTGAACTCAGTAACATTTTTTAGTATTTCACCCTGCACTTTCACCAGGGGGTAGGTTCTAAGATTTTGTTTTATTGAGAAATACATTGTTGCAGTTGTTTCTACATTCAATGTTAGACAGGAGTCATTAAGCCAGTCAGAAATTTTGTTCATTGCTACTGATAATTTGGCTGCCACTTGTTCAGAGTCCTTCCCATCCGTGTAAATGACAGTGTCATCAGCGTACATCTGCACACCTACACCATCACACATGGATGGGAGGTCATTGATATATAGACTGAACAACAGTGGCCACAGGACAGAGCCTTGTGGTACTCCCATGGTACACGCTCCCAGCTGTGACAGTGTGCCGTTAACACGTACACACTGAGAGCGCCCATGTAGATAAGATTTTATCCAACAAAGGGTATCCGTGGAGAGGTTGTACTTTATTCATTTAGAAAGCAGCACCCTATGACTTACTGTGTCAAAAGCCTTACGCAGGTCTAAAAACACAGCGCCAACCACCTTTCCCGAATCAAGGCTTGACTTGATTGACTGCAAAGGATGCAGAAGGTCATTTTCTTCAAGATGTACTGTCAACTGTTCAGCAACAATTTTTTTCTATAACTTTTGAGAAGACAGGAATTATACTAATTGGTCTATAATTGCTCACAACTTTCTTATCTCCTGATTTATAAATTGGAATTATAACTGCAGTTTTTAATGCAGTGGGAAAAGTGCACTCATCAAATGAGCCATTAATTATTTTTGTCAAAGGAAATCCAAAAGATTGTATTTTTTAAGGAATATTGTATCAAGTCCATAAATATCCTTTGCTTTAGAATTTGATAAAGATGAGAGAACTTTGTTCACAGTAGTTTCATTTGTAGATTTTAGCTTAAAGGAACTTTCAGTGCATGTTAAAATTTGGTTGGGGTGTTCATTTTTAAAATGTTTACTTAATTCTAAGACAGAATTTAAAAAGTAATAATTAAAATGTTCAGCAATTACATAATTTTCAGGTTCATCTTCCCCATGGATTTTTAATTTAATTGTTTCATTTGATAATTTTGTCTTACCTGAGAGTTTATCTATATTTTTCCATAGAACTCTATTGTTTCCCCTTGCTTCTTTTATTATTTCTAGGAAAACAATTTGCTCTGGCAGCTCTCTTTTTTGAGGTGACCTTATTTCTTAAATTTGTATATATAAGCCGGCTCGTTAAGAGGCCTGATTTCAAATACATTTTTACGGCATAATCTCTTTTCTTCATCAACACCCAAATTGACTCATTAAACCATGGTAAATTATGTTTTTTCTTATTTTTGAGTGGCTTTGTTTTACTGTAGTATGCAATTACAGATCTGATCTTTGTAATCACGTTTTCACATATTTTTTTCAGTTTTTGCCTACATTCATACCTGTCCAGTCTATTTCCATAATTTCATTCTCCATTGCACTAATATTTTTGTGAGGTATAAAAGTTATCAGTTTCTTGCTACCCATTTCATTTTTGTACTGTATTTTGGGTAACTTCCTAGCAATTAAAGTTAAGTTATGATCTGACAATCCTGTTATCAAATTGTATCTTTTTCCAATACGGTCAGGTTTATTGGTAAAAATTAAGTCTAGTAAGGGTTGAGATGATTTAGTAATTCTTGTGGGGCTATTAATTATTTGTGTCATATTAAATTTAGTTGTGATATCTTTTAGTTTTTTCCTTTTTGTTTTATCAGTCCAGTTCAGATTAAAATCTCCCATAATAATTAACTCCTTACTGCTAAATGTTGTGTAGGCCGCTGAAGAGGAGGTACTGCTGGCCCACCACCACCAGATGGCGCCCTGCTTGGAGTGCGGGCATCAAGCACGAGAGGGCACCGAAACCAGTGGAGTGACAGCTGTCACATCATCACCACCAGCTGTCACTCATCTACGTCAACCTCCATAAAAGCCAGACTGCAACTCCACCTCCCCGCCGAGAAATCAGCTACCATTCAGGTAATTTTCTCTGCTGAACTAAAACATTGAGTAATACTCTGAACTTCTTTGCAGCCATTTTCCTGTGGTGTTTTCCTCATCTGTGGGATTGGCGTTTGGTGTGATCAGCAACGGCTTCGCTTCACACCCCAACCAGATAAGTGATTAGACAGGAGCTGCACGAGTGTGTGATTGGAGGTGGAGGTGCTCCCTCCCAAAGGAACACAGACTTACCGGGTATGACTGCTAAAGACAGTGGCCACCTGGGGCGCAGGGCTTGGCGGCTCCGGTGTTCTTCAGATCCGTTGGTGGTGGAAGCTGTGTGGGATCCGGCTCTTCTCTCGCCAGACGTCTTCTATCTTCGAGCCTGCCCACACGTCACCTTGTGTATAATTGACATTCCCCAATATTGTTATTGTCTGTACTTCGTTGTGCGATTCACAACATTAAATTGTTACTTTTTGGCTTATCCATTGTCCGTTCATTAACGCCCCCTGTTGTGGGTCCGTGTCACGACACCTTCCCAACACTAAATCTTTTAAGAATGTCAGACAATTTATCAAAAAATACATCTTTTGTATTTTGTGGTCGGTAAAGAACCACCACCAAAAAGGACATTTGTGGTGATAGAGTAATTTGAACTCCAACACATTCTAATGAAGTTTCTTGAATGTCAATTTACGTACATTGTAAGACATCCCGTACATAAATCAAGACAACCCCTCCCCTACCACAAGATCTATCACACCTAAATACTTTATATCCTGCCATATTAACTAACCCTGCTGGTGAGGTTGGTGTTAACCAAGTTTCTGTCAAACATAGATAATCTAAATTAGAGTTGGTCAACAACTGTTCTGTTTGTTCTGATTTTGAAACTAAACTCCTTATATTTATATGTCCACCAAATAAACCTTTAGGCTTTACATGTGGGTCCCAAAGGACTTTAGCATGATTAACAGTTTGGAACATTTTGGTTGCTTGTTGTTTTGTAACCACATTTTGAGCATCAGGTATTAATCTACGGTCTTTGTCCCTCTTACCCAGGTCTTGCCTGGTTGTATCTTGCCCAACAAATACTGGTCCAGTCCGCATGGAAGGCTTGGGGGACTCTAACTGTGGCAAGTCCTCAGCCCTCTGGCGTAAAATCTCTGCTTGCGGGGGTGGAAGAACAGTTGGTTGTGCTGGAGGTGTAGGCCCAGGTAGCAGAGATGTAGGCCCAGGTAGCAGAGGTGTAGGCCCAGGTAACAGAGGTGTAGGCCCAGGTAGCAGAAGTGTAGGCCCAGGTAGCAGAGGTGGAGGCCCAGGTAGCAGAGGTGGGGGCCCAGCTAGCAGAGATGGATGTCCGGCTAACTGTGCAGGAGGCCCGGCTAGCAGAATTGGAGGCCCGGTCAGCTGTGCTGGAGGCCCTGCTAGCAGAGTTGGAGCAGAAAGTACAGGTTGTCCTGAAAAAAAAAGACATAAAACTTGATTGTGGGAGAGCTGCTAACAGCAATAATAAAACATTTATTCCAGGTGAGTGAACTGTCCAAAAAATGCCCTCGGACCCCAGAGAGTTAACCACTGAATCTGAAACATGACGGTAGATGCGTGAAATGACATGGAATAAGTGTCTTTGCCATGTGACGTCAGTGACCCTATGGCCTTGACGGAGGTTTGCACTCTCTGAGTGCTTCTAGTTAAGTCTAAAATCAGTTGAGTACCTACCTGTTACATGTTTTGTAGTAGATGTGTAATTCTACTGTATCTTCCTCAAACAAAGGAGAGCTGGCTCAAAAAACAAAACAAAAAAAAAAACACTCTATCCTCTGTAGGCAAAGGAGAACTGGTCACAGAAAAGAGAGAGAGAGAAAAAAAAACTCATTTTGTTTGTCCCCATACTAATACGCTGGCAATATCACCCAAGTCATCCAGAGGCATACAGGTTTAACTTATGGTTAAAATTTTAACCAAACTAATTTTGGACAAGTTATTTTAATTAACGTCACATCTGTAGTTTTATAAAGTAAAAATATCAGATATATGTTTTAGTAATGCACTAATTTTGAAGGTTTTAGTGTGGACATGCTGTGTCCAGGTGCATTATAGGTGATCTCAGTACATTCACGACAGAAGAAATGCATTTGAGATGCTCTGATGAGGCTCCACACGGACAACAGAATTAAACTCTTTGTATATTGTGCCTAAAACTCTCATGAATATATTCTCTGGGTTTATAGACGTTGTTATTGTGTTTGTTTTATGTAAAAATGGCAGAAGAAGCTCAGGTTGCTTCTCCATTATTTTCAATTGGAATCATTCCATTTGAGTCCTGTTTGGTATTTAGAGTCCTGCGTATGTCAAACACTGTCTGTCATCTTTGTTTCAGAGTAATATATATAATGTCTGAAATTCAGTTTGCGTTTATTAAAGTCCATGCATCTTAAACGTAGCAGACATTGATTATCTGGAATTTTGTTTTGGCAAGTTTTCACGGCCTCTACTGCCATCTACTTGCCAGTAATAGTCATGGCAGTTTGAGCATTTGGACACCTATTTATTTTGACCCCGATTACATCAGACAGTTGTCAAATAACAACTTGACTTTTTGGCTTTTTGCAAATAGGTTTTTTTTTTTAACCAATAAAAAAGGCATATTTTACAAAAGCACATTAATATGTAAACACCAACACACACCTCACATTAATGTGTTGGTTTTTACATAGAATTAATGCGTCAACCAATCAGTTAGCGGAGGCACATTTTACCCATAATCCCTTTGGCATCTGCCTGTGTTTGTTACGAAACTTCAGAATTAGTGCATTATTTAAAATGAAAAGATATATGTTATATTTTAACTTTGTACAAATGACAGAATTGGCATTAATGGAGTTATTCTATCGATATTAATTTTATTTATAAATCAAAACCATAAGTCAGCACTGTTTTATTATCCAAGACCTCTGCCTATTGAGTAGAGTGTTGAGCTTTGCTGCTCCTCTCAGCTGCTTCACTGTTGCAAGTTATGTAGTAAACAGGAGCTTTCAGCAATGGGCAGGGCGCGCAAAGACAGAAGTGCTGACTCATTGTTTGGGTCTGTAGTCGCCTTTAATGCTACCGGAAGCAATCGTGGTGTTAAAACTCAAAATCAGCTTATTAGTACTTGTAAGTGTACTGGAGACAATACTGGAAGTTATCAGCTGTAGCTTCTGATACATTTTTGGGTGGTTTATCGGTTTAGGTTTATAAAAGATAACTTTTCAGTTAGCTGATTATCTGTTATCAAAACTAAAATTTGGTTAGCTGTACCCACCACTGTGAGACAGTTTAATGGTGGGGAGAAGCTATGTGCTACTGCTAATAAGCTGTTCTGTACAGTTCGGAGTTGCTGTGTGCTACCACTAACAGAGGTGGTTTTACTGGGGTGAATAGCAACATGCTACTGCTAACAGAGGCGGTTTTACTGCAGAGAATAGCAATGTGTGACTGCTAACAGAGGCCCACACTCTCACGAGCGCCACTAGCTTATAGCTTATGACAAGCTAAAATTGGATGCTCTCGTTATGGCCGAACAACTGTCCAGTTTCTGGGTATTCTGTGTTAGTACGCACCCGCGGCCGACGTGCTTGATGAATTCCTGTGCAAAAGTAGTTCCCAGATAATTGTGATCTATTCTGGTGAGATAATGAGTATATCTCATCTAAATTAATTCTAAAATTTACCCATAATAAAATTATAAAGATAACTTAAGTTTTAAGAGTGACCGTAATAAATATTTAAAAAACTTAAAGTTTATGAACAACTTCACCTGTTATTGCTCAAGCACATTGTAAACATTGACACAATGGAGTTTGATACGGAAGAGTTCAGAATGATACAACTGGAATGTTTTGATTACCATTTACAGTTGGCGATGAAAGACTTGGGTGTTAACTTCGTGTTAAAGTCAGAACAAGAAACTGCACTGAAAGAGATCTATCTGGGAAGAGACACATTCTGTGTGTTGTTGCTCCAACGAGAGCGGCGCTCTGAGCAGAGTGGCAAAAGTAGTCCGGTGAGCTCAATCTGTGGGCGCGAGCTATCCAAGAATGCCAAAATAGCAGAGATGTCGGTCCAATGAAAGCGGCACTCTGAGCAGGGTTACAGAGGCTGTTTTACTGGAGTGAATAGTAACGTGCTACCGCTAACAGAGGCGGTTTTACTGGGGTGAATAGCAATGTGCTACTGCTAACAGAAGCAGTTTTAGTGGGGTGAAGAACTGTGTGCTACCGCTAACAGAAGCTGTTGCTGCAAACAGATGCTGTTGCACCGGGATGTAGAGCTACATGCTACCGCTAACAGAGGCTGTTTTATTGGGGACTGAAGCTACATGCTGCCGCTAACAGAGGCGTTTTATTGGGGACAGAAGCTACATGCTGCCACAAACAGAAGCTATGTGGTACTGGGGTGAAGAGCTATGTGCTACTGCTAACAGAGGTTGTTTGACTGGGTTGAAGAGCTATGTGCTACCGCTAACAGGCTGGTTGAAGAGCTATGTGCTACTGCTAACAGAGGGTTTTTGACTGGGTTGAAGAGCTATGTGCTACCGCTAACAGGCTGGTTGAAGAGCTATGTGCTACTGCTAACAGAGGGTTTTTGACTGGGTTGAAGAGCTATGTGCTACCGCTAACAGGCTGGTTGAAGAGCTATGTGCTACTGCTAACAGAGGTTGTTTGACTGGGTTGAAGAGCTATGTGCTACCGCTAACAGGCTGGTTGAAGAGCTATGTGCTACTGCTAACAGAGGGTTTTTGACTGGGTTGAAGAGCTATGTGCTACCGCTAACAGGCTGGTTGAAGAGCTATGTGCTACTGCTAACAGAGGGTTTTTGACTGGGTTGAAGAGCTATGTGCTACCGCTAACAGGCTGGTTGAAGAGCTATGTGCTACTGCTAACAGAGGTTGTTTGACTGGGTTGAAGAGCTATGTGCTACCGCTAACAGGCTGGTTGAAGAGCTATGTGCTACTGCTAACAGAGGTTGTTTGACTGGGTTGAAGAGCTATGTGCTACCGCTAACAGGCTGGTTGAAGAGCTATGTGCTACTGCTAACAGAGGTTGTTTGACTGGGTTGAAGAGCTATGTGCTACCGCTAACAGGCTGGTTGAAGAGCTATGTGCTACTGCTAACAGAGGGTTTTTGACTGGGTTGAAGAGCTATGTGCTACCGCTAATAGGCTGGTTTATTGGGGAGAGAAACTACACGCTGCCACAAACAGACGCTGTTTGTGTTCAGAAAGCCACAAAAACGTAGTGTGCCATTAAATTTGGATGAAGCTGAACAAAGAGGACACAGCAATGCTCAAGAATTTCTTCTCTTTTTTTGAAAATGTTATGTTTTAAATATTTTCCTGTGTAAAATAGCATGGTTGTCCATTCGACTACTCCCGTTTTTGTGTTGGGGGTCGCCACAGTGGATACAACCAGATCCGCATAGCATAGACACCATTAAAAAGAGCAGTATTCTTTGAAACTGGTAGTATGCCATTAACCCTCGATTCAGTGTTGCTGATTCATAATTTTCATTGTTCATTAATGACATGATGTATGATGCAGCTTGATTTGCACTTAGCAGGTCCTTAATTTCTGAATTTTCACTTTGCATCTTGAACAAATGGGAGAAATTCAGCTGCCGTTGAGTGTAGTTTGCATGCACTTAAAACAGAAATCCATTTGGCCTTGTTAAACATACAAGAAGAGCAACAGATGAATTTTAATATTAACATTACATGTGTCTGCACACACACACACACCATGTGAGCAACATGAAAATATCACTTCTGAATAAATCCAACCACAGCCGTGTTTATGTTGGCTCACCACCACATTTGTCTGTAGTGCCGCAAATGTAATGCGGTAACACCTATGGATAGTCAAGCAAACACTCCTGTGAGCCACATGTGGAATCTGCAAAGCATCACCGCGCCATGGTTTAATAAGAGGTTTGACTTTCTTTAAATTAATTTTCAACAAATGTGATGAATGGCTTCACTGCCAGATATCATTTCGGATAATAAACCACTGCATCTGTGTACTTGATTGGGCTGCTTTTGAACGCAGTCCATGGCTTTGCACGCAACTCTGTCTCAAACAGGTGATCAGTGATGTGTGAGTGTGTGTACAGTCTGCCATATGTATAATGTTTTCATTATTGCATTACTGGACAGTGAGGTCACATGAGCAAGTTCATGCTTACGATTCAAGAACACAAACTCTGAAGAGTCGAACTCTGAAGAGTCGATCGTAAGCGATGGAATGCAGAGTGTGACGGAGGCAAATGGAAAATCATGTAGGATTATCTGAAGAGTTGGTGGGTTAAAGTAACTCTGGACTAGACGCTCGGTGCCAAATGCAATCACACACACCGAAGTGCATGTAGGCGCAAAATATTTGATAAAGTAGTACACTGTTTTTTAAATTAAAGGGGTTATTTTTCTTAAGAATGTGGTTTTGTTTCCCAATTTTACATTTAAATAGGGTCGAGGTTTTAGTTTAAACATCTCCTAGGGTCCACAATTCCATATCTGACACGCCCACTGAGCTGATCTACTTGTTTTGTGACATGCCTGTTGGGAAAGTGAAGTACACAGACCCACGCCAGGGGGCGTAAATGAACGGCCAATAGGAAGTCAAATAAATGACAATTTATTATGCAAATGTGCAAACAAAACCAAATATGCTTTAGTCAGTCAGTAATCAAAAGGGTGACACGTGGGCAGGCCCGAGGGTAGGAGACGCCTATCCAGAGGACAGCCAGAACCCACGAAGTTCCACCGCCAATGGAGACCTGCAACACACCAGAGCCGCCAAGTCCTGATTCCCCCAGGTGGCCACCGCTCGTGGCTGTCAGACCCGGTACTGCTGGCAGGAACAAAAACAGGTTAAGGTGGGTGTGTGAACACCCAGCATATAGTCAGCAACTCACAGTAATCCACTTGTAGGAATAAATCCAGATACTCCCAGAGTGCAGAGGAAAAACTGGAGGACGTGCAGTGTCAATTGCTATACTTAGTAAGTCAGAAGTGAGGAGTGGAGACGCCAACTCCTCCAACTTCCACAAACTCGGCTACAAGCTGCAAGTATAAGTCACAACTGCAAAGACTTCAGTTACAATGAATGTGCGTACGGCACAAAACGGCTGAGTAGGTTTACCTGCGTGGTAAGCTGATAACTCGGCAGAGTTATGGTGTCCTTCCCAGGCTTTTATAAATGGTAGTGATGAGTGATGACAATCAGCTGACAGCCAACGAGCACACTTGGTGACGTCAGAGAGGCCAACTGGCCCTCTAAGGGCCAAAAAGTGCCTGTGTGGCTGGGCGTCATCTGGTGGTGGGCCAGCAGTACCTCCTCTTCAGCGGCCCACACAACAACGCCCACACTTTGTATGAGAGAAAAAGGGGCCACTCTATGGTCACATGAGCTCGAAGCGACAGAGGTAAAGCAATCCCATTCATTCTCAATCAGAGGGGTAGTTTTGCAGTGGCAAGAGACAATCACCGCTCTGCCACCAGCCAGGTGGTGCCAAAATATTCCAGAAGTCTATTTTATGCAACTGCTGAGTGATGCAACACGGTGAATAGGCAGCATGACAATTAGCTGGGTTATCACTCTTACAAAATAAACCAAGATGGCGGAATACTTGCAGAAACAGCTCTATTCCTGTATACATATGTTAATTATATATTTTGTCAAAGTTAGTGAAAAATAAACACTGTTAAATCTAAAACCACTGTTTTTGTAATCAAATGATACCTTACCTCAAGACATCTTACGGGGATGTTAGCGTGCACGCCCCAGAAATGGCCGTCAAGTGACAAAACCAACTGCTTATCGCCATCATTTGTAGTTAATGTGACTGTAGGGTCAGAAACAGAAGGGGCAGTGCAAGTAACAGCTCGTTTCAGTTTAGACTGACATGTACAGAACCTGGGGCTTCATTCATAAAACACTGCGTTGGATTCAAGCTAAAAGTATCGATCCATATTCCATAGCCACTTATTCCAGTTAAGGGTCCCGTGGTGGGATTGGAGCCTACCACAGCAGTCATAGGGTGTGAGGCAGAGTCCACCCTGGACAGGACTGCAGTCTATCACAGAGCTACATATAGACGGTCAAACACAATCACACCCGCATGCAACTTTGTCTATAACAGGTGAGACAACCTTCTTCATACACAAAGTTTTTATCCTGACAGTAAGTGTACAAGAAAAAGGCAAAAATGAAGTATGAAGAAAGAAACAACTTACTTATAAAACTGTTCTTGAAACACAGCTGCAAGCAAAACCTACACTACTTTGAACTGTGTGCAGATGGATGCGCCTTATACCCCGCCCTCGACACCCCCACTTTCAACCACAGATGTTCGATGCAAAACGCATCATGAATATTCAAACATACACAAGAGGCCCACAAACATGGACTGTGATGGAAAGAA
The DNA here is from genome assembly GCF_902500255.1 of Thalassophryne amazonica. Taxonomy (NCBI): domain Eukaryota; kingdom Metazoa; phylum Chordata; class Actinopteri; order Batrachoidiformes; family Batrachoididae; genus Thalassophryne; species Thalassophryne amazonica. The sequence continues at coordinate 75,285,251 of NC_047113.1, read as the reverse complement.
ACAGCAGGAAGAACAACATAAAGGTTTCTCAAACAGAAACCGAGGAGCTTGTGTGTGATCATATTAGTGAAGTGACAAAAAATTAAAATAATGAAATCATAATAATAGAAGTTGGTGGTAACACACACACATACACACATACACACACAGTCTCACAGTGGGGTAAAAAAGTATTTAGTCAGCCCCAGATTGTGCAAGTTCTCCTACTTAGAAAGATGAGAGAGGTCTGTAATTTTCATCATAGGTATACTTCAACTATGAGAGACTAAATGAGAAAAAAAAAAAAAAATCCAGGAAATCACATTGTAAGATTTTTAAAGAATGTAATTTTAAACCATGGTGGAAAATAAGTATTTGGTCACCCACAAACAAGCAAGATTTCTGGCTCTCACAGACGTGTAACTGTCCCCCACTGATCCGTTTTAAGGGAAGAATGAACGTGGCCATGTATCGTGAGATTTTAAGCCAAAACTTCCTTCCATCAGTGAGAGCATTGAAGCACCGCTCAGGCAACAAAGGAGTGGCTCCGTAAAAAGCATTTCAAGGTCCTGGAGTAGCCAAGCCAGTCTCCAGGCCTCAACCCCATAGAAGATTTGTTGAGGGAGTTGAAGGTCCGTTTTGCCCAGCGACAGTCCCAAAACATCACTGCTCTAGAGGAGATCTGCATGGAGGAATGGGCCAAAATACCAGCTACAGTGTGTGTAAACCTGGTGAAGACTTACAGGAAATGTTTGACCTCTGTCATTGCCAAAAAAGATGTTACAAAATATTGAGTTGAACTTTTATTATTGTTGACCAAATACTTATTTTCCACCATAATTTACAAATAAATTCTTTAAAAATCCTACAATGTCATTTCCTGGATTCTTTTTTCACATTTTCTCTCTCACAGTTGAAGTGTACCTATGTTGAAAATTACAGACCTCTCTCATCTTTCTAAACCTGCACAATCAGGGACTGACTAAATACTTTTTGGCCCCACTGTATATGTATGTATGTATGAAAATTCAGTAAGGTATATCTTGTATTATACATTCCAAATCTAAGGTTGAAATGTATGTAATGCGTGGACTACACAACAAATAAAGAACTTCTAAAATGTAAAAATATGACATAAAACAGCACAGTACAGTGGAAAGAAGAATTAAGTTCTGTATCGGCCCTGAGGCGCATTGGTCCTGGTACTTATTCCCGGATTCCGTAGCGTGAAGTGGATGAGAATCTATGAGTTCCTCTGGATGTCCCCCCAAGTTTACTTCCTTAGCCAAAACTGATATCCCTTTACAGTTGGGGGGACTGGAACGAGGCAGATGAAGTGTCTCATCCGTGGACACAGACATGCAGAAGGGATGGGATTCAAACACAGGATTATACATCGGTAGTCCAACTCCTCATCCCACTGAGCTACCTGCTTGAGACAGTATAGGGTGCAAAATAAAAGCACTAAAGCAAGAACATCAAGCCCTCACTTAAAAACTCCAACAATGTACAAAATATAAACATCAAACGTGACGAAAATGAGTCCACACGTGCACATATTAAAACACCGTAACCCCCTTCACTGTATGAGCAGCTGAACAGCTGCTCCTGGTTAGTACTAAACATACTTAGTTAGTGCTAAACCTTCAGGTTCTAGTAGGAGGTAATAAAGAATAAACAATACACGCTGACAGTGGTTCACGCTCAAAAAATATCCAAATATTTACTTGCTTAATTCCATGGTTTCTGCAGGAACCCATGACCCTGATGTCTAATCCGACCTAACCAGAGTTCCTGTTTTTCCTGCAGCAGCTGCTCTCTACCTCTGAGTCTATCGCCTCTATGCGACCCTGACCTTTGACCTTTGGTAGTAAATTCTCTGCGTGCTCCAGTACCTCGGCGCCACACTCTTGTGGGCCCCGACTAGCACCTTTAATTGCTTATTTTGTGCACAGACATTCACGGTGTGTGTCGTATAAATTCGTGGCTGCTACGTCGCATTTGCAGAACTGTCGCCAAGCAACATACGACCTCGTTGTATGTTTTGGACGAGAGAAGACAAAAGAATCCCAGAAGTGGTTGGGTTTAGAGCAAATTCAGAGCACCTTCTGCTGTCGCTGCAAAAACTAAGCAATCCTCAAGTTTTACATCATGAGTGTAACGTACAAGATTAGTGTGTTTGCAGGAAAATTGTCAAAATGTCCAAAAATAAACCATCTCATTTCACTTTGTAAAAAAAGTTAAACAAAAATGTAAGTCATCACAGCACTGAGGCACCCGCTGCTCGCGCCACATGCCACAATATAAATGTACAATCTGTCTGTAATGGTGTTTTTCATTATGAAGTCATTCATACACTGAAAAAGAGAATAGTTGAACCAACTTAAAAAAAGTTACAATTGGTAAAACCTGAATGAATTAAGTTGTTTGAACTTAGGTTTGTAAGTTAGATTTTGATCTAACTTTAAAAAAGCATTACAATTGTTAAAACCTGAATACATTAATTTCTGTGAACTTAAGTCTGTAAGTTAACTTACAAACTTGACTTCATACATCTTCATTCATTCAGGTTTTGCCAATTGTAACACTTTTTAAAGTTGGTTCTTTTTTCAGTGTACCAATATGGTTGTGAGACCTGAGTGCTAGATGTTGCTGGCACCAGGTGTCTTTGGAGGATCCTTGGATACTTTTGAATGACTTTGCATTAAGTGAGCGATTACTTAAGGAGAGTCAGATGAGGAATGTGAGGGATTATCCGATATGACATTTTCTTTGGGCATGCATCATCTTGCATCCATGTTGAGGACCTCAGCAGCTGGTGAAATCCAGGGACATGCCCACGTCTCACCTGGTTGTGCAAATAGATGACTACTTTTCAGAGGTGGGGATGGAACAGGTGTCTGCCTGGGATGGTTGTCATTCAGCACCCAAGGCAGTTCCACAGTGTGGCGGATGCTGTCCTACCAGTGCATGCTCCCAAACCTGACCTGACCTTACGTATATGGGTTCATGATGCTTGTACAAAATCAGAAGGTAAGGCTCTTAAACCTAAACTACTACCAGCAGTAGCGCCTTTAAAATTCTTGTCTACACTCAAAAAATGCCTCTTTGGATGAACTCAATTCAATTATGTGCAGGATTTCTATCTAATAAATATATGTTGTCCCAACTCAATTAAATGATATTATCTTGCATGGATGTGTTTTATTTGATTTGGGGCTACATATATTTATTCGATGGAAATCCTGCACATAACTGAATTGAGTTCATCCAATGCATCAGTTTTTGAGTGTAGTCCTGGTCTTGTATAAACATCCATGAACTGTGAATTGACTCTGCAAATGACGAGCGGTCAAGCAGAGCCTGAAAATAAATGAATGCAAAGTCAGGATCTCAGTTTTCTGTCTGCAACTCAGTCCAGCACTCCGCCTCCGTGTCACTGACAGTCCTGTTCCAAGTCTCAGACCACACTGTCCTGGGAGTCCTGGTCCTGGCACGCTGTCCATTTCAACATTTCTCAGGCCGCCGGTCAGCACAGCAAAGCCAAAGCCCCCACAAGGGACCTCATTCACTCCAGACGCCAAACCCTTGGAGCTGACCTTCACGGTCAAGCTGTCCCATAAAAATAAAAACTACATGTGGAAAACAAGAGCCGTGAAATGGGGACAACTGCCTGTTCTGAAACGTGACTTCTCATAACAAGCTCCACGTCGCCCCGCATTTCTGAGAGATGGAGGTTTAGGAACAGTCAACGGTGAGAAATATCTTTTCAGCTTTCCAGAGCTGTGCAGGCCGAGGCTTTCTTTTTCCACACTCAGCATGGGTTTGGTTCCATTTTGGAAGAGGAGATGGCGCTCCTTCTTTTCCAGGCACATCGTTGCAACCACTTGCCAATGCGCCATAAGTTGAGAGGGCAGTGTGATGATTTGTGGCTGCTTTAAGTTATTTAAAAGTTCTTTAAAATATTTTACTTCTAGTACCGCACATAAATATGTGGATGGGAGGAGACGGGCGTGGCCCAAAGGCATTGGTCATTCCTGCACTGATCTATGCATCTAGTTTAGCTGTGCAGACATGAGAAACGCCGTGGACGTTGGTTGGACGGTATCATGTTAAATGATTGAGGGTAAATTGCAGATACGGTAATTGAGACGTTTTCTTGGCTCCTGGTGGGAGAAGTGAAATGTGGAGGGGGAAGGCTGTGGATTTGCTAAGCTGACATTGATGAAGTCTTTGGAGAAGTCGTAACCATGCATGGAAAGTCCTGCCTACTCTAGCATGGTACCACCCACACGAACAGTCACTGGAGCTCACGCTGCGTTCGCTGGAGGGTTATTTTTAGGCGGTGGCTGCACTTCACATTTCCACACATGTGCGTCTGTGCCCGTGTTGTTCTTTTAGATGCTGAGAAAAGATACATCACTCCCGAGAGGCAGCGACGCGTAAAACTGTCACCAGTGACTTAACGCTGGACTACCAGGTGAAAAAGTATACGACTCCATAACTTATTTGTGATTATTACCTCTGCCAAGGGGGCTACGTGATCTCTAGCATTTGTCAGTGAGAGTTAAATGCATTTTAGTGGTGAGTCCAATCTGCCACAAGAATGTCTTTAATTGCTTTGTTAATTTTGTATAACTGTGAGAGGGTTTTTTTTTTTTTTTTTTTTGCTTTTTTGCATTCTTTATCATTCTAACCTTTGTGAGGTCACAAAGATCTGCTGGTGGATAGAAGTCAGAACTTTGACCACGTTTTTGGGATCAGAGGATGTGATATTGGCTGGCAATTCTTTCAGGAGCAGATTTCACAGCTAACGAATGCACTTGTCACAACATTGCTACAATGCAATGGCACCGTTTTGACTATGTTAGGACTTCACATTACTGTAGCGTAATTTCATAGAGTTTACAGAGCTTGCCAGCACACAGTTGTCACAACATCACCTTTTTTAGAAACAATGATGTAGCCACAACATAATTCGGTTGACTCCTAGCAACATTGCTACAATGCATTGAGGGTTGCTGGCCTTCGCCAGAAAACCTCTCACTTCTGAGTGCCCTCTTTCCAGGAATTTAAACTAACAACCATCTGGCTGCAAAATGTGAGACAATGGCTACGTAAGATCAGCCTGGAATGTTTACCTTTTATCATTGTTTAAACTCTGCAATATGTTTGTCTTATGTTTTTAACTCTGAACATTCTTACTTTATGACATCATAAATCAGAGTGATGAATAAATCTGGACTCTTTTGTGTTGGTTTGACATGCAGTTGTCATGAGCCATGCATGCCCATGCTGATGCTTGACTTTTCTTTATTCCGTTATTCATATTCCCTTCCTTCAGGTACCTCACTTCACTGCATTTAGCTTTGTTTACTGAGTTAGCTGGTTCAGATCTTTTGTCATTTCTCAGTGTTGTGTTTCTTCCTTGTGGTGTTTCAGTGAAGCATGGCTCTCTGCTCAGTTTAGACTTAGTGTGGACAGCGGTGTGCTGGCTTTTCCTATTTCATCTAATTTGTATAGTGCCAAATCACAGCAAAGCTGCCTCAAGGTGCTTCACACAAGTAAGGTTTAATCTTACCAACCCCTAGAGCAAGCACACAGGTGGCAGTGGGAAGGAAAAACTCCCTCTGATGATATTGAGGAAGAAACCTCAAGCAGACAAGACTCAAATGGGTGACCCCCTGCTTAGGCCATACTAATAAATAACATTTTTACACATCATAGTACTCACAAAAAACACATACTGATTTACTAACAGTGCGCACTGAGGACTGAGTCTTTCAAATGCACAAAATAGCACAGATTGTTCATTTAGAACGCTTGCAGTTTGGGGTGTGTCCACCCAAGTGTGCAAAATTCTGGCAGGGAACACACAAATAAGTGAGGTCTGCACATACAACACGATTTATCATGTTGAAAACTGGACTATAGTTCTGCTCTATTCTCTAAATCTGCAGTCTGTTTCCTCACTGTACTGTGTTTTCTAAATTTGTAACACATTTCAGAAATGTATTGGCTGAAATTGAAGTACTTTGTGTTTTGTCTGCATTTACAGTACATTTCTGGCAATTTGACAACACATTACCAAAGCGTGCTCCACTATCAAACGACACATCTTCCAGACATTTTCTAAATATGCTGTTGCTTTCTTTTCAAACTGCAGTGCATTGGGCTCTCACGAACACCGTACATGTGAAAATCAGAATACTGTTTGGCATCGTCTGAGATGTACACTCCTAATGTGTTTCTACTTTAGCGTTGTTGGAGCCGCAAAATGCAGCAGCTGCGACTAGAGGATGCAACATGCACAAGCACTTTATTTCATTATGGTGTGCAAACAAAAATAAACCAAAACACAACGTTTAACAGCATAATTCAATTATCCCGACCGCATTACACAAAATGATTTTAAAAATGTCCAAATTCTGACACAGAATCTAAAATGTGGTTTTTGCTGAAACAAACAGGCTTTGCTGTTCTCTGCACCATATGGACACATCAAGTCGTCTCCACTGCTGTGGTCACAAACCAAAGTGGAAATGTTTGTATGAAGTCAAATCGGATCCGTCAACTACACATTTCTGCTGGGGAGGGGTACATGAGGATGCTGTGTAAATTCTTGTAATTCATGCGACACATAATCAAACACAAGATTAAGTTATTTTAATTACAAACATGGCTGTGTGAAAGCTCCAGTCATTAGCTGCCACTAGATGGCAGCACCTGTGTTCAGCTGCATGAAAACTGAGCCCTTACACCAAATAGGCTTTTGTGCAAAAGGAAAAAAAAAAGGTACATCAATAAAAGTTGCACTTCATTTCATTCTGAAAGCAAGGAACGGGGAAAAAACTCCAGATGTTTAACTTGGGTGTGAATATCAAACAGTACGACTGTCACCTGTTGCCTGTTGCCAGCTGAACCGTTTTTCCGAACACATTTGAGTCATATCCTGGACAAAAACAAAGGGGTGAGCTCGAGGAATCCTGTCAAAGGAAGGAAGAGAGGAGGAGGGAAAGATGCAGGAATGGGGCTTTGCTTCTGCTCGATTGCACTGTGAGGGGAACACCCAGGAGAGATAAGGTGGGGCGTCACGTCTGCTTTTCATCAAGCCGTTACCTCCTGTCCGTTGTTGCCCTGATGATGCACAGCAGCGAATGTAGGAGTCGCTCCCATTTCAACAAAACGCCCTGTTGGAAGAATTGTGTTGGAATTTGAGGTCATTTTCCTGAAGGATGGTGAGAAAAACAAAATTAGGGCATACTCAGACACCATGTACCTCTGCAGAAGCCTCGCAAGTGGGACGGTATTTTGCCAGATTACAGAAAAGTAATGTGGAGAACATTTAGGAAAATATAGATTAAAAATAATTCTGGAGCCACATCTGGCTCAAAAATGTATCCGTCCTTCTGAGACTTCATCCACTTTCTAAAGCTGCTTATTCCCATTAAGAGTCGGGGGGGGGACACACACAACATTTTCAAGATATTCCAGTTCAAGAGCTTTTTGCAGAATTTTACTGTTCCTGCTTTAATAGTTAATGTCCACCAGGTGGAGATATTGCTCCATTTCAAGGACCATGAGTACAGGCTGCTGTGGGACATGACGACCAACCTGTTGCTTATAGTAGTAGATGGTGTGGCGGCCATTATGCATTTTGCTATTTACATATAATAGTCATAGGGAAAATTGAGCTCAACATGATATTATTTTTTTTTAAATACATATCAATCAGTGTCTGCAAAATATGGTGCCTTTACTGTAAACCATACAATATCTGGGGTAGGGTTTCACCAAATTACAGAAACGCAATGTGGAGAATATTAGAAAAAATACAGATTTCAATATTCTGGACCCACATCTGGCTCAAAAATGTATCCATCCTTCCTTGATTCTGTCCATTTTCTAAACCTGCTTATTCCCATGAAAGGTCATGGGGGTGGGGGGTAATAAAGACAGAGCTTTTAGAAGGTATTCTGGTACTGGAGCTCTTGGCCACATTCTGTTGTAACTGCAGTTATGGTAACTCTCCACCAGTTGTAGCTGTTGCTCCATTTCAAGAACCTTGAGTGAACATGATGACCAACATGTTGCTTATAGTAGTAGACAGTGTGGTGGCTATCTTGGAATTTGCTATTTATTATACTCAGGGGGAAAAGTTAGGGCCCCTTCATACATAGTATGAATGTTGTCGAATTGCGCATAATTACACATGAAGCAGGAATCGTATGCAATACGTGTATAATTGGAACTGCCTCTAACACCTTGTACACCTGTTGCTACAACAATTTGCGCACACCAGTGGCTTTAAGACAGAGTGTGCCCTGTGAGAGCCCATTCGATCCCTCTCATGGCAGGTGTCGACCAAATTCCAGGTGACACACATGCCGGAGTGTTAGCTCCCCCCACAACACGTGGCAACACGTGTGTGTGTGTGTTTCCCACCCACCCCCTCAACACATGACATGCGTGTGGTTCGCGCACCCCCCACTGGCGAGGCGCCTCTCATCTGATCACAGAGTGACACCTTGGTCTGTGCGCTGATAGGACAGGGGGCGTGGCTGGCTCCCAATAGCAGCAACTGTTGAGACATCTCTGGTCCTGGACGTCACAGCTACAGAACACACACTGTGTTTTGACAGACATGCGTGTGTGTGTGCTTGCTGTCCTCACATGGAAATACATAAAACATATATCATTTTACGACGTGCTGGAGAGCGTGCACATTGACAGGCTGTCCCAGCTGAAATGGACTGTCAGTTCATGTGGACACGCAGCAGGCAATCTGAATGTCATATCTGTCTGAAAGAACAGGTGTGTCAGACCAGACCCCGAAACGACGGTGCGTGGCGCACTGCAGGACTGTATGACAAGCCAACAGTGCGACAAATACAGCACTTTCAGTCATGTATCAGCAGAAATACGCTTCTTTCTCTTTTTAAAAAAAGTACATTGTTGATCTTAGTCATTTCACGCTCCTGTTATAAAACAGTGATTGTAGCGCAGTGGTAAAGTTTCCATCTGGTAATCACAGCTTTTGTAAATTGCAGGTTCGAATCCCGTGACTGGCATTTATTTTTTATTTAACCAGGGTTATTTAACCACGGGGTTCTGTATTGTTTCCCCTTTTATTTATTATTTATATCAACCCAGTGATATTCACTAATTATACAGCTGGTTTTTATTTTATTTTTCTCCACATCAGTGGCGTGATGTGGTGCAACACATCCCAGTTGCTCGCACTTTGTTCCTGCTGCGACGGTGTCATGCATGAGTGTGCACGACACCGTCGCAGCGGGATCGTTCACTCCTGCCTGTCGGCTCCATGTTTTCGTGGTTCGCTCATACGAGCTGTTCCGCCATGATTCGCCCTGATTTATACTTATTCATACTATGTGCCAAGGGGCCCTTAAGTTTGGCATGATGTCTATTTTTTGAAAACGAACAATGTCAGTGAAAGATTTGGTGACTTTGCCATAAAAAAGTACAATATCTACAATATCTAGCTTATTCATACTATGTGCCAAGGGGCCCTTAAGTTTGGCATGATGTCTATTTTTTGAAAACGAACAATGTCAGTGAAAGATTTGGTGACTTTGCCATAAAAAAGTACAATATCTACAATATCTAGCTACATGAAACATCATCACACCTGTCTTGGTCTTCCTTCCACTATTTCAATCTATAATTGAATTTGTGTCCTTGAATCATGAATTAATTCAAAGTTTTTTGCCAAACATAAACAACACGGCACTGTGATCCATAACTGCCAGCGAGTCGTCACGCTGTGAAGCTAAATCTTTTACCGCTGCGTCACGACTGTGGCATCAAACTCGCTAATTTATGTTTGTAGAGCTGAAAACCCGCCTCGGCTTCGTGTTTTGTTTTTAAACTGAGAAGCTGGCGTGTTGGCTCTCCAGAGCCTGCTTATATTTCATGCTGTATTTGACCTTTGACCCTCTGAGAGTGGGTCAGACACTGTAGATCAGGCTGAATAGTTGGAGCGAGTGGCACATGGACTGTTGAAATGTTTGTCCATTAATCACAGCTTCAGCTGCGACGGACTCCAGCTCCTGACTCAAGTTTCCAGCCTAGTAAATCAACGTTTGTATTCATCACCTGAAGACAAATGGTTCTGATGACCGCTGAGACAAAATTAGGACATAAATGTACGTCAAACATGACGGATTCGCATATTCACTCAGTCGTATGTGAGTGAAATAAAGACAGTTATGAAAGTTTTACACTCGTGTCACTGTGCTGAAACCAAAGCAGAATGTCACTCATTTGGTCCATAACAGAATCCGTCCAGCTTTTCAGATCAAACCTGTTGGATCATATGTCCTCGTGGACACCACGTGTTTCAGTGGTGTCCAGAATAAATGTACTGTTCATTTTTTAAAAGCTGTAAAAGTTATATGTTCATTTCTCAAAATCAAGACCTGAATCAAATTTTAAAAATTAATTGAATTCCATTTATTTTTGGAGACGCGAATTGTAATATTGTACAATATACAGATACTGAATGTTTGAGTGCAACGGTAAGAATATAATCACAGAACAGAGGGCGCGGCGGAGATTAGGGTGAACTTGTAGATACGAAGGGCTCATTCTAAACTCATGAAAACACATAGATTAGCTGCTGCAGGCAATTGTGCTTGAATGAACAGGTAGTTATGAACGCTGCATTACTTTTGTGTTAACGAACGTGCCTCTGAATCCTGCACACTGTAGAGTTAAATCACTGTTCAAAGACATGACGAAATCAAAGAGTCACACCTGCTGTACGTATTTCAGATCAATTATTGGACTGAAACTGTACAACTACATGAAAGACAGATTCAGGTGGTCACGCTTGTGTGTAACAGAAGAGACGTGTGAAACACACCACATACACACACCACATACACACCTGTCCAACAAACAGTCTTCGAATACTTCAGCTGTTCACGCCTTCACTGTCGACTGCTGTCTGAATTATCAAGTGAAAAATACAGCGAGGTCGGTTTTTCTAAGCCAACACAGGATCCCCCCCACAAGTGTGTAAAATTAACACCTGTTTAATCTGAGATACACCACTCAAAGATACCACATAAATCTCCTTGCAGTGAACACAGCACAAAAGTCGCAACCAAAATTAATCAGTCTGTTTCTTCTTTTCTGTCTATGGGAAAATGAATCAAAGTAAAAAAACAAAGGATTAGGTTTTGCATGGTATACCTTGCCACCCCCCCCCCCCCCACCCCGCCACACACACACACACACACACACACACACACACACACACACACACACACACACACACACACACACACACACACACACACACACACACACACACACTCCAGGTTTCCGCTGAAGAGCAGATCTTCAGTCTGAGCTGGATCAGGGGTGTTGCAGTTAAATGGCCTATATTTTAGACACGCCCACTGTATAGGCTGGAGATGAATAATTAACAAAACATGATGGGCGGCAGACAGATGGTTATCTTAGAGATGTGGGAATAGACCAGTTGGCTGCTTGGGTGGTTGCCTTCCAGGACTCAAGGCGGTTCTGTGGTGTCGCGGGTGCGGCAAAGTGCAGTCCCAGTGCATGGTGTCCAACCTGACTTGAAGAGTCACCATTTTGTTCAGCCATCTTTACATGTATCTTTCTGCATACTCTGCACACAGCAGCTTTTGATAGGTTTCTGAAAATCACATGACTGAAGCGAAGGTTCCGGTCAGGTCATGTGTTGGAGCGTGCACAATGCTGAATGCCACTGCATCCACCACTGCATGTCCTGGAGAGCAACCAACGACCCAGACTCACAATCCACCCATCAACACTTTTCAGAATGAAGAACTTGAATTGAAGTACTCCAGAACTTAGATAAAATGTAAAAATTCCAGTGAATTATGATTTTTTTTTTTTTTGGCTGCTTCCCTTAGGGGGCACAACAGCAGGTCAGCCGTTTCCATCTCACCCTGTCCTCTGCATCTTCCACTGTCACACCAACCACCTGCATGCCCTCCCTCAGCACATCCATAAACCTGCTCTTTGGCCTCCTTCTTCTCCTCCTGTCTGCTGGCTCCATCCTCAGCATCCTTCTCCCTATATACCCTGGATTCCACCTCTGCACATGCCCAAACCATCTCTGTCTGAATTTTACAGCAAAATCATGCAAATGCTGTTTCAAGCACCAAATTTGGCATGATGATTCCCAAGATGGTACTTAACAAATCTGGTCAATTGGCCACTTAAAAATCCAAGATGGCAGACATTTTCCAAGATGGCCACCAAAATGACCTACCGAAAATAATAATGGATCTGTTTTACAGCATCAGTGAAATTCTAGTTGGCGCCTAATTTCACAATGGCCACTAAATTGACCCAAAAATCATTGTTTAGCCATAAAAATGTCATTACTTATTTGATTTGTGTGATCTTGGCATCAAAATGCAGGTTTTCAGGTATCCGGGATTTAATTTTTCATGTTCCAGCAACAATATGACACTGTTAGTGCCATAAATTACCATTTATCCATGCTGACTGCAGATTCAACATTAAACACTTTGAATAGGCCTACATGGAGTAGTTTCCAGAGATTAACACTTTCAAAAACATTAACTATTAGTACTAGTAATCACACGAATTTGGCACATAAGCAAAACATAATACAGTGGGGTAAAGAAGTATTTAGTCAGCCCCTGATTGTGCAAGTTCTCCTACTTCAGGGGTGGGCAACTTGTTCCAGAAAGGGCCAAGAGGGTGCAGGTTTTATTTGCAGCCACTGACTCCACCATTTGTAAATTATGGTGGAAAATAAGTATTTGGTCACCCACAAACAAGCACAATACTGGCTCTCACAGACCTGTAACTTCTTCTTTAAGAAGCTCTTCTGTCCTTCACCTGTTACCTGTATTAATGGCATCTGTTGGAACTCGTTATCTGTATAAAAGACACCTATCCACAGCCTCAAACAGTCAGTCTCCAAACTCAACTATGGCCAAGACTAAAGAGTTGTCGCAGGACACCAGAGAGAAAATTGTAGATGTGCACCACGCTGGGAAGAGTGAATCTACAATAGTCAAGCAGGTTGGTGTGAATAAATCAACTGTGAGAGCAATTGTAAGAAAATGGAAGACATACAAGACCATTGATAATCTTCCTCGATCTGGGGCTCCACACAAGAGCTCATTGTGTGGGGTCAAAATGATCATGAGAACGGTGAACAAAAATCCCAGAACTACAGGGAGGGACCTGATGAATGACCTGCAGAGAGGTGGGACCAAAGTAACAAAGGCTACACACTATGCAGAGAGGGACTCAAATCCTGCAATGTATCATGAGATTTTAAGACAAAACCTCCTTCCATCAATGAGAGCATTGAAGATGCAATGTGGCTGGGTTATCCAGCATGACAATGATGAATACACCGCTTGGGCAACGAAGGAGTAGCTCCATAAAAAGCATTTCAAGGTCCTGGAGTGGCCAAGCCAGTCTCCAGACTTCAACCTCATAGACAATTTGTTGAGGGAGTTGAAAGTCCGTGTTGCCCAGCGACAGCCCCAAAACATCACTGCTCTAGAGGAGATCTGCATGGAGGAATGGGCCAAAATACCAGCCACAGTGTGTGCAAACCTGGTGAAGACTTACAGGAAACGTTTGACCTCTGTCATTGCCAACAAAGATTATTACCTCCACCAAGGAGGTTATGTTTTCGGTCGCGTTTGTTTGTTTGTCCGTCTGTCAGCAGGATAACTCAAAAGGTTTTGAACGGATTTTGATGAAATTTTGTGGAGTGGTTGGAAATGACAAGAGGAACAAGTGATTAAACTTTAGTGGTGATCCGGATCACGATCCGGATCCTGATGCTAATGCATTAGCATGTCTATGGCATTTTTAATGTTAAAAGTTAGCATTAAGCAGTTGCAGCTGCCATCACATTCGAGTGCATTTGTTTTCAAATTGTAATATTTCTTAAATTTATTTTTGTTGAAATTTTGTGGAGTGGTTGGAAATGACAAGAGAAACAAGTGATTAAATTTTAGTGGTGATCCGGATCATGATCCGGATCCCGATGCTAATGCATTAGCATGTCTATGGCATTTTCAGTGTTAAAAGTTAGCATTAAGCAGTTGCAGCTGTCATCACGTTCAGGTGCATTTGTTTTCAAATTGTAATATTTTTTTAAATTTATTTTTGTTTATATATTAATAATCTAATGATACAATATACAATTTTAGAGAAAGAGACAAAAAGAAATAGATCACTGTGCCAAGGAGGGAATCTCTTTAGGGTCAGTGACCCTATGGCCTTGTTTAGAGAAGTGTTTCATTAATGTTAAAAAATTCATATATTTGCAATTGAAATTTGTCTCTTATTTGTTTTTGTCTATGAGCACATGCAATATCAATATCAGTGCTTGGATGACAGTAGCTTCTGGGAAAGGTGCAAGTTGCAATAAACTGTGATGTCAAGCGCTAAAGATACATGCTTTCCAGTCACAGCAGATTTTTTTTACTACTGAGCAAACATCGTTAGACTTTTTTAGGTTCAGTGATTCCACGGCATGTAGATGTTATGGTGTCAGTGACCCCATGGCCTTGGCGTAGGTTTGCACTCTCTGAGTGCTTCTACTGTTACAAAGTATTGAGTTGAATTTTTATTATTGACCAAATACTTATGTTCCACCATAATTTACAAATAAATTCTTTAAAAATCCTACAATGTGATTTCCTGGATTCTTTTTTCTAATTTTGTCTCTCACAGTTGAAGTGTACCTATAATGAAAATTACAGACCTCTCTCATCTTTCTAAGTAGGGGAACTTGCACAATCAGGGGCTGACTAAATACTTTTTTACCCCACTGTAAATATCATAAATAGCAAAGAAAAGAAAATGTAACTAAACTAGCATGTTGCTGTGGGGATCCACAGGTTCTAGATTGGGTAGTGTTTATAAAATAGGTAGCTGACATTTTTCAAGGGTGGTAATCAGTTATCCAAAGTTTCTATAATGATTTTAACTGAAATTGCAGGAAATTAAAATGATTGTATTTGTTATGGTTAGGGGTTCGAGTGAAACCAAACCGTTTCAGACTATGGACCCAAATGCAGGGAGCTGGACACAGAGAGTGTGCACTGAGCATTTCTGGTAGTGGTCACATGACATTGGTGTGGTAGATGTGCATAATGATGTATGAAGCATCATTTCTGCACTTCTGCTCGTCTAAAGAAGATATGACATGTTTTGATATCCATGTAGTTCTGATGCTGTTGCCCTTGTTTGTGGAGCAAGAAGTCATTTTTATGAGTAAGACACAGTGTGCACAGTTCTTTGTCCAAAGTAGTTGAATATTAACTACGTGTTGACGTGGTTTTAACTTATTACCTACGACAATCAGGGAGAAATTGTGCCGCAGATGCAAAAACTGACAGCTCACACAGACAGAATAGGTTACTGTCTCACCCCCTTGCTCAGATTTGTTTCACCCAGTGTGTAAAAAAAGCAGATGTAGCTCTGTTGATAATGAAACATCATGGGGGAGCTGCGGCTGTTTGAGCGCGTCCTCACTGGCATCCTTACAGGAGCTCGCATTAATTTATTCCCTTTATCTCTCTGAATGCCAGGAGTCCCAGGCAGCTCGAGTCCTGCAGTATTTATTTATGCTCCTTGCAATACTCGGCAGGCACAAGACCATCCATCATGGAAGTTTTATCTGCAGAATGGTCCGAGGCAGAAACAGATTTTGGAAAAGTCTCGCCCATCCTGTTGGCTCTGTACGTGACTCCTAAGTAGACCCATGTTTGGGGGGAAAAAAACGTAGGATCATGATAATGTGGTTTGGAGCAGTTGATGCTGAGTCTGTGCAAAAACAATCACAGTCATTAGTGGCAGATAGTGAAAGCCAGTTAGCAGACCCCCCCACCCCCCAAAAAAGAGAGAAAAGAATAAAGAGCCGGAGGAGGTCTTCGTGAGTTTTCCTTCACATTGATGCATCACAGGCTCACTGAAAAGGCGTTGTAATGTTCATCAGATGTGGTTCACATCACGTGGGGAAAAAAAACACAATAGTCAAGTCCATAAGTATTTGGACAGTGACCAAGTTTGTAATTTTGTTGTTGTGCACCATCACAAGGGAATCAGGGTTTCCAGGAAGTGTCAGAGTTAAGTCAAGTTTGGGAGCATGCGCTGGTCCTGTGCTTTGCTGCATCCATGACACCACGGAACCGCCTTGGCTCACCCAGACAACTGGTCCATTCCCAATCATCTACCTGCATCTGGCATCTACCTGCTGGATCATGCACCTAGAAATGGGCAACATGACCAAAATGTTGAAGGTGACGCTCCATCACAATGCAAGTAATACTTCTCATTTTATTCTTTCTTGATACAAAATCATTCAAGCGGTATCCAAAGATCCTTCAAAAACACCTAGTACCTAAAACATCCGGTTATCACCTTACGCCACTGGTTAGCATCCAAGTCTTACATCCATACAGCAAGACAGGCAGTACTAGCACCCTAAATAAATGGACTTTCATTTCTCTGCAAAGATAGCGACATTGCCAAACATACCTCTGTCCCGTGACCTCATGATTTCACAAGCTCTTCCCAGCCACATCTAGATCTCAAAGGTTGAGGACCCAGTATGTCACTGCCAACATACGTTAATGTCTCCAGTGTTAGTTTCATCTTTAATTCTAAAGAAAATATTACAAATATCACATAACCATTTTAGAATTATAACCTTTTTTTTGTATGCCAGGGCATGGCCACATTCCACATGGTTGCAGCAGGTAGATGTCTACATTGATGAGGTGACAATGGTCCAGTGGTCTACTTGGGTGGTTGCCATCCAGAGCCAAGGGCAGTTTGGTGGTGTGGCAGATGCAGTGATGCACAACAGCTCCATTGGTTTACCATGATTGGTTTATTTAGACCAGTTTCATCTCCCTACTAAGGAAGTGAGTCAGTGTAGATGTAAATTTAACAGTATTTAGTTTTACAGTGCATCCAGAAAGTATTCACAGTGCTGCAATTTTTCCACATTTTGCTGGGTTACAGCTTTATTCCAAAATGGATGAAATATATATTTTTTTACTCAAAATTCAGAATACAATGCCCCATAATGACAAAGACAATGACAAAGATTTTTTGCAAATTTATTAAAACTAAAAAACAAAAACAAAAAAACAAACAAACAAACAAACAAAAACCAAGATGTCACATGTACATAAGCCTTTACAGCCTTTGCCATGAAACTTAAAAATTGAGCTCACGTGTTTCCTGTTTCCACCGATCATCCTTGAGATGTTTCTACAGCTTAAATGGAATTAACTGGAGCTTTTAATAAATGTGCAAAATAATAAAAAAACCCAAACTTTTTAATGTTGTCATTATGGGGTGTTGTGAGTACAACTGGAGGAGAAAAAATGAATTTACTCCATTTTAGAATAAAGCTGTAATCTAACAAAATGTGGAAAAAGTGAAGCGCTGTGAATACTTTCTGGATTCACTGTATGTACAAACATTAATTGTGATGGTGGAGACGTTTGGAACACTTTGAGGTCAGAAGTGGGAATTTTCACTTGAGAAATTTGGACTTCCCAAATGTTCTGGAAATGCAGCAAATGTCTCTCCAGAGCAAAGGTGGATCCCCCAACCTCAAGCCACAGACCAAAAGTGTGATCAAATATGGGAAGGTCTTGCATAAACAAAGGCTGATGAGGAGATGTGGAAGCTTAAACTGTTTCAGCAGCCAGCTCGTGCTCCAGCATGCTCCACACATCATTATGTACATGTCACATCTAGCACACCCATATCATGTGACCTCTCCCAGCTGGGGAAATGCCCTTTCTGCTTCCTGCACACTCAGCAGCAGAAATCTATTGACTGCACTGTTCAGGCTGGGATTTGAACCCAGGAGCCCAATGCTTTAACCACTAGACCAGGGGTGGGCAACTTGTTCCAGAAAGGGCCAAGAGGGTGCATGTTTTCTTTGCAGCCACTGACTCCACCAGGTGATTTCACTGATTAACTTATTCCATCTGCTCAAAGTGATATTAATCAGTGAAATCACCTGGTGGAGTCAGTGGCTGCAAAGAAAACCTGCACCCTCTTGGCCCTTTCTGGAACAAGTTGCCTACCCCCGCACTAGACCATCACACCTCTGGTGCTGACACGAACTGCGTGATAAAATATGGAAAAGTTGTTACATTAACAAAGGTTGACTGAACCACGGTCACATTAGCTACAAATGACGGCAACAAGCCATTGGTGTCACTTGATGGGTGTTCCTGGAACATGCACGCTCACATCTCTCTAAGATGTTGTGTAAATCAATTCAGAGGTGTTATCTGGTTACAAAAACGGCACTTTCAGATTTAGAAGTGCTTATTTCTCTCTAACCTTTACACAATATGAGAAATATGAAAAATTTACACAAAAATAAGGAGTTTCAGAGTATTTTCCATCATCTTTGATAATTTTATTTGAGTGAGCATCCAGCTGAAGTCACACTGCCTGTTTTTAGTCCGATTGGCAGTCGTCATGTCATATTGCTTAGTACTTGTATAAAATAAACTTCTGGTCTGTTTTGGCCCCTCCTCGCTGACAGCAGAGCAACTGTTGTCTCTTACTGCTGCAAAACACTCACGAATGACAAGTTGCCACTTTGCCTTTGTTGCTTGTAGATAATGTGACCGTAGGGTTAGATTTACTATGTTTACAAATAAAATTTGAGTTTGGAAACAGTTCCCCCAGAACCCCCCTTCTTTGAAGCTAGATCCGCCCCTGCAGAGAATCCTGGCATTTGGCAAGTTTGACTCAGACTTTGAGGCAACAACTGGATGAATACAAAAAGATGGAGCACTGCGGCATCAGAGGGAAAATTAATCTCTCTGCAGTGATGAGCTCTGACACGAGTTTGGTGACGAAAGGCAAATAGAAATAATGAACAAAATGAAACGCATGCAGGATGTGAATGTAAGGAGCAGAAAACACAACTAACATGAATTAGAGCATTACCCAAGGACCAGATGTACTACTGAAGGTTATCATGATTTCAAAAACAGGGTAATTAGCATTCCCCTCTGGGTTATCTGATCTAATTTTGTATTAACTGTTTATTATATCATCAAAACCAGCTGCTGGTCCAAGTTCTTTTAGGACTACTTCATCCCTGCTCTGCTCGTTTCCTCCCAGCCTCTCCAGCAGGAGCCTGATTAGAAACGGATGCTTCCTGACTGTTGTGTCCAAGTTGAGGTCGGGCAAATAACAAAAAGATGTAACATGAAAGATGGCAGATTGATTAGCGTGCTCTGATTGGCTGGATGTGATGCCTGCGTTCGCTCATTGATCCTGCTGCCGTTTTGTTTGTGCCAGCAGAGTTGTGTGTTTTCCTCTGCCGCGCTCACAATGCCACGTGTGTTCACGTTCCACGGAGCCGTGGGAATATCCGATTCCCTGAAGCAGCTTGGAATTTGCAGTACGGAAGATTGTGAAGGTTGAGTTCAATACGGTTTGAAGGACGAACTGAAATAACATCATCGCACGCTGAAACACGTGCATTTGTTTTGCCGTAATTAAATGAAAAATGGAGTAAATTACAGATTTTTTAAAAAACTTTTTTAGAAGATCATCAAAGTTTGAACCACATTAAAAGAGATTACAACAGTCCAAGCAGACTGGATGGGGTGGAGCTAAAGGCACATTTTGGTCTGTGCATGCAAACATTGAGGTGAACGTTTAGACACATTCACCTATCTCAGCATTGACTTCATGTCCTCTGGGTTCTCAGAGTTGAGCTTGAGAAACACCCAGGAAGAGATTATGGAGTCAAGAGATGGCTGAAGAAGGAGGGTCCAAGTCTTTTTGGTCCTTGTGTTTGCTAGACATGACGCTAACCATTGACCTAAGGTGATGACTAGATGTCCCTTTGGGGAATCCTTTTGTACTGTTGGAATGATTTTGTCTCAAAGGAATGGTTACTTGAGGAGACTCGCATTATGAGTATCACTTGTGTTATGAAGGAACGTCAGCTACATTTTGACCATGTGCTACATTTCTCTTGGCCTCGTCCCACAAGCAGGTTCCTCAGTGTTGAGAACCTCAGTGGCTGGTGAACATCAAGGTGACGCCCACGTTGTAGCTAGTTCACTAGATGATTAATTTTGAGAGGTGGCGATAGGGTGGTCATCTGCTAGGGTGGTTGCCATGCTGGACCCAAGACAGTTCCATCATGTAGCAGATATGGTGATACGATGAGGCACAGCACATGTCTTTAGAGCAGATCAGACCTGATGCAAACAGTCCACAATGACACCAAAGGAGCGGACTTGTTTTTTTTTCTGCATCACCACCTGGTGGTGGCTGAATTCAACTTTATATTCTTCTAGATACCCAATGAGCAAAGGACTTATGAACTAGACCACACAATTAAATGTCAGTTAAAAGCAGGATGCCCCAATGAACCTAAAAGAACCAAGTCAGTTCAACTGCAACTTGTTTTTTAGGAAGCAGCAGTGAATGGACGTGTGACAAACAAAGAACCAAATAAGTGAATCTTTTAAGTCGAACCCAACCGATACATCAGTTGAAAAATACTGTAGCATATCAGTAACCACGGTATTTGAAACCTTTTATTAAATGAACTATGCAGAAGAACAATGGAAATGGTGCATTGCTTGCACTCCTGTCGAGTCCAATCGGGACCCCCATCACTCCTTGGTCACATTAGCTGCAAGGGACAGAGGTAAAGTGACCAGCTGCCAATCATTTTCAGTCAGAGTGGGTGTTTTACAACGACAAGAGTCAAGCAATCGCTATGCCACAAGCAAGGTGGGAACAAAATAGACAAAAAGGCTATTTTTGGAAATGCTGAGTGATACATGGCAACAATTAGAGTGAAGGCAGTGTGACGTATGTTGGTTGTTTGCAAGATGGTAGAATATGAACCGAGACAGATGTATTTCAGGATAAATCTGACAGTATGTCTGGCATTGTCTCTTGTATTTATTTTTAAATAAACACTTTGAAATATACAGTAGTGTTCAGAATAATAGTAGTGCTATGTGACTAAAAAGATTAATCCAGGTTTTGAGTATATTTCTTATTGTTACATGGGAAACAAGGTACCAGTAGATTCAGTAGATTCTCACAAATCCAGCAAGACCAAGCCTTCATGATATGTACACTCTTAAGGCTATGAAATTGTGGTATTAGTAAAAAAAGTAGAAAAGGGGGTGTTCACAATAATAGTAGCATCTGCTGTTGACGCTACAAACTCAAAAGTATTGTGTTCAAACTGCTTTTTTAGCAATCCTGTGAATCACTAAACTAGTATTTAGTTGTATAACCACAGTTTTTCATGATTTCTTCACATCTGCGAGGCATTAATTTTGTTGGTTTGGAAACAAGATTTTACTTGTTTACTAGTGTGCTTGGGGTCATTGTCTTGTTGAAACACCCATTTCAAGGGCATGTCCTCTTCAACATAAGGCAACATGACCTCTTCAGGTATTTTGACATATCCAAACTGATCCATGATACCTGGTATGCGCTATACGAGGTCTGTGATGAAAAAAAGCGGTCCTTTTTATTTTTTCAAAAAATAAATGGATTTGATTCATATGTTTTTACGTCAGACAAGCTTGAACCCTCGTGTGCATGCATGAGTTTTTTCACGCGTGTCGGAGACATCATTCGCCTGTGGGCAGGCCTTGAGTGAGGAGTGCTCCACCCCGCCCGTCGGAATCTCTTTGTCTGAATAGCCGCTGCGGACGGCGCGCGTTGCTTTATCAACATTTTTTCTGGACCTGTGAGGAATATCCGAGTAGACACTATTCGAGAAATTAAGCTGGTTTTCGGTGAAAAGTTTAACGGCTGATGAGAGATTATGGGGTGTTTCTGTCGCTGTAAGGACTTCCCACGGAGCGGGATGTCACGCAGCGCTTCCAGGCGCCGTCGTCGGCCTGTTTCGACCTGAAACCATCCTAATTTAAGGCTTAATTCACCCAGGACGTTGTGAGAGAACAGAGAAGATTCAGAAGAGGCCGGCATGAGGACTTTATGCGGACATTCCACTGTTTAAGGACATTTTGTAATGAAAGACGTCCGCGCAAATTTGCCGAGTCGTTTCCGTGATGACTCGGCGAATCTGTGTGCGCCGTGACAGGAAAAACACCTCCGTGTTGAAAACCATTTGTAAAATTCAGGCTGCTTTTGATGGCTTTCAACAAGTGAGTAACTGAGAAATTGTTTAACAGCTTGGGCATGTTCCAACTTGCCCGTTAAGGTTTCCAACACGGAGGTGTTTTTCCTGTCGCGACCCCCCGCGGTCGGGTCTGGCCCGACATGCGACTCTGCCCACACGTTCTTTCATTACAAAATGTCCGTTAACAATGGAATGTCCGAATAAACTCCTCATGCCGACTTCTTCTGAAAGTTCTCTGTTCTCTGACGACTTACTGGGTCAACAGAGCCTGAAATGTGGAAGTTTTCAACTTGAAACGGTGAGACGCTGCCGCCTCGAAGCGCAGATCGCCGTCAGGCACCGTGGGCCATCCTTAAAGCGACACTACCAGACCAAAATCTCTCATCAGCCATTAAAATTTTTAATGGTGTCCAATCATTTGTGCCTTACAGTTTTTGAAAATTTTTTTATCAAACAAAGCAGCAGTCTCTGAGCCATTCCTAAACAATGAAAAAACGACGAGAGGGTGGGCGACTCCTCACTCAAAGACTGCCCACAGGCGAATGACGTAACCGACAGGCGTGAAAAAACTCTTGCATGCCCACGAGGGTTCAAGCATGTCTGATGTAATCACACATGATTCAAATCCATATGGTTTTTGAAAAAAATAATAAGGTCCGTTACTTTTATCACAGACCTCGTATATGCCCAACACCATAGTAGGAGAAACATGCCCATATCATGATGCTTGCACCACCATGCTTCACTGTCTTCACTGTGAACTGTGGCTTGAATTCAGAGAATGGGGGTTGTCTCACAAACTGTCTGCGGCCCTTGGACCCAAAAAGAACAATTTTACTCTCATCAGTCCACAAAATGTTCCTCCATTTCTCTTTAGGCCAGTTGATGTGTTCTTTGGCAAATTGTAACCTCTTCTGCACATGTCTTTTATTTAACAGAGGGACTTTGATCATCCTGGAGCTGATCAATGGGTGAGCCTTTGCCATTCTGGTTATTCTTCTATCCATTTTGATGGTTGTTTTCCATTTTCTTCCACGTGTCTCTGTTTTTTTTTTTTTTTTTTTGTCCATTTTAAAGCATTGGAGATCATTGTAGATGAAAAGCCTATAATTTTTTGCACCTGCGTATAGGTTTCCCCTTTCCAATCAACTTTTTAATTAAACTACGCTGTTCATCTGAACAATGTCTCGAACGTCCCAGTTTCCTCAGGCTTTCAAAGAGAAAAGCATGTTCAACAGGTGCTGGCTTCATCCTTAAATAGGGGACACCTGATTCACACCTGTTTGTTCCACAAAAATGACGAACTCACTGACTGAATGCCACACTACTATTATTGTGAACACCCCCTTTTCTACTTTTTTTACTAATAGCCCAATTTCATAGCCTTAAGAGTGTGCATATCATGAATGCTTGGTCTTGTTGGATTTGTGAGAATCTACTGAATCTACTGGTACCTTGTTTCCCATGTAACAATAAGAAATATACAGTGAGGAAAATAAGTATTTGAACACCCTGCAATTTTGCAAGTTCTCCCACTTAGAAATCATGGATGGGTCTGAAATTTTCATGTTAGGTGCATGTCCACTGTGAGAGACATAATCTAAAAAAAAAAAAAAAAAATTCCGGAAATCACAATGTATGATTTTTTTTATAATTTATTTGTATGTTAGTGCTGCAAATAAGTATTTGAACACCTGTGAAAATCAATGTTAATATTTGGTACAGTAGCCTTTGTTTGCAACTACAGAGGTCAAATGTTTCCTGTACTTCTTGACCAAGCATTCACACACTGCAGCAGGGATTTTGGTCCACTCCTCCATACAGATCTTCTCAGATCTTTCAGGTTTGGAGTTTCAGCTCCCTCCAAAGATTTTCTATTGAGTTCAGGTCTGGAGACTGGCCAGGCCACTCCAGGACCTTGAAATGCTTCTTACGGAGCCCCCTCCTTAGTTGCCCTGGCTGTGTGTTTGGGGTCATTGTCATGCTGGAAGACCCAGCCATGACCCATCTTCAATGCTCTTACTGAGAGAAGGAGGTTGTTTGCCAAAATCTTTCAATACATGACCCCATCCATCCTCCCTCCAATACGGTGCAGTCATCCTGTCGCCTTTGCAGAAGAGCACCCCCAGAGTATGATGTTTCCACCCCCATGCTTCACAGTTGGGATGGTTTTCTTGGGGTTGTTCTCATCCTCTAAACATGGTAAGCGGAGTTGATTCCAAAAAGCTCTATTCTGGTCTCATCTGACTACATGACCTTCTCCCATGCCTCCTCTGGATCATCCAGATGGTCACTGGTGAACTTCAAATGGGCCTGGTCATGTGCTGGCTTGAGCAGGGGGACCTTGCTGCCCTGCAGGATTTTAAACCATGACAGCATCATGTGTTACTAATTGACAGTCATCTTGTGTTTCTTCCACTTTCTAATAATATTCATAACAGTTGTTGTCTTCTACCAAGCTGCTTGCCTGTTGTCCTGTAGTCCATCCCAGCCTTGTGCAGGTCTACAGTTTTGTCCCTGGTGTCCTTAGACAGCTCTTTGGTTTTGGCTATGGTGGACAGGTTGGAGTGTGATTGATTGAGTGTGTGAACAGGTGTCTTTTGTACAGGTAATAAGTTCAAACAGGTGCAGTTAATCAGGTAAAGAGTGCAGAATAAGAGGGCTTCTTAAAGAAAAATTAACAGGTCTGTGTGAGCCAGAATTCTTGCTGGTTGGTAGGTGTTCAAATACTTATTTGCAGCAGTAACATACAAATAAATTATTAAAAAATCATACATTGTGATTTACGGATTATTTTTTTTTTTTTAGATTATGTCTCTCACAGTGGACATGCACCTAAGATGAAAATTTTAGACCCCTCCATGATTTCTAAGTGGGAGAACTTGCAAAACCGCAGGGTGTTCAAATACTTATTTTCCTCACTGTACTCAAAACCTGGATTAATGTTTTTTAGTCACATAGCACTACTATATTCTGAACACTACTGTAAAAACCATGTTTTTGTAACCAGATAATGTCTCTGAGCTGATTGATCAGATATGCTTCTACAATTTTGTTTTATTATTTAAAAATAGATCAGCGATGGATCTGCATGTTGATTTGGCACAAATTTTATGGTGGATGCCCTTCCTGACACAACTCCACATTACATGAAGAATTGGTGATCCTAAACTGGGAACCTTCTTCCATGGCAACAAGTACACTATCTACTTGACTACCACACTCCCCCATGTGTTATTATTATTATTATTATTATTATTATTATTATTGTTGTTGTTGTTGTTTAGGTGTTTTACAACAATCAAGACCATGTTTACAATGCAGAAGAGCTGTGCATTTGCTACATTTACATAAAACCATGTTTATTTTTATATTTTATTTTGTCATTATTTATGTAGAGGTTGTGCCGAAGCGACTCAGTGCGCTGGCTTTCCAGTGATGGAGGTTCCTGGTTCAAAACCCCACCCCTGCCCATTCTCCAATATCGAGTTGTCAGGGGAGGGCATCCGGTGTACAACTTGTGCCAAATCAACATGCAGAGCCACCTCTGATCTACTGTGGTGACCCCGAGTAAAAACAAGGGAGATGCCTAAATGGACTTAGTATTCCTGCATACCTGGCAACCCACTCAAAAACAAAAGTAAAGCTGTGCCCTTGACCAGAACTGCAAACACCACACTGCTTCTGCTTCACAGTTTGACCCCCACTGAGCACAATCAAACACGTTTCAAGCTCTGTACTCACTAGGAAGAAATGGCTGATACTGTTATGACTACGAACACCTGGAAGTTACCACACACTCTTGAATAGAATGCAACAGCTCAAAATTTTCACCTCAATTTCAAAACTGATGCCCATGATGGCTGTAACTACTGCATATGCCAAGTTTGTTTAAGATTGACAAAAGATGCATCAAGGAGTTACTATGTGCTTCAAACCAGGCCCCGATTTGCTATTTGGGATGAAACAGGAAGGAACGGTGCTCTGTGGATCGCCCCATTAGGAATCACAGCCTTTTTTTAATTGGCAGATATATTAGCATCATGTAACAGAGGCCAGCAGGTGGTGCTGTGCAGAAAAGGTTTGTAAACCTCACTCCCCAAGGACAAAAGATGCTACAGAGACTAGATCCCATGGTTTTTAGTCTTGTGGTTAGCGTGCTTACCTCCCATCCTGGAGGTTGTGAGTTTGCATCCAAGTGGGACGTAACGATGCGGGTCGCAATCACAATTCTATTTGTACTTTGTAATATCGGTAACAGGCCTCCCAGGAACCCATATCAGTCAGGCTTTACTTTTAAGGGAACAACACCAAAGTGTTGAATGCATAAAATGAAGAATATTTCAAATCACTTCAGGAAGTGACCATTTGTGGAATAAATAAATAAATAAATGAGTGAGTGTGATCACTGATCAGAGAAAAGTGAGTGAGAGGCAGCAATGGTAGGTTTAAGTTTTTTTGTTTTTTTTTATTAAGGCAGCTTTTAACTCCACATTCGGTTCCTCTGAGATTTGGACCGACCAGTAATCTGAGCGCTGCAGCCTGCCGACGACCTGCAGCCACATACACACAACAAGAACTATGAAAACCTGAAATACAGGGCCTCATCCTGTTAAAAGCGATTCATGCTGGCATCATCAAAGCGAGCTGCAGCAGGTGAGAACATTAACATTCTTTGGTTAGAACATGAGGATGTGTTTTATTCCCCTCTGCATGTCTAATAACTGCATCTGGAAACCAAAAAATCAGTGAAGCCGCACCATTCTTTGCGTTTTTGTTACGTCGGCTCTCACATAATGGGGATAGTAACATTTGGCAACACTTAACAGCATGTGGGCAAACACCTGTTCTTTCATTATGTCACAACCGGTCATAGGCGGCTGTGCATTTTACCAGGCGTGTGCAGCCTGGTAAAATGTTACTTGGGACTTTTCCATTCAGCTGCTGTTTGAAAGAGATATTGAGCTGCATTCAGACAATGTGCACAGAAGAGCTGTGCTGAAACTGCAAGAGTCTGCAGACATTCACCCGTCATTTCCCAGCACTGATCCAGATCTGGGTTGTGGAGGCAGCAGGCTGAATGTGGGTACATGTGCTTCACACAGATGCAAAAGTGAGTGTGCAAACAATTACAGTCAGTGGTCGCGCACTAAGTCGTCAACTCCTCAAACAGCACACAGCAATGCCAGGAAGGACGAGTTAAGATTTTCCAGTCAGCTTGAAAATAATCTTGTTTTGTGATGCCAGTGCAACCAAAACCACTTTCTTTTTGTTTCTACTCACTTTTACTTCGTCACTAACCTGGAAGAGTTTTTAATTTTGTTTTTTGGAGACGTTTACACGTCTTTGCCCTACAGCGGCATCAAATGCCACATCATTGAAGTGCAACCATCAAGAACAATCGTTTTGAAGCAACAAGTGAACTGTGAATAACTGAGCACGTGGACAACCACATCCATGTGTGTTTGAAGGCCACATCCTCCTGGGGGAGATGAAATCTATCCAACAGGTTCCCAGTCTACCTCGACATCTCCTGGGAGCTGGATGTGCTCAACTGAGCTGGATGTGGTAAAAGTCAGTCTTGATTAACTGGGTGCCATAAACATTTGTGTTGCATTCAGGGCCAAAAGTATCCAAAGTATGTGATCACTGTTTTTCTGTAAGCAAGGTATCTCAAAACATCGTAACTGGTTTCTGTGACATCTGGTGGAGAGGAGAGCTTTGGCTGAAGGACTTTAGCACTTTAGCTTTTTGCCGGGCAGGTAGCCACATCCTAAAGGTTACAGATATGCATAGCAGCCCGAGTTGGCTGTAGAACAGCATTAGTTACAGTTTTTCCCTTTGTGATTTTTTGATGTTTCAGCTTGATGTTCCATTTCCACATCATGTTTGGCATTCTGCTTGACTGTAACGTAATAATCCATAAAGAAAATTGCAGTGCGGTGCCCACCACCAGCTCATTTTCAACTTTGCTTTGACATCAGTCATCTGATACATTTGTTAGCCTAAGGAGACCAGAGTGCTATGCAGAAAATTCCAGTTCAACAAGACTTCTACCTCCTGAGATATGGTCATGAATCTACTGAGTTGTTGTTCATTTGGCTGCTCCCGGTTTTGTTCGGGGTCACCACAGTGGATACAGCCTGATCCGCATTGGTAATTGGCACAAGTTTGTTTATGCCGGATGCCCCTCCTGACGCAACTCCAGTTTTACCTGGAGAAACACACACAGCCACTGATGTTCCAAAGAGGTCTCCCATCCAAGTACTAACCAGATCCTGCTCTGCTTAGCTTCTGAGATCTGACGGGACCATACTGACACAGAGCAGACCAGCTGCCACGTATCTACTGAGTCTATCCACCGATTTTGATTGAAATTGCTCTTTGAGTTTTGAAGATATTGCAGCAGACCACAGATTGTGACCTCACATTTGACCTTGATCTGTACTTATGACCTTGACATGAGCTGTGATGTGATTGGATGGTCCATTGAGTGTATCCACCAAGTTAGTTTGAAATTGCTCTTTACATTATGAAGATACGGACAGTGGGCTAAAACCTCAGAGTTGATCTTGACCTTTGACTTATGATCTTGACATGACCTGTGCTGGTAATGGACAGTCCACTGAGCATATCCACCAAGTTTGATTGAAGCTGCTCTTTGCATTATGAAGCAATTGCCAGAGACAGACAAACACATGGCCACTGTAATCGCCAGTTTCTGCTTCACGGTGGGACGCACAACTTGAATACAGTCATAAATTATGGTGAGGAAATTAAAGGACAATCCTGGTGTTTGATTAAACAAAGAGCTGTCAGTGTAATGATTTATATAGCTTCAAAAAGAAAAAAGAAAGAACATGACACTGAAATCATCCTCTTAATGTGGATTACCAAAACGAGTCTTTGGGTTTGACACATTCCAACATCTACAATTAAATATTGTTGCCAGACTGACATAATAATATGCAGCAAGAACAACTCTTTTTTAATACTTGAGTCATGGTGTGAAGCTGTGCCATGTGACTAAATCAAGAACAGAATTTAGAATTCAGAGTCTGATTGTCACGGGAGGATCCATGTGGACTTCGTGACCTCCGTACACATTTAATAGACTCAGCCCTTAATTTTGTCGGCCTAATGAAGTGATCTGATAAAACCACAGTGCATGTTTAAGTATGTTGTGTGGGGAATCAGTGCCTCATGTGGACTTCAGTTTTGTGCTTCTGATTTGATGAGTCAGAGTGACTCAGCGCTGGACGATGAACAACAATGGAATAAGAGCAACATGGGACAAATACTCAGATCGTTTAGTTATCCTGCAAAGAAAGGCCCCTTTAATCAAACAACTGCAAGATGGAATTGCTAAAGCCAAGTTTCAGTCCATCTGATTGTTTGATTTAGAAACAGTAACATCCATGTTCAGCGCCTCACCCCTAACGACAGCAGACAGATGGTCGGTTTGGAGTGAGAGGTCTTCCTGGGTCCAAACGTTGGATACAGTTTCATACAGACAGTGGAATCCAAACTCAACTGAACTTGCATAAACATATATTAGAATGTGAATATACAGGAATTCAAAGGCTCTTGAGGGACGTCTTCAAGGGCCTTGTCATGGCAGTGGACAGCAGGGATGTTCATGAAGGACCAGGATGGTGCAGGTTTTCCTCGATAACCAGGGCCTGGTTTCATAAAGCAGTTTAATCTTTCAGTCTACTAAGTTTACTTAGTTCAACTAAGGTTAGTCGCCCAACATTATCTGTATAATCTTTCACATCAAAGACTTGTAAACTTGTAGATTAGCTCTTTTACGTTAGCCTATGATTTTCACGGTCATAGCAGCCTCATGAGTGCCGTTGCTAAAAAATGTCTCCAATGTGGGACAGTTTTGTTTGTTTGTCCATCTGCTACAAACAAGGCCATCCGCCACAGCAGGGGAGAAGTAGTCTGGTGTCGGTGTCTGTAAACATCTCCAATGGATTATTCCAGTTCCGGATCAACCCATTCCCGCCGCACGTCTCGCCTTCCTTCCTCCTCCATCAAGTGGTGGTACATAATAGCCCCCTTTTTTGAGGTAACACACTGAAGATTTGTTGATTAAAATAAGTTTAACTCCTCAGCAACAGCCTAAAAACTTCAGTCGGCTAAAGTGAAACTTTAGCAGACTAAGCGCTTTGTGCAACAACTAACAAATCAAATGAAATTTATTAATTTATATAGCGCCAATTCATGATGAGATTGCCTCAAGGCACTTCACAGAGCATAAAACAGAAAAAAAACTGAATTAAAAATTTTAAAAAACACTATAAAAGACAAAACCATAAAAGAACACAAGAATAAAACACATCATAACACAATAAAACTAATGATAAAACAAGAAAAACACAATAAAACTAATGACAAAACAAGGAAGAATGTAAAAAAATACTCAATAAGTGAGTTTAGCTGACTAAACAAGATTAGACTGCTTTATGACACGGGCCCAGGGCTTTAAGTTGAGAGGACGAGCCCATTAGTGAAACCACCTGCTCAGGTGTTTGCTTGAAAGGAAACCATCACCTTTTTTACTTCGTAGTACACATGATTGGGTTGGTACACTATAAATGCATCACAGAAATACCTTTGGAATTTATCCAACTTATCCACTGAGCTACCTGCTCTACACATCTGGGCTACTAATATATAGACCTGGTTTGATTCCCAGTCATGCTGCCTGTGTGTGGCTTTTGATGAAACCCTCCATCTGCATTGTCTCGTCCACCCAGTCGAATGGGTGGACTGAGAATATTGAATAATGGATCTCAGCTATGGCTCCATGAAAGGAGACTATAAGTCTTTGCTGGGTCCTCCTATAGGGTTTTCTGATCACATCATGGTGCATCTTCTCCCCACATACAGACCTGTGCTGCAAAGAGACAAAGTGCAGGCTGGTGTGTTTCAGGTGTGGAACGAGGAGAGCACTTTGGCTCTACAGGGCTGTTTTGACTTTACCGACTGGTCCATCTTTCAGGAATCATCCAGCAGCATTGATGAACTGACAGATGCTGTGTGCAGTTACATCTCTTTCTGTGTGGACAGTGTGATCCCAACTAAGATAGTTGTTTCTTATCCTAACAATAAGCTCTGGATATCTAACGAACTGAAACATCTGCCAAGGGAAAGGAGGACTATTTTTAAATAGTGGTGATATGAAGGCATATGCTGAAATTAGGAAAGTTGTGTGAGCTGAAATTGTTAAGGCTAAATTTCAGTACAAGAGTAAATTGAAGACAAATTTAATGAATCTGATCTCAGATCTGTGTGGGATGGTATGAAATTAATGACAGGCCTACATAAAGGCAGTAACACTGCGTTTTTAAATGGTTTTAACTCTGATATGATGTTAGCTAATGAACTAAAAGCTTTTTATATGAGATTTTCTAACAATGATTTTAGTTTGGAAACCAGTCATATGGGGGGAATTTGGTCAGTGATTCTTCTGCTTTTGATATTGACGTGTCTATGGTCAAATCATTATTTAAACAAACCAATGTTAGGAAAAGCCCTGGCCCTGATAATATCAGTGGTTGAGTCCTTAAGTCCTGTGCTGGTCAGCTAAGTGAGATCTTCAAAGTGATCTTCACTCAGTCAGTCCAGATGCAAACAGTGCCAAAGATTTGAAGCACTCCGCAATCATTCCTGTGGCTAAGTGTAAGAACCCAAAGGTCCTAAATGACTTTTGACCTGTAGCTCTCACCTCTTTGGTGATGAAGACCTTTGTGAGGTTGGTTAAGCAGGAGTTACTGAAGCTGGTAGAGGAACAGTTGGATCAGCTCCAGTTTGATCACAGGGCTGCAGAGGTGTTGAGGATGCAAAACTTACATTGTTAAATTTCCTTCATAAACATTTGGAAACCTCAAAAACTCACCCGAGGCTCCTTTTTACTGACTTCTCTTCAGCATTCAATACTATTCAGCCCTATCTGCTGGCTGAGAAACTTCAGACTCTTTTTAACTTGAAGCCTACTTAATTGGTTGGATACTGGATTTTCTGTCCAACAGGTCGCAGTGTGTTCAGGTTAACGGTGTTTTATCCTCAAAAGCTTTTTCTTCCACAGGTTCTCCACAGGGCTGTGTTCTATCACCATTGCTTTTTATGTTATATACTAATGATTGCAGAGGTAAATATGAGAATACGCACTGTGTGAAATTTGCAGATGACACTGTCATAGTGAGCCTTCTGAATAATGAGGAGGAGGAGGAGGGGTGTGGCCCTGTAGTCGATGATTAACTTTTATCTGTCTATCAATGTTTCTAAGACAAAGACATGATAATTGATTTTGGTAGATTAAAGCAAAATGTCTCACAAACTGTTATTCAGAACAGTAATGTTGAGATAGTGGACGAGGACAAATATTTAGGATCCATCATTGACAGTAAATTATCCTTTGAGAGAAACACAGATGCTGTCTGCAAAAAGGCCCAACAGACACTTTTCTGTTTGAGGAAGATGAAATCATTCAGTGTGTGCAGGACTCTGATGACTTTGTTTTATCAGTGTTTTATTGAATCAGTACTGACATTTTGTATGGTGGTGTGGTACGGTGGTCTTCCAAGGATCAGCAAATGCAAGCTAATAAAGCTGGTAAACGTGGCATCGAAAGTGGTCAGGGTACTGCTACCACAGCTACAACATATTTATGATAAATGGGTCAGAGGAAAGACAAACCAAATTTTGAACTGCCCTGAGCACCCACTCTTTGGTTGAGTTTAATTGTTCTTCTCTGGCCACCGTTTTAGGCTTCCTTAAACTGCGTTTACACATAACGACGGCAAGTCACGAATGCCACGAAGTATACCTTCTTGGCCGCTGATCACAAATGTGATGATTTGAGGTAGAGGTTCCAAGTGTCCTCAGGAACTGCTGCAACCTGTTACCATGCATTACGATTAATGGCACGTGTTGCTGGTGAATTATCAGGAACCATTACGAACGGTCAAGAATAATGTTCCGCGCTATCACGTGTAATAGCACATCGTTAAGTTCTGTCACGTTGTGAATGAGGTGAATTGTCTCCACACACACCCCCATATTCATCCAACTGTCAACTGCTGAACATTTCAGATTGCTCTAGTTTGCTCCTCAAAATCCACAGCAGAAGAACTTTGTGACTGCATGCTTAGTTGGGCTCTGTGCCATGGATTGGTGCAGAGAGGAGAAGGAGACGGAGAGAGAGCTAGATGTGTGGTTTGACGCAACTCTTGTCTCGTGGGTTTTCCCAAACATCAGGCACATGCAGCAGGTGGAACACCTGCAGGAGCACGCTGATGAGCATGGGAACGAAACTTTTAGCCGACTTGGCGTCACTGTCCTTCTTCAGCATACTGCAGCAATGAAACTGAATGCAGTGCAGCAGGGTTTAATTGTGCGCACGTCAGAGAAGAACACTGTCACGCTCTATTAAGGATCACCACTAATCAAGATGGATCAACACGCTCAGTTGTGACCTCCATGGCATGAGGCGAAATGAGGGTGGTGCGTGACATTTGTGGAAGATTTTTTGACAGCCAAAAACATGCTCCACGAAAGTCACGAATATCATGCAGCAACACGCACTATTAAGAAACCTATTCAGATGCATTAAGTCACATTAAGAATGTCAGGAATGTGCCAAGAATGATGCAAATATGACATTCGTAACGCGTCTTGCCTGTGTGTAAACGTACCTTAGGCTGAGGACTAGTCATGTCAGGGATTCTTTTATACCTGTGACCATTACAAATTTGAATGCATTGAACTGACTTTTTAATTTTTTACAGGAATTTTAAATCTTGTATTATTTATTTTTTTATTTCTGTCCATGTTTATGATGACAGTTTTTAGTTGTGTATTGGTCATTCACTTTTGTTATTGTTTTTTTGGGGATGGAGTGTTTTTATTGGTGAGTGTCTTGTGTTGTGTGTACAGTTGCTGTGG
Source organism: Thalassophryne amazonica (assembly GCF_902500255.1). Classification (NCBI taxonomy): domain Eukaryota; kingdom Metazoa; phylum Chordata; class Actinopteri; order Batrachoidiformes; family Batrachoididae; genus Thalassophryne; species Thalassophryne amazonica. The sequence continues at coordinate 75,251,116 of NC_047113.1, read as the reverse complement.
GCATCTGGTGATGGTGCTCTGCTGTACATGTGTTTGGGACATCCTGCTGCACTCTAAATTTCCTTTTTAAGGATAAATAAAGTGAAACTTCAACTTGAATGGGTAGCGTTGGCTGGAGAAGTGACCCAAGTTCAACTGGTGTCCCATCCAAGAAGAGTCATAGAATCTCATCTGCTTCAACTCTATAGAATCTAGAAATAAGCAGCAGCCCCAATGGGCCTCAGGGCCTGTACAGAAATTATTTCTACAACTTGTTTGTGCTATTTAGACGCCATGCAATCTGAGCACCGGTTTGGGTGTTGGGATCACAGGGGATGGACTTTTTCTCTTCATTAGCCATGGACCTGCTTTGGGCACTATACACTGGGAGCTGATGGTCTAGTGGTTAAGCATTGGGCTTGAGACCAGAGGATCCTCAGTTCAAACAATGGCATGACCGGAAAATCACTAAGGACCGTCTGGCAAGGTCTTTAATCCCAAAGTTGCTCCCAGTGTATAGTGAGCACCTTGCATGGCAACACCCTGACATGTGTGAGTGTGTCTGTGTGAATTGGTGAATGTGAGGCATCATTGTAAAGCATTTTAAGCTTGCAATTCAGGTGGAAAAACACTCTATATAAATGCAGTCCATTTGCATGAGTGTTTACCTTGATTAAGGTTGTTTTCAGTTCTGTTTCCTTGTGTATACAAGTTGGGGGTACATGTGTTATAAACACAATTATGTAATAACTATGTATGTAGGAATTTCCCAGAAATCAATGCACTGACTAAACAAAACACCAATAATAAAAGTACACTTCAGCCATGCACAAAAGTCCCAGATGAAAGAGCTGTTAAAAATACCCCAATAAATAAATAAATAAATAATCTAATTTACTCTTGTTTTTAACGCAGCGTTTCCAAACCTGTGGGCCAGCAGTCCATGTTCATCTGTGTCAATAACATCCAATATCTTCTCCATCACTGCATTATCTTGCTTATGTTTGGGATTTAAAAGTTCTTATGGTACGCACCACAATGTGAGGGCTTCCTGTACAAATCTCCATAGACTTCTATCCCACATTGCTCATCTTGCTTATTATTGTAATTTAAAGTCCTTAAGGTTACGTAACAGCATATGCTGTGATGTGCACATGTGCTATACAGAGTTCCCGCTTATCTTTAAATTCACTCTCTGTTATAAAGTGAGTCCCGCATACAGAAAAAGGTGTGGCTTATATGCCAGTGTGACTTACTGGGTTTTTTCCACTTCTTGAAGCCTGTTTTGGTATTTATACTCTGGAAAATATGGCATATAATGCACATCTTAGTGTTGAACTCTATAAATACTACAAATATGATATGATCACGTTCCATTGCCAGACATTACCAACGCACCAGCACTGCATCAGACTGCACTTCATATTTAGACCAACACACCTTTGGGTGATTTATACTTCTTGGGTACTGGGAATGAAAACCACATCCGATTTGGGTCGAAGGTAAAAATGACAGTGTTACATTTCACCGTCCTTTGTGGAGTTGGGTTGAAGAGTTGGGATTTGCACTTCATTTAAAAACAAGGTGCTGAGGTCATCATTTTTCCACTAAACAACCAAACCATTTCCATGTCCAACACTGGATTGGTTTCAGCCAAAACACAGACAACAAAACCTGTTTCATGAGAGGAAACACTCAAAATTAAAATTAAAATATGCATTCAAAATATCAACTTAATTTTCAGTTTACGTGAAACTGACATCTGCTTTTTTTGTACACAGCATAGACATTTTTCATCCATGAAACTTCAGGACGTGATCGCAGTGTACCATGTCATCTTTAATGCCACGCAGACACATTTCAAAGAGATTCAACTAGTAACAGATTTCTGCAGAAGTATTCAATTTGTGTCAGAATAATTGGACAGATGTGATGAGTTCAAGTGGATCCTGTGTTTCTGTGTTTGCAGACTCACAAAGGATGCTTCAATAAACTGCGCATCTACCTGAAAAACATTGTGAAATAACTGATTAATTTAAAACATGGTGCTGATAAAACACATCTGTCAGTTTCTACAGTGTGGAGAACATCTGACATCCCGCAGGCCTCCACCGACAGATTTCTAGCGGTTGAGTGTAGAAATCTTGAGTATTTAGGACGTGAGTTAACCTAAAATATGCAAGTTTATTTCAGTAACAGCTTAAAATTTGATCTGATGTGATCTGGAAGAGAAGATCCAAGTATTGGGGTCAAATGTTATTGTTAAAACTCAAGCAGCAGCAGCAGAATTCTGTTCCATGTGGAACTTTCAAAAATCAGTCTGTGGTCTAAGAGCAACTCTAATCCAGTCTTCAGGGCCCCTTCACACATAGTGTGAATTTGGTCAAATTGCGCATTAAGTGCGCACAAAGTAGGAATCGTATGCAAACCATGTAATTTCATAGCTGCCTTTAACACCTTGTACACCTGTTGCTATTTACACACACCAGCGGCTGAAAGACAGAGTGTGCGCTGAGGAAGCCCATCAAACCTTCTTGCGGCAGGTGTCGGACAAATTCCAACTGACATGCACGAACATCGAACACCGCTCGCATGGCACTTAGAAACTGTGTGGCCAGTCCTACTCTTGGCACGATAACAGACTTCAGACAACCATTGTCGTGTTGGCAGTGAAATTTGTCTAAGTGGCCCACGAGTGTGGCTTTGGTGTGTGCGCTAAAAACTGACAGGAGGTGTGGCTATGACAGAAGCGGCTGTGGAGATCTATCATTCTGGACATCCCAGCTGGACAGTATTATGTTTGGATGGACATGGAGTAACAACTGACCACTGTGATGGGCATGTGTCTGCTTGCTATCATCAAGTGGACATAAATAAAAACATATATCACTGTGGCAACAGGCTGCAGCAATTGAGCGTGCACACATGGACAGGCTGCCCCCAGGTTGAAACGGACCGTCAGATTATAACACGCAGCAGGCGATCTGACTGTCACATTACGCACGTGAGCTCTGTTCCACATGACGCGGTGTCCTGCGGCGCGCCATCCACAAGACACACGTGCCGACAGGACACACGCGGGCTGGAAACGCACCAGAAGATGTGGACATGAATGAAACGAGCAAACTGATTCTCATTCATGTCATTTCGTGACTGTGCGTCAGTGACCATGGGTCATCTACAGAGGAACAGATGGATCATACTTGTATTGCCCGCTTGATAAGAGGGTTTTAAAACAATGCAATGTTTGTATATGGTGCATAGTTTTTCCTGATGTCAGGCAGTTTTCAGCACCTTTTACAGGACAGTGATGGTGGCTCACTTGGTAAAGTGTTGGGCAGGCAATCAGTAAAGTGCAGGTATGAATCCTGTGGGTGGTATGTTCTGTTCTCTTTCCTTTTTTGTTTTTCTTCTTCTCCCCCACATAGTGGTGCAATGTGGTCCCACAGGTACCTACCTGGTTTTTATTTTTTATTTATTCCACATAAGTTGCACGATGTGCTGCACCTGGCACTGTTTTCCTGCTCAAAAGACACGGGTGCGTGCACGAACTCTTGCACCTGCCCATCAGCATAATGTTTCGTGGTGCGCTAATTTCGAACTGTTTTGCGCTGTTTCACTGTAATTGACCATGTGAAGGGGCGCTTAGGAAAAACCATGAATTCAAGTGCTCTACCTGAGTCAAAATCCCAAACAATCCCAGTGTTCAGTATATGATAAAAGCAGGGGTGGACACAGCTAAGATGAAGGTTAGCTTCAATAACCGCTAATCAGCTAACTGTAAGTTAAGTTAACTTAAAGCGATGCTAAGTTTTATTATATGTATTTAGCTTTGTCTTTTTAAAAAAGTATTTATTTTTTTGCCTCAAAAACCCTGAAAGTCAGACAAGAGCTTCAATTTTAATTTTTAAAATATTTAATTTTTAAATTTTAAGATCAGATGATGTACATAAAATAATTAAATGAACAAATCAAATTCAACAGTTGTTTGCATTCAACCTGTAGTTTATTCATAGTGCAGAAAGTATTAAATGAACAAGAAATATTGAAAAAAAAATACACATGTAATTTTAATAATTAAATAACACCTTGGCTTGACCTCCTCCTCCTCCGAGTGATAATTAACTTTCACTTATTGGATTTGTGTATTTGTGTAAGAGGAACAAACATATTTGACATGCAACATGATTTTACGGTTTAGACATGTTTTTGGGCCATTAAACTTTATTTGCAAAAAACTAAACTAAACTAAAACAAACACCAACAACAAAAAAATGTTAGCTGGCTTAAGGTTAGAGGAACTAAATTTAGTGTAAATATATATATTTTTTAATATTTCTGGACAATTTATATTTTTTGACAATTTTTATATTTCTGTGTATGCATGACGTGTTCTTTTTATGAACTACTGTACACTTTTGAAATCACACTAATAAATTAATGATGAAATTGTCATTGGTCTGCTAATGGTTTTGAAAAATACTTTATCTGAAAAGCTAATCCAAAAAGAAAGGTCAAAACAAAAGCATCTTAATGGTTGGTTGATTTTTGACTACCATTTGATAAAAGGCAGTGTTGGTCGTCACATAAGGAAAAATATGAACATTATTATAAAAAACAAACATTTCAAACAATTTTATGATGAACACAAACTTTTCATACTGATGCCTGTGTTTTCAGAGCAAGATCTGTAGCTCCTTGATATAGAAATGTCATCATCACTAACAACTGCCACTGGCATAGCAGCAAATGTTTTTCCATCATTCTGACGAATATGGCCAAGGGGTGCAATATACAGACTGAGAACCAGAGGTGCAAGGACGAGTCCTTGTGGTACACCATCAGTGATGCCGGTAACACGTTACTTAGTAATGCGTTACTTTAATCTGACCAATTTTTTTTGTAACGAGTAATCTAACGCGTTAATGTTTCCAAATCAGTAATCAGATTAAAGTTACTTCTCCAAGTCACTGTGCGTTACTATTATTTTTGCATTGTGGGTCGATAGCAGCATTAAACTTGGTCTATGGGCAGGAGGTTGGGGTTCGACTGAACTGCCCACTTTAAGCGAGCTGTGAGCTTTTCATCCGTGGTTTTCTGCAACAGCTATGACTCATCCTCACCTCTTAAAGCGCAGTGACAACAGCACACCTGCACTGAGCTTTACAAAGACATTTTTATGCTTTTTTTCTCCTTTATTTAGAATTCTGAGCTGAGCTCCGTATCTGCTGCTAACAACAGCTGATCCTCCGCAACGTGTCAACAACTAACACTATTTTCCACTCAAATGCACCTAAACGCTCTTTCTGAGGACCACATGATGTGAAAACGCAATAAAACTTTCTTACCTGTAAATCTGGTCATGTTTTCTGCATAAATAAATGTTATCCATTCTTTGTGCTCAAACGCCAAAGCAGGGGCGAATCCAGATGGAATGGGGGCGTGGGGCAAGGATGTGCTCCCCCCACAACACCCCTAGATTAAAGGTCCAGTTTTGAAGCCTTTTTTTTTACTACAACTACTAATACTACTTATAATAATAATAATTTCAACAAGTAAAATGTTTAGAGAGAATTTAAATGTTAGGAAAAATGTTAGAAAGAATTTAATAGTTACATTTATGTTGTGTGTTAGGGGGTTTGGCTGGACATTTTGGTGTTGTTTTCTTTTCTTTGCTCTCCAGGTGGTATGCAAACTGGTTTTTGTCTGTGGAGAAGGTACTGGCAGAAGAGTCCTTCACCCTCATCAGCATGATTTGCAGCACCTGTGGATGATGCTCACGTGCAAACTTAAAGACTTTCAGCTGAAGCAGATAATGAGATGGCGTTCTGCATTTAAGCCATGAGTAATTCGAGCAGAATTGCCGGGAACTCGACCTTGTGACGTTCGTTTGTGAGACGCTGAGGACCGCGCCTGGGTTTGACACATCGTGCCTGTGAAGGAGGACGGGTGAGGGACACATGCTGTCAACACACATCAGAGGTGATGATTGTCTGAATAAGTGTTAACAGTAATTTGGTATTTTGTTACGCAGTATATTTGAATACTGATGAGAATTGTGCAGCTCGCTTCTCACTGCCGTGGCGTACAGAATGATGATCCTCCACCTGTTGTGAGAAGCTGCTCATTTACATAAAGCTTAAATTCAGACCTGAATGTGTTGCTGATAGTGTGTGCCTCTGAAGGATATTTGTTGTAGCTGTTGACTTACCTCACCTTTTCCATCCTTCAGAGTCAGTTTGTCGTATCCACCTGGGGGGTGTTCGGCGGTGAGTCTGGGTCCAGAAGCGTCTAGCTTTGATCCATTTGGGCGCTGGAGAGCGTGCCGTCCTTCACCTCGCCAGACAAATGCACATTTATGTTGTACACCAATTATTGCACAGGAGAAAAATAAAATTGTTTTGTTTTTGGAACTGCTTTCTGGTTATTTTAGCGCTGGGTTCAGTCAGACGCTGGTCCGCTCCTCAACTCGCGTCTGCACATAACAATTTATAAACAATGTAGGTTAGAAATTGCAAGTTTTACTGTTACAGTGCTGTCAACAGTTAAATATGAGGTCAAGAAAGAGGTCTTTATTTTACTTTTTATAAAACAATTATTTATTTTCATTGAAGTCAAGAAAGGGTGACTATAAAGTCAATTTTGGCAAAACAGGTATCATTGTCATGTTGAGGTGGCAGAGGGTTGTTGTCGGCAGCTGGGGAAAGTAACTAAAAAAGTAACTAGTAATCTAACTTAGTTACTTTTACAATTGAGTAATCAGTAAAGTAACTAAGTTACTTTTTCAAGGAGTAATCAGTAATCAGTAATTGGATTACTTTTTCAAAGTAACTGTGGCAACACTGTACACCATACACACTGACAAAAAAGTGGCACTGATAGAGCAATTGTTGCATATTGCAGATTGTCTCAACTTTTTCCTGCGTCCAAATGACTCCAACTTTTTGAGACTGGTAAGAATGTTCAAGCATCATGGCTCTGTCTGGAGCTATGAAACGGAACAGAAACCAATGGCATAAAAGAAGGCGAATGGACCCCTGATGAATCACCAAACAAGCCCTTACCAAGTCAATTTGTTCAGGGCTACATACATAGGTAAGATGAAGTAGAATAATTTTCTCAGCTGGCACTCGTCTCACCCCACAGGTTTCAAGTGATTAATTTCTAGTCATGTGTTGCTGATCAGACTATTTCCACAGGGCTACAAAAAAGAATCCTCCTATGAATCAGATCGTGTTGCAGCTGTGAGGTCAAACACATCAAGAAGAAAACGGTGGAAAACACTGCAAATATTCAAAAATGTTGTGACTTATGGGATACCCAGAAGCCACAAAGATGTAGTCAGACCCTCTTGGAATGGAAACACGGAATGTCTCACGAGTCTGGTCAGCGCCCAGACAGTTTACCGCTGATTTAGTGGTGACCCCCCATAAGTATGAAATAGATCAGGAATGCAGTTTCCACTGATGTGTTATGGGTCTGCACATCGCTTCCACGTCTCTAAACTGAGACATTTACAAACACGTTTTCCAGGGATACAAGTCGAACTTACAAAGGAGCGTTGTACTTATGGATACTAGTATATCATCCATCCATCCATCCTCTACTGCTTAGTCCAATTAAGGGTCGCGGGGGGCTGGAGCCTATCCCAGCAGTCATAGGGCGTGAGGCGGGGTACACCCAGGACAGGACGCCAGTCTGCCGCAGGGCCACAAGTAGACAAACAAACACAGACACATCCACACGCACACCTAAGGACAATTCAAAGATTCCAATCCACCTTACCCGCATGTCTTTGGATGTGGGAGGAAACCGGAACACCCGGAGGAAACCCACGCAAACACGGGAAGAACATGCAAACTCCACACAGAAAGGCCACGGGAATTGAACCCACAACCTTCTTGCTATGAGGCAACAGTGCTAACCACTAAGCACCGTGCTACCTAGTATATCATAAAGTGTGAAAATAAAGATAGGGGACTTCAGTTAAGCCCTTTAAACCCTGATTTAGAATTACCTTTATGACCTAGAAAGCAGGCACCTGAGTTAGTCCATTTGCCAAGTAGATTTTCAGTACCACTTAACGGGAATATCCGACACATACGAGGGATGACTACAAAGTTTTGAGCCTGATCCAGAAAAGGTAAGGTGTGGTTCTCAATCTTTTGCATTCTCACAAAACCAACATTTCTCAACATTGTACCCAGTGAGTCAAAACTTTACATGTTCTCAGGAAATATTGGTTTCTCAGAAAGCAAAAGATAGAGAACCATGCCCGACTTTTTCTGGGTCAGGCTCAAAACTTGTCAATCATCCCTCATACATTTCAGCATCAGTGTACCATGGCCTGCCCTTAGCCATTACCAGGGTGGCAGCTGTAACTGGGTAGGGGTCAATGAGGGATTACACGGGGCAACGTTTAAAAATTCTCCAGTCAGATTGAAAAGTACACCACATTATTAGTCAGATCATTAACATTACAAAACTTTTGGACTATCTATGACTGGATGGTTTGGAATTATGGGGTAAAATGGCACCAATGGTGACTCAGGTCAATTTCAGTTTGTACAGGAGTCAAAAGTTAAAGCTGCAACTATTTGGGAAAAGTGATGCAGATTTTTGGTTAGTGAATAGGATCAATAATAGTGCAGCAGATAACAGAATATTTGCAGAGGAATCCTTCAAATTCGGTTACAAGCACCAAAGTTTGACTGTGTATACCTTTTGGTACATATTTCAGAAAAATAACGTTAGCCATTTGAATTTTCAATAGGGGGCCAAGTAGGGGTCAATTGAAGAACTGCACAGGGGTCAAACAAATGTTCCAATCATATTGAAAGCTATACCACATTATGTGTCTGATCACAAAGATTCCATAAAGGTATAGTTTGGACTATCTGTGACTGAATGTTCTGGAGTTATGGGGTAAAAACAGCAAGCGTGGCAACAAAGGTCACTTTCAGTTTGTACAGGGGTCAAAAGTTAAAGTTGCTCCAATTATGATAAAACATGATGTAAATTAATGGTCGAGTTAGGAGGATTTTAAAAAGGAATAGTTTGCACCATGTGTCATGCTTAGTTATCATGTTACGGGGTAACATATGTCACATGTCATAGAATCCAATGGACATCGACATTGTTTGGCCTTTACTTTGGAGACTAAACATTCAACACAATCAGAACTATTCCATTTGTTAATCCTATTAGTTTAACAAATAATTTGCACCAAAACTGGAGCAACTTTAACTTTTGACCCCTGTACAAACTGAAACTGACCTTTGTCAACATTCTTGCTGTTTTTACCCCATAACTCCAGAACATTCAGTTATAGATAGTCCAAACTATACTTTTTTGGAATCATTGTCATCAGATACATAATGTGGTATGACTTTCAATATGATTGGAACATTTTTTAATTTTGACCCTGTGCAATTCTTCAATTGACCCCTACTTGGCCCCCTATTGAAAATTCAAATGGCTAAAGTTATTTTTCTACAATATGTACCAAAAGGTATACACAGTCAAATTTTGGTGCTTGTAACCAGATTTGAATGATTCTTACAGTTATCTGCTGTACTATAAACAGAATAGTTCTGACCACGTTGAAAGCTTGGTCTCCAAAGTAAAGGTCAAACAAGGTTGATGTCCATTGGATTCTACGACGTGTTACCCCACGATGTGATAACTAAGTATGGTGCAGACTATAACAGTAAATTGTAGTAAAGTATAAAAAAACAAAATAATCTGCATTGTGTTTGTCTTAGGTGACCAGCTGCTTTTGTTATGGACGCCAGTTTAAATAGTCATTTGATGTGAGACAAGAGCACTTATGGGAATAACACTGTTAAAATAAAAGCCATGACAAATGGTAATGATAAAATCTACAGATAATACCTAGCAATGAGAACATCTGCAATAATTTATTAAATTTGATGGGTGTCTTGTCTCACATGGTCCCACAGCAACAGTAGATTAGTGTACAATGCTGTCTGTTAATAATTTATTCTACAGTATTATGTGTACATTTAATTCATTAAACATATTTAATATTCAGTTTTATTACAATTAATTGAACATTCTGTTGAATTTAAAGTTCCATGGGGGGGGGGGGGGGGGCAATTTCACTGGCATATTTAAACATATTTTTTAAAGTAACGAACTAATTACTTTCATAATGCTGTAACTCAGTAAGTAGTAATTCTAACTAATTGCTTTTTTTAAAGTAACTTGCCCAACACTGGACATGAGTGACTGTAATTTCTTGTTTGTCATGGCTGGTATGTTGATTTCAGAACAGTTTGAGGATATGAGGTGCGATGCATTTTTCCTTGTGATGTAGATGTGTTTTGTTTATTCTGGATTTGCAAAAAAAAAAAAAAAGTATTAAAATGTGTATATATTTACACGGTGCACCTAGAAAGTATTCACAGCACTTCACTTTTTCCACATTTTGTTTGAGCCTTATTCCAAAATAGATATAATTAATTTTGTTCCTCAAAATTCTACACACAATACCCCATACTGACAATGTAAAAAAAGTTTCTTTTTTTTTAGATTTTTGCAAATTTATTAAAAATACAAAACCTAAGAAATCACATGTCCATAACTATTCACAGCCTTTGCTGTGAATAGCTGGGCTAGCGGGGCTTAAATACACAGTGGCTTAATTAGGATGTGATTTGAAGCAGGTGTGCTGAGCAGGCAGGAGGAGGGCTTGACCTGGCAAAGATGAGAGGCAACTATGTGAGACAAGAGAGTGCTGTGACAGGTGGATGAGGAGATGACAAACAAAATGGGTGTGGCCAACAGAGATGAGGATTTACTGGTGAAGGGCAAGAGAGTGCAGTGATCAAAGGGTGAGACTGAAACAAATGAGACTGGGCGTGAACACATGAATACCAAGATGAGACGAGACAGACAAGGGAGTGCAGTGACAGCATGGGCATGACTAGAAACCATAATCTAACAATACTAAACTAACAAGACAGAGAAAAACAACTCGAACCAAAGGCTGCATGGAAAGACTAGAAAGAAATGGAAAGACTGCAGCAAGGGCAACAAGAAAATCAAAAGCTGGAACTAGAACAGAACTGACATGAATAATACAACTGAAGACTAATGTGGTAAACCTGAGAAATCAAACTAGTGACACAAGCAATCATGAAACAAAAACAGTGGATCAAAACTAAACTAAACAAGAACAGAACTCAACATGTGGCTGAAGAGTGATGTACATAAAACAACAAGCTGTGACAAAAGCCATGATGAACAAAAATCAAAGACAGTGGACCAAAGACTAAACTAAACCAGAATGGAACTCAAGATGTGGCTGAAGTGTGACAAACAGAAAACAAGCAGCTGTGACAAAAGCAAAACAAACTGGCAAACTTTTGTCAAAGCAGATAAAAGAATCAATAAGGACAGACTGGCAGAAAAACATAATAATCACGAACAGAGCAGGGGCAAATCATGACAGAAACACAAATCTGGGAAAGGGTACAGAAACATTTCTGCTGCTTTGAAGGTCCCAATGAGCACAGTGGCCTCCATCATCTGTAAATGGAAGAAGTTCAGATCTACCAGGATTCTTCCTCGAGCTGGTTGCCCGTCTAAATTCAGCGATTGGGGGTGAAGGGCCTTAGTTAGGGAGGTGACCAAGAACCCAATGTTTACTCTGTCAGAGCTCCAGCATCTCTCTGTGGAGAGAGGAGAACCTTCCAGAAGGAAACCATCTCTGCAGCAATCCACTAATCAGGCCTGTATGGTAGAGTGGCCAGACGGGAGCCACTCCTTAGTAAGTCTCCCACTCCTTAGTGGGAGACTAGTCAGGATTGAAGGAAAGATGAATGCAGCAGTGCACAGAGACATCCTGGTTGACAACCTCCTCCAGAGTGCTCTTGACCTCAGACTGGGGTGAAGGTTCATCTTTCAGCAGGACAGTGACCTTAAACCCACAGCCAAGATATCAAAGGAGTGGCTTCAGGATAACTCTGTGAATGTCCTTGAGTGGCCCAGCCAGAGCCCAGACCTGAATCTGACCGAACATCCTGAAAATGGCTGTGCACCGACACTCCCCATCCAACCTGATGGAGCTTGAGAGGTACTGCAAAGAGGAATGGACAAAATTGCCCAAAGATAGGTGCACCAAGCTTGTGGCATCATATTCAAGAAGACTTGAGGCTGTAATTGCTGCCAAAGGTGCATCAACAAAGTATTGAGCAAAGGCTGTGAATACTTATGTACATGCGTCTTCTTAGTTTGTTAGTTTTAATGTTGGTGTCCATTCAGCTGCTCCCATTTTTGTGTGGGGTCGCCACAGCAGATACAGCCAGATCCACACTGGTTTTCAGCACAAGTTTTATGCCGGATACCCTTCCAGACGCAAGTCCAGTTTTACCCGGAGAAACACACAGCCGCTGGTGTTCCAAAGAGGTCTCCCGTCCGAATACTAACCAGATCCTGCACTACTTAGAGTAGACCAGATGCAGTTTTTTTTAGCTTTAATATATTTGCATTAATAATAATAAAAAAAAAACACTTTGCATGTTGTCATTTTGTCACACAGGTGGCCAATCAAATTGCAGGAAGAGCAGGCGGGCCGCTCCCGCCCCTGTGAATGGACTGAGTCCTCGGCGCCTGGACTTCTCTCCGCTCTTCTACTGACTACAAGGCCCGCGGCGTCGGCGGTCCATCCAGGCCCGCGGCGTCGATGGAGGCGACCCATCCAGGCCCGCGGCGTCGGCGGAGACGATCCATCCAGGCCCGCGGCGTCGGCGGAGGTTAACTAGCTCTGCTGGCTATTGGCTACCCTAAAGCTAAGTCACTCTACTCGTCATCATATCACCTAAAAGAACCCCATTAGCGGAGGAGAATGAGGACATCAGGAAGGCACTCGACTTTCTTTCACATGAAGTCTGTGAGATCAAATCAAAACAAGACAAGATTTTGCAACTTGTGGAGGAAGTTGCAAAATTACGGGCGCAGGTCGAGGAGAAGGACAGGAAAATCGCAGCCCTGGAGCGAAGAGTGGATGATTTGGAACAATACTCAAGAATAAATGATGTTATTGTGACTGGGTTGAAGATAAAACCCTGGTCATATGCGCACGCTGTGACCGCAAGACAGCGTGGACAGAACCGGCGAGCTGGAGATGAGCTCCATGGAGCAACAAGTGGCAGCTTTTCTCATGACCAGAGACATTCATCTGGACGTGGACACCATCGAGGCTTGCCACCCTCTCCCAGCTAAGGACAACAACACGCCAGCTCTGATTCTGAGGTTTGTGAGCAGGAAAAACAAAATTGCACTAATGAAACAAGGGAAAAGCTAAAGGGCACGAATGTTTATCTGAACGACCATTTAATAAAAAGGAATGCTGACATTGCCAAGACAGCCAGATATTTACGGAAACAAAATAAAATACAGAATACATGGGTTATGAACTGTAAAGTATACATTAAACTTAAAGGTACACCTGAGGAAGCTAAGGTACTAGTTATCAAAGACATAGAAGAACTGAATAAATATGAATGAGGATAAAACTGGCTTATTTTTTGTACTGGTTTTGGGTTGATTGTGATTATTGATAAAAATCTATAGATAACATAATGACCATTGACAGTGATCAGTTTATTTCAGCCCAGGAGCTCGATTTGGAAACATTTACTCACTGTAATTCTGCTTCCCGCCCCTTTGGTCTTGAAATCGACCCTGACTCCTTTTTCACTGAAAAAAATAGTACGACAATGTAATTATTTTACAGAACAACAACTCAAAGAGTATAAAATTAACAATGGGGCCTTTTCAATTATACGAGGTCTATTAGAAAAGTATCCGACCTTATTATTTTTTTAAAAAACCATACGGATTTGAATCACGTGTGATTACATCAGCCAAGCTTGAACCCTCGTGGGCATGCGAGAGTTTTTTCACGCCTGTCGGTGACGTCATTCGCCTGTGAGCACGCCTTGTGGAAGGAGTGGTCCAGCCCCCTCATCGGAATTCCTTTGTCTGAGAAGTTGCTGAGAGACTGGCGCTGTGCTTGATCAAAATTTTTTCAAAAACTGTGAGGCACATCCGAGTGGACACCATTCGAGAAATTCAGCTGGTTTTCGGTGAAAATTTTAACGGCTGATGAGAGATTTTGGATTGTTTCTATCGCTTTAAGGACTTCATACGCAGCGGGACGTCGCGCAGCGCTCCGAGGTGACGTTGTCATCCTGTTTCAAGCTGAAAACCTCCAAATTTAAGCCTCTGTTGACCCAGGACGTCGTGAGAGAACAGAGAACTTTCAGAAGAGGTCAGAATCAGCAGTTTATCCGGACATTCCACTGTTAAAGGAGATTTTTTTAATGAAAGACGTGCGGACGGATTGGCGCGTCGGCTCGCAGCCGGCGCGGCGCGCCCGCCACAGGAAAAACACCTCCGTTGGAAGCCTTAAGGACAAGTTGGAACATGCCCTGCTGTTAAACAATTTCTCAGATACTTACTCAACTGAAAGCCCACAAAAGCCGCCTGGATTTTACAAATGTTATCAACATGGAGGTGTTTTTATATATAATTTATTTTATTTATACAGCACAAAATCTCAACAAAGCTGCCTCAAGGTGCTTCACATGAGTAACGTCTAACCTCACCAACCCCTAGAGCAGGGCTATTCAGCTATATTTTTCCGGGGGCCAAATTTGTCAGAATACTATGACCAGTGGGCCGGACATTCTCGTGACCTGTACTATTACTCTCGGATGTACAATTGAGACCAATGCTACTACATTTTTTTTCCCTTTTTGATTAACAGAACATCAAATAATATACAAATGAAGTCACTGAGTGTGGAAAAGTGCAGCAGCCTGTCATTAAGATCACATGTGAAAATGTCTAGTTTTTTTTAAATAAAAGCAGTCAGCTTTTCAACCGCATCAGCCACTGTTTTATCCCTCCCCTGAAGACTCAGATTAAGACCATTCAAATGATGCATGATATCACTTGTACATGGTACTTTTCAACTCACCACTAAGCTGAGAGCAGAGGACACTCTGGTGAACGAGACAGTGGAGACACTGTAGTTTTGGTGCAACAGCAGACAGTTGTGCAGACGGTCCTTTGACCCTTCCTGCCATCGAGGGAGCTCCATCTGTAACCAGCAGGTTAACACGCTCCAGATCCAGTCCACTGTCTTTAAAAAAGCAATAATCTCTTGGAAAATGATTTCCCCTGTTGTTTGTCCTTCCAGTGGAATTAGGCCCGACAGATCGTCCTTGAAACAGTCACCGTTGAAAAACCGCACATACAAAGTTGTGCTATATCAGAGCTGTCAGTTGACTCATCCAAAGCCAGCGACATGAATTCAGCTTTCTTCAACTGACTTAGAAGAGTCTCGAAAATGTCTGTGGCTAAAACATCCAGTCGTCTTGCAGCTGTTGTATCTGACAGAGGGATTGACTTGATTACCTGCTGTTTTAGCTTGTGCGCTACCACCTCGTCGACAGCAGCTAATATGCATTCTTTCACTGTTTTGGAGTCAGTGAACGGCATTTTCTTTTTAGCAAGAACCTGCAACACGCAGGGATGCTGCAGTTGTCTTCTGTTGCAGAGTGCAGCTACGGGAGAAGATTGCAGTGCTTCGCTTGTAGTTCATACTAAGTCCTTTTATTTTTATTTGACGAGCATCAGAATCCGGTGGATATTCATTGTCAAAACAGGAGTGAGTCGTAATAAAGTGCCTCCGCATGTTATATTCCTTATTCACTGCCCAACAGTCACAACACAGCAGGCACATAGGATTGCCTTTGGCATTTTCTACGTACATATATTCATCAGTCCAGTCATCATTAAATCTTCTATTTTCATTTTCAACTTTACATCTCTTCTCCTTTGAATGCGCCATGTTGTCGTCTTCTTCGTTCGAGTTTATTAGCAGTTTGCAAACCAATACGGTACATTGCCGCCACCAACTGTTCAAGTGCCCGCAATGCCCTCACGTGAGGTGGGTCTGTTTGGAAACAGTACTGATGTGCCATAAAGGACTCAACGTGCTGCAAAGCGCCACAAAGTGTCATAAAATGCAGAAAATTGGCGAATGAGCTTTTGATTGTGTATTTATTATTATTTATGGGTAGCTGGGCCGCGGGCCGGTCCAAACTTATTAAAGGGCTGGTTCTGGCCCATGGGCCGCCAGTTGAATAGCCCTGCCCTAGAGCAAGCACACAGGTGACAGTGGTAAGAAAAAACTCTCTCTGATTATGTTGAGGAAGAAACCTCAAGCAGACCAGACTCAGAGGGGTGACCCACTGCTTCATTCTAACAGTTACATGATTTTTACAAAGATGTACCAAGCTGAAGAAACAGCAAAAAAGCAGAATAACATAAAAAACAAAATGCATGACTGAGGTGAGCACACAGTCATTGGGGCCGCAGGCAGGGCGTCGTGAGATATGTCCAGCACCCTGGAGTGCAGGGCCAGCGTCCATCCATCGCCTTGCTAGTTTCACTCTTGTAAAAGCTGTCTTCATGGAAGACTGAATTCCAAAAGCAGACTGTAGTGGCTCAGAGAGGTCACCCTCAGCACGGGCCACTGTGTCAGCTTCAGCCAGGGCATCTCGTGGTCGGTCCAACTCCCTTGATGTCTCCTCAATGCCTCAGACAGAGAGAAAATGAGGAGAATCAGTCAGCCAGAAATAACTGCACCTAAGTTATGAGTTCACCAACAGTGAATCGAAAGGGAAGCAGAGAAAATACTAAGGTGATCAGCGACTGCTACCCCTGAGCTTCACTAACAGACCCAGAATTTAGATGAAGTTAGACCAAGACCTGTTCCTAATAACATGAGTTAAAGAGATAGGAAGCACAGTTCTGACTGTTTTATCTCTGTAGAGACAACATTCCACAAAACAGGGACATGATAAGAGAAGGCTCTGTGGCCTGCAGACTTTTTATTCACCTTAGGGACACAAAGTAGCCCTGCGCCCTGCGAATGCGGAGCCCGGGCTGGTACGTAGGGTGTAATTTGACCAGCTACATAGGAAAGGGCAAGCCTGTGAATAATTTTATAGATTAGTACAGGTAAATAGAAACTGTTGATCAGTGAAGGCCTGGACAATAACTACTTGGACCTTCATTTTCCTGCAGAAATATCAGCATCACCAAACACCTCTGTTCAGTGACCTCATGACTCCATAAGCTCTTCTCAGGCATCTCTTGATCTCAAAGCCTTCCAATGCCTCCCCCATAGACAGTGCATCAGCTGAAAAACTACAGTCAGAATCCAACTGTGGTTCAACAGATGTGCATCAACTTTTCCATGAATTAGCAAAGTATAGAACCACAGTTCCACATCATAATCGCTGCAAAACGAATGAAATATCCCAGAGTTTAGCCCAGTTTGGAAGATAAACTACCCTCACAGCTGCATGTGGAAGGTGGAGCTCTGAAACGTCATCCTGCTGAGACAAAATATATATGTTGAAGAGGTAGACGGAAGACTAAAGAGGCTCGCAGACTCTACATCACTCCCTCTTAATTCAAAATTCATTTGTTTTTTTGTGCTCTGCCCCTCCGATTGATAGCAGCTGTCCAACAATTTGTACCATATGTGAGGGGTTTTGTGTAAATATTCTACCACGGGAAACCTGCTTTACATTTCAATTATTACATTTATGCAGTCAGCAAACATGATACCCACAAAAAACTGCAGAAACCTGATTCGACCTGCCAGAGCACAATTTATCAGGAATATTTCATTAGATGTCAGAGCACTGGAGGTCGCCGCGCTCCTCTGGCACACTGTAAAACAATGACTGGCTCTCATTTAACACTACGTCCTGCTTCGTGTGAGTCCCTGAGGGGTTACTGGAGGGTGAGAAATTAGATTTTGTCAATTTGTGATGCAACTGCTTTTGAGGTCTTCTTTCATGTATCGTCATCATATGTCCAGCATTGTGTCGTGTAGCCAGCTTTTGAGGTGTTGCACCAGTGACAATTAATAGTTCTGTAAATGTACAGAAATCTTGATATGGACTTATATTAAGAGTTTGTCATGGCTTACGAAGATTTTCAACATTATCAGACTTTGGCAAATGATTTTTAAATGACTGATTGATTTTATTACACTTCCATGAATTGTGAAACACGTGCAGAAATAAATGAAAGGCATCAGAGGGCTGATGCAAACCCATGCATCCTCTGCACACTGGGATATAGCCATGTGTGATCGTTCATGATATCAATCAATCACAAAGATTTTCCAGATCAATATAAAATTTAGATCATCTCTTTTTAGTTATCTTGTTCACAGACACACACACACACACACACACACACACACACACACGACCGATTACAATACCCTGCTTCACCGGCGTGCAGAGTAAGAATCAAAACATTTTTTTACCCAGTCACTTCTCTTTGATGAAGGGTAAGAAGCCAGAAGAATCAAATCCTAGAGCTGTTTGAACGGCACTGTGAGGCTCTTGGCTGGCATTGAGATGGTTACGACTGTTGATGAACTTTGACAGATGTATTTACTCTAACGTAGCCATTGTTTTGAGAGATCGCAGGGATCTGACAGAATACTAGATGACAACATCAGTGATGAATATTTGAACCAGTACGAAATTACATTACAAAGTAGATTTGGATGAGATGGACAACATACAAACACGCAACAGTTGATGAGAGATTTTTAGCCTGGAAAAAGAGTCTGTTGCTCTATAAAAAAGCCCTCCGTAAAGCTAGGACATCTTTCTACTCATCACTAATTGAAGAAAATAAGAACAACCCCAGGTTTCTTTTCAGCACTGTAGCCAGGCTGACAAAGAGTCAGAGCTCTATTGAGCTGAGTATTCCATTAACTTTAACTAGTAATGACTTCATGACTTTCTTTGCTAACAAAATTTTAACTATTAGAGAAAAAATTACTCATAACCATCCCAAAGACGTATCGTTATCTTTGGCTGCTTTCAGTGATGCCGGTATTTGGTTAGACTCTTTCTCTCCGATTGTTCTGTCTGAGTTATTTTCATTAGTTACTTCATCCAAACCATCAACATGTTTATTAGACCCCATTCCTACCAGGCTGCTCAAGGAAGCCCTACCATTATTTAATGCTTCGATCTTAAATATGATCAATCTATCTTTGTTAGTTGGCTATGTACCACAGGCTTTTAAGGTGGCAGTAATTAAACCATTACTTAAAAAGCCATCACTTGACCCAGCTATCTTAGCTAATTATAGGCCAATCTCCAACCTTCCTTTTCTCTCAAAAATTCTTGAAAGGGTAGTTGTAAAACAGCTAACTGATCATCTGCAGAGGAATGGTCTATTTGAAGAGTTTCAGTCAGGTTTTAGAATTCATCATAGTACAGAAACAGCATTAGTGAAGGTTACAAATGATCTTCTTATGGCCTCGGACAGTGGACTCATCTCTGTGCTTGTTCTGTTAGACCTCAGTGCTGCTTTTGATACTGTTGACCATAAAATTTTATTACAGAGATTAGAGCATGCCATAGGTATTAAAGGCACTGCGCTGCGGTGGTTTGAATCATATTTGTCTAATAGATTACAATTTGTTCATGTAAATGGGGAATCTTCTTCACAGACTAAAGTTAATTATGGAGTTCCACAAGGTTCTGTGCTAGGACCAATTTTATTCACTTTATACATGCTTCCCTTAGGCAGTACTATTAGACGGTATTGCTTAAATTTTCATTGTTACACAGATGATACCCAGCTTTATCTATCCATGAAGCCAGAGGACACACACCAATTAGCTAAACTGCAGGATTGTCTTACAGACATAAAGACATGGATGACCTCTAATTTCCTGCTTTTAAACTCAGATAAAACTGAAGTTATTGTACTTGGCCCCACAAATCTTAGAAACATGGTGTCTAACCAGATCCTTACTCTGGATGGCATTACCCTGACCTCTAGTAATACTGTGAGAAATCTTGGAGTCATTTTTGATCAGGATATGTCATTCAAAGCGCATATTAAACAAATATGTAGGACTGCTTTTTTGCATTTACGCAATATCTCTAAAATCAGAAAGGTCTTGTCTCAGAGTGATGCTGAAAAACTAATTCATGCATTTATTTCCTCTAGGCTGGACTATTGTAATTCATTATTATCAGGTTGTCCTAAAAGTTCCCTAAAAAGCCTTCAGTTAATTCAAAATGCTGCAGCTAGAGTACTGACGGGGACTAGAAGGAGAGAGCATATCTCACCCATATTGGCCTCTCTTCATTGGCTTCCTGTTAATTCTAGAATAGAATTTAAAATTCTTCTTCTTACTTATAAGGTTTTGAATAATCAGGTCCCATCTTATCTTAGGGACCTCGTAGTACCATATCACCCCAATGGAGCACTTCGCTCTCAGACTGCAGGCTTACTTGTAGTTCCTAGGGTTTGTAAGAGTAGAATGGGAGGCAGAGCCTTCAGCTTTCAGGCTCCTCTCCTGTGGAACCAGCTCCCAATTCAGATCAGGGAGATAGACACCCTCTCAACTTTTAAGATTAGGCTTAAAACTTTCCTTTTTGCTAAAGCTTATAGTTAGGGCTGGATCAGGTGACCCTGAACCATCCCTTAGTTATGCTGCTATAGACGTAGACTGCTGGGGGGTTCCCATGATGCACTGTTTCTTTCTCTTTTTGCTCTGTATGCACTCTGCATTTAATCATTAGTGATCGATCTCTGCTCCCCTCCACAGCATGTCTTTTTCCTGGTTCTCTCCCTCAGCCCCAACCAGTCCCAGCAGAAGACTGCCCCTCCCTGAGCCTGGTTCTGCTGGAGGTTTCTTCCTGTTAAAAGGGAGTTTTTCCTTCCCACTGTAGCCAAGTGCTTGCTCACAGGGGGTCGTTTTGACCGTTGGGGTTTTACATAATTATTGTATGGCCTTGCCTTACAATATAAAGCGCCTTGGGGCAACTGTTTGTTGTGATTTGGCGCTATATAAAAAAATTGATTGATTGATTGATTGAATTGCAAAGTAAAAATTCATCTGAGCAACAATTGCCTGCTTGTTCCCCATTTCCTTTTCCCAAGTTCCACCAAACTTTATATGTGGATGATGATCAACTTAGGAATTGTTTTGGCAAGGTCACTGGGGATCAAAATTTAGATTTTTTTTCTTTCTGCCCCTGTGACTTTTACCAAACCAAACATACATGTAGGTGTGTTCCAGAACTGCCCAGCTGAGGTAAATTTTCCCAATGGTCAATCATTGGGGCCAATGTCACATCTGCCTACCTCTCTTTTTATTATCCTACTCCTCCCTTGTTCTTTTAGTGATTTCTGCCAAAGTTGGTATGTCACTGAATGTTGGCCCTGGAATTACCCTTAAAGAATTAATTTTGGCAAAAGGCAACAAATTTGATTCTCAACCCAACTTGGACCAAATGTGGCACCCGCTTAGGTGGATTCCAGAATTGCCCTGGCAAGGACAGCCAGAGGTCAGTCATTTGGGTAAAGGCTGAGGTCACCGATGTCAACAAGACTCCCATAGTCCTCACTGCCCACCAGTACTATTACTTAGTATGAATAAATACAAATACTTCTCACTGGCACCCCAGCCGCATAGGATGCTGGTGACCAACATACCAGCACCAAAACACAGCATATGCTGCTGTTGCTATTTTCTTCCAGCAGGGAATTTAACCTTATTTGCAACCTAGTAGTACTTGTATGTGCTAGTTTGTTTGACACTGAGAACCACATGAAGACGTCAGTCCATTGCTGTCATCTGGATTACTGTACATAGTGTTACACAGATGAGTAAATTGGACCCCAAAATGCAGACAACCACACATTAAGTGAAAGCGATTTTATTTACCAAAACGAAATGAGGTCAAAGTCCAAAACCTAAGGATCTGTTCAAAAAGTCTAAAGTGTACCACAGGCGTGGGCGGAACAGGTGGCAAGGCTGGGCATGGCTGGCACAGGAGGTACATAAACTAGCAGAAAGTAAGTGAGTGAATGAGCAGGTCTTTTAAGCTTTACTGGAGTAGATGATTGATTGCAAGTGCAAGGGGCAAGCAGGACAGCCATGCCCAACTTAAGACTCACAAGACAAACATAAAAAGGTCAAAATGTTAAAACATTTTGAAGCTGTGTACCAATTAATTTAATTTGCTGAGTTTCATCATCATGACATTAAATTATTTTCATGATTACACATTCCTTAGGGCACTTTCACACAGTATGAATGTAGTCAAATTGTGCATGAAGTGTGCATGAAGCAGGAATCATATGCAATACATGAAGAATTGTAGCTGCCTCCAACGCCTTGTATACCTGTTGCTACAACTATTTGCGCACACCAGCGGCTGAAAGACAGAGTGTGCGCTGTGAGAGCCCATCGAACCCTCTTGCGGCAGGTGTCGGCCAAATTCCAGTTGACACGAACGAACATCTACAGTAACACCACTCGCCTGGCACTTAGAAAATGTGTGGCCATTCGCACTATCATCACGAAAACAGTCAGCAGATGATCACTGCTGAGCTGGATGTGAAATTTGTCTAAGTGCCCCCACGAGTGTGGCTTTGCAAACAGACACAGTGACACATTGGTGTGTGCACTGAACTAACAGGGGGTGTGTCTGCTGACAGGAGTGACTGTGGAGATCTGTGGTTTTAGATGTCAAGGTTGACGAACACGTACCGTGTTTGGACGGACATGAACTAACAACTGTCCATTGTGACACGCGTGTGTCTGCTTGCTGTCTTCACGTGGACATACATAAAAATATATATTGCTATTGCAATGGGCTGGAGCGAGCGCGTGCACAGCGCGCACATTGACAGGCTACCCCAGGTGAAACGGACTGTTACATCATAACACTCAGCGGGCGATCTGAATGTCACGTCACTCACGTGAGCTCTGTTCCACACAATGCGGTGTCTGTCCTGTGGCACGCCGTCCACAAGACATGCATGTTGGGCAGAACAAGCACGCGGGGCTGGCTGGACACACCGCCAGCATATGTGGACATGATAAGAGCGCCCTGCTTCTCATTCATGTCATTTCATGACTGTACATCTGTGACCGTGGGTCATCTACAGAAGAGCAGACGGATCATACTTGTATTGCTGCTTGATAAGAGACATTCAATAAAATATGGTGTTTTTATATGGTGTTTGTGGTTGTATTTTTTTAAAATACGTCCATGTCCTTCAATATCAGGCATGTTCCCACACCTTTTACAGGATAGTAATGGTAAATAAGTGGTAAAGTTTCTGGCTGGCAATCAGAGCTTTTGGAAAGTGCAGGTTTGAATCTCGTGGGTGGCATGTATTTTTTAATTTCATAGCAGTCGCACGATGTGTAACCACATCATGCAGCTGCTTGCACTGTGTTTCCGCGTGCACCAAACCGTCGCAGCGGCATTGTGCATGCCTGCCCGTCGGCTCGATGTTTTCGTGGTTTGCTCATATGAGCTGTTCCTCCGTGATTCGCCCTGAATTGTACTTAGTTGTACTATGTGTGAAGGGGCCCTTAATACAGTTCAGGTTATATGATCGTTGATTTTACTGTCCAGGATTTTTTTATTTAACTCTCCCTCTTAAATTCAAGCTGGTGCACTGAAGGGAAAGTGTGCACGCTGTGCTGAAATCTTACATAAACTCCACAGTTCACATCACTTATCAGCTCATTGCTAAGAGCGTGTTCCTCACTGGGGGTTATGACTTTTTTGTGCAAGTGATACAATGCCTTCTTGTTAAGCTGTCTGCCTTCCTGTCAAAATGAGTGAAAGCTTTATGAACACAATCATAATATTTTCAGCTCCATCTCCACAAGGACCCATTTAGGCCCATTTCAACTTGTGTGGCATCGCTGCCTCATTGGGGGAGCGGAGCTGAAGCTGCTCCAGTTCCCAGCAGATGACTCGTCTCCACGGGTCACAGTCGGGCTGCGTGTCGGTCCTGGATCATCTCCGAGGTCGTTTTTAATTTGAGGGATAATCCTAGATTCATCTGTGCCAAAAGATGTCAAAACAAGTGACATTTTTGTAAAAACTAATAAATCATTGCAGCCAAATGGAGCACAGATCCATTATTAATGGATGTTAAAGATTTGCTGTAATGGGATAAACACGACTGGCTACAGTTTTCACACAAAGCTTGATTCAGAAACAAGCTGCTGCTGTGAACCTCTGAGAAAAGGTTTGTCTGACTGACTTGATGTCTCGCCTGTTGCACCTGCAGTTTTATGGCCGGCAGACGGTGGCTGTTTAAAGTGCATAATGCTGTAGTTTTACATCATTTCCTCAGTCTTACAAAGTGTCAGAATTAAAGACGAAAAGGCTGAATTACATTTGCACATTTCAGGTTTGATTAACAATCTGAGACTTTGCTTCATCTGCCACGATAACTTCTGTAATATCAATTTATAGCATCTTTTATCGCTGCTGTCAAAACCTGTTCCCTCAGTATTGGCTCCATTTTTTTTAATTCTGGTTCTGAAAACTTCCATGGCTGTTGATGCGTGGAGTGTTTTTCACAACTTGTGGAAAAGATCATCATTTTAAAAAAATAATAAATAAATGTTGTTTCTTCAGGCCTGCAGCCGTAAACTGCTTTGGATCAGCATGATGTTCTCCTTTCAGCAGCACCGTGTTATTTACCTTCTGGTGCCGTTGCAGCATTAACAGCAGCTCTGCTCTGATCCACCCTGTGTGGATGACGAGAAGCCATCAGTTACACTAAAGGTTGGAGACCAGATGGTGCAGAGACTGAAGGACAATGAGCATTTCAAAAAACTATGTGATTTCTGCCTGGCACATGAAGAGAAACCTCATAAAATGTTCTGTGCTTAATAATGCGGCACGGTCAGCGTGATTAAAGTGCTTTCAAGGCAGCACCGTATGTACCTGTGGCACTAAGGGCAAACTGGCTAAGTCGGCTTGTGTGGCACAGCAAGCATCAGTCCATATATGGACTTCCATTACACATGTCACAAGTCTGAAATGAGCTGTTCCAGGTCTGAAGGTTGGTTGCAGCTGGAGCATTTCTGCATGTAATCATAAAATCATGGGACTAAGGTCGGTCACCCATTGCTGGTTTTTGATGCCAGATTGTCTGTTTTTTTTGGGAAAAAAAAACAAAAACTGATACTCAGTTGGGGCCTGTTAATCTATGGTATCAACAGCATTGTAGAACACTGAAAAGTGCTGGAATCCCAATGCACATTTTATAATAATAAGAAGAATCATAACAATAATAATACATATTGCATGGTGTGACCTTTGACTAACCATACTCTGCCAATTCTGTTATCCACCCATGTGTGTATGTTAGCTTTGGTATAACTTCAACTGGGAGGACAAAATTTTGACCTTTACCAAAACAAACACCTTTATGGACCATTCTGGGGTGGACCTTCATCCACATACAGTAAGACTGGTTGAAATCAGTCAAAGGATGTTGGATGAGTGGGGAAGCAAACTGGCAAAAACTCAAATTACACAATGTATTCTCACGATGCCGTGTGTAGAATGTCATGCAAATAATTAAACATGATGTTAGAATGTTCTCGTTTGAGTTCAGATGAAATCTGAAACATAGAGAACAGGTAGGATGTGGTCAGTGCTCTTTAATCAATGCCGATTTTATTCCACAGGTCATATACGAGGGCTGTCCGTAAAGTATAGGTCCTTTTTATTTTTTTCAAAAACTATATGGATTTCATTCATATGTTTTTACGTCAGACATGCTTGCACCCTTGTGCGCATGCGTGAGTTTTTCCATGCCTGTCGGTGACGTCATTCGCCTGTGAGCACTCCTTGTGGGAGGAGTCGTCCAGCCCCTCGTCGGAATTCCTTTGTCTGAGAAGTTGCTGAGAGACTGGCGCTTTGTTTGATCAAAATTTTTTCTAAACCTGTGAGACACATCGAAGTGGACATGGTTCGAAAAATTAAGCTGGTTTTCAGTGAAAATTTTAACAGCTGATGAGAGATTTTGAGGTGATTCTGTCGCTTTAAGGACTTTTCACGGTGCGAGACGTCGTGCAGCGCTCTCAGGCAGCGTCATCAGCCTGTTTCAAGCTTAAAACCTCCACATTTCAGGCTCTATTGATCCAGGACGTCGTGAGAGAACAGAGAAGTTTCAGAAGAAGTCGGTTTCAGCATTTTATCCGGATATTCCACTGTTAAAGGAGATTTTTTAATGAAAGACGTGCGGACGGGTCCACGCGTCGGGACGCAGCCAACGCGGCGCGGCGGCACAGGAAAAACACCTCCGTGTTGATAACCATTTGTGAAATCCAGGCGGCTTTTGATGGCTTTCAGTGGAGTGAGTATATGAGAAATTGTTTATCAGCTGGAGATGTTCCAACTTCAATCAATCAACTTCAATCAACTTTTTTCTTATATAGCGCCAAATCACAACAAACAGTTGCCCCAAGGCGCTCCACATTGTAAGGCAAGGCCATACAATAATTATGAAAAACCCCAACGGTCAAAACGACCCCCTATGAGCAAGCACTTGGCCACAGTGGGAAGGAAAAACTCCCTTTTAACAGGAAGAAACCTCCAGCAGAACCAGGCTCAGGGAGGGGCAGACTTCTGCTGAGACTGGTTGGGGCTGAGGGAAAGAACCAGGAAAAAGACATGCCGAGAAGGGGGGCAGAGATCGATCACTAATGATTAAATGCAGAGTGATGCATACGGAGCAAAAAGAGAAAGAAACAGTGCATCATGGGAACCCCCCCACAGTCTACGTCTAAAGCAACATAACCAAGGGATGGTCCAGGGTCACCCGATCCAGCCCTAACTATAAGCCTTAGCGAAAAGGAAAGTTTTAAGCCTAATCTTAAAAGTAGAGAGGGTATCTGTCTCCCTGATCTGAATTGGGAGCTGGTTCCACAGGAGAGGAGCCTGAAAGCTGAAGGCTCTGCCTCCCATTCTACTCTTACAAACCCTAGGAACCACAAGTAAGCCCGCAGTCTGAGAGCGAAGTGCTCTAATGGGGTAATATGGTACTACGAGGTCCCTAAGATAAGATGGGACCTGATTATTCAAAACCTTATAAGTAAGAAGAAGAATTTTAAATTCTATTCTAGAATTAACAGGAAGCCAATGAAGAGAGGCCAACACGGGTGAGATATGCTCTCTCCTGCTAGTCCCCGTCAGTACTCTAGCTGCAGCATTCTGAACCAACTGAAGGCTTTTTAGGGAACTTTTAGGACAACCTGATAATAATGAATTACAATAGTCCAGCCTAGAGGAAATAAATGCATGAATTAGTTTTTCAGCATCACTCTGAGACAAGACCTTTCTGATTTTAGAGATATTGCGTAAATGCAAAAAGGCAGTCCTACATATTTGTTTAATATGCGCTTTGAATGACATATCCTGATCAAAAATGACTCCAAGATTTCTCACAGTATTACTAGAGATCAGGGAAATGCCATCCAGAGTAACGATCTGGTTAGACACCATGCTTCTAAGATTTGTGGGGCCAAGTACAATAACTTCAGTTTTATCTGAGTTTAAAAGCAGGAAATTAGAGGTCATCCATGTCTTTATGTCTGTAAGACAATCCTGCAGTTTAGCTAATTGGTGTGTATCCTCTGGCTTCATGGATAGATAAAGCTGGGTATCATCTGCGTAACAATGAAAATTTAAGCAATACCGTCTAATAATACTGCCCAAGGGAAGCATGTACAAAGTGAACAAAATTGGTCCTAGCACAGAACCTTGTGGAACTCCATAATTAACTTCAGTCTGTGAAGAAGATTCCCCATTTACATGAACAAACTGTAATCTATTAGACAAATATGATTCAAACCACCGCAGCGCAGTGCCCTTAATACCTATGACATGCTCTAATCTCTGTAATAAAATTTTATGGTCAACAGTATCAAAAGCAGCACTGAGGTCCAACAGAACAAGCACAGAGATAAGTCCACTGTCCGAAGCCATAAGAAGATCATTTGTAACCTTCACTAATGCTGTTTCTGTACTATGATGAATTCTAAAACCTGACTGAAACTCTTCAAATAGACCATTCCTCTGCAGGTGATCAGTTAGCTGTTTTACAACTACCCTCTCAAGAATCTTTGAGAGAAAAGGAAGGTTGGAGATTGGCCTATAATTAGCTAAGATAGCTGGGTCAAGTGATGGCTTTTTAAGTAATGGTTTAATTACTGCCACCTTAAAGGCCTGTGGTACATAACCAACTAACAAAGATAGATTGATCATATTTAAGATTGAAGCATTAAATAATGGTAGGACTTCCTTGAGCAGCCTGGCAGGAATGGGGTCTAATAAACATGTTGATGGTTTGGATGAAGTAACTAATGAAAATAACTCAGACAGAACAATCGGAGAGAAAGAGTCTAACCAAATACCGGCATCACTGAAAGCAGCCAAAGATAACGATACATCTTTGGGATGGTTATGAGTAATTTTTTCTCTAATAGTCAAAATTTTGTTAGCAAAGAAAGTCATGAAGTCATTACTAGTTAAAGTTAATGGAATACTCAGCTCAATAGAGCTCTGACTCTTTGTCAGCCTGGCTACAGTGCTGAAAAGAAACCTGGGGTTGTTCTTATTTTCTTCAATTAGTGATGAGTAGAAAGATGTCCTAGCTTTACGGAGGGCTTTTTTATAGAGCAACAAACTCTTTTTCCAGGCTAAGTGAAGATCTTCTAAATTAGTGAGACGCCATTTCCTCTCCAACTTACGGGTTATCTGCTTTAAGCTACGAGTTTGTGAGTTATACCACGGAGTCAGACACTTCTGATTTAAAGCTCTCTTTTTCAGAGGAGCTACAGCATCCAAAGTTGTCTTCAATGAGGATGTAAAACTATTGACGAGATACTCTAACTCCCTTACAGAGTTTAGGTAGCTACTCTGCTCTGTGTTGGTATATGACATTAGAGAACATAAAGAAGGAATCATATCCTTAAACCTAGTTACAGCGCTTTCTGAAAGACTTCTAGTGTAATGAAACTTATTCCCCACTGCAGGGTAGTCCAACAGGGTAAATGTAAATGTTATTAAAAAATGATCAGACAGAAGGGAGTTTTCAGGGAATACTGTTAAGTCTTCTATTTCCATACCATAAGTCAGAACAAGATCTAAAATATGATTAAAGTGGTGGGTGGACTCATTTACTTTTTGAGCAAAGCCAATAGAGTCTAATAATAGATTAAATGCAGTGTTGAGGCTGTCATTCTCAGCATCTGTGTGGATGTTAAAATCGCCCACTATAATTATCTTATCTGAGCTAAGCACTAAGTCAGACAAAAGGTCTGAAAATTCACAGAGAAACTCACAGTAACGACCAGGTGGACGATAGATAATAACAAATAAAACTGGTTTTTGGGACTTCCAATTTGGATGGACAAGACTAAGAGACAAGCTTTCAAATGAATTAAAGCTCTGTCTGGGTTTTTGATTAATTAATAAGCTGGAATGGAAGATTGCTGCTAATCCTCCGCCCCGGCCCGTGCTACGAGCATTCTGACAGTTAGTGTGACTCGGGGGTGTTGACTCATTTAAACTAACATATTCATCCTGCTGTAACCAGGTTTCTGTTAGGCAGAATCAATCAATATGTTGATCAATTATTATATAATTTACCAACAGGGACTTAGAAGAGAGAGACCTAATGTTTAATAGACCACATTTAACTGTTTTAGTCTGTGGTGCAGTTGAAGGTGCTATATTATTTTTTCTTTTTGAATTTTTATGCTTAAATAGATTTTTGCTGGTTATTGGTAGTCTGGGAGCAGGCACCGTCTCTACGGGGATGGGGTAATGAGGGGATGGCAGGGGGAGAGAAGCTGCAGAGAGGTGTGTAAGACTACAACTCTGCTTCCTGGTCCCAACCCTGGATAGTCACGGTTTGGAGGATTTAAGAAAATTGGCCAGATTTCTAGAAATGAGAGCTGCTCCCTCTAAAGTGGGATGGATGCCGTCTCTCCTAACAAGACCAGGTTTTCCCCAGAAGCTTTGCCAATTATCTATGAAGCCCACCTCATTTTTTGGACACCACTCAGACAGCCAGCAATTCAAGGAGAACATGCGGCTAAACATGTCACTCCCGGTCCGATTGGGGAGGGGCCCAGAGAAAACAACAGAGTCCGACATTGTTTTTGCAAAGTTACACACCGATGTAATGTTAATTTTAGTGACCTCCGATTGGCGTAACCGAGTGTCATTACTGCCGACGTGAATTACAATCTTACCAAATTTACGCTTAGCCTTAGCCAGCAATTTCAAATGTCCTTCGATGTCGCCTGCTCTGGCCCCCGGAAGACAATTGACAATGGTTGCTGGTGTCGCTAACTTCACATTTCTCAAAACAGAGTCGCCAATAACCAGAGTTTGATCCTCGGCGAGTGTATCGTCGAGTGGGGAAAAACGGTTAGAGATGTGAACGGGTTGACGGTGTACACAGGGCTTCTGTTTAGGGCTACGCTTCCTCCTCACAGTCACCCAGTCAGCCTGCTTTCCCGACTGCCCGGGATCTGCCAGGGGGGAACTAACGGCGGCTAAGCTACCTTGGTCCGCACCGACTACAGGGGCCTGGCTAGCTGTAGAATTTTCCACGGTGCGGAGCCGAGCCTCCAATTCGCCCAGCCTGGCCTCCAAAGCTACGAATAAGCTGCACTTATTACAAGTACCGTTACTGCTAAAGGAGGCCGAGGAATAACTAAACATTTCACACCCAGAGCAGAAAAGTACGGGAGAGACAGGAGAAGCCGCCATGCTAAACCGAGCTAGTAGCTGCACTAAGCTAGCGGATTCCCAAAAACACACAAAGTGAATAATGTGCAAATAATCCAGAGGTGATTCAGCAGAAGGAGTGCCCCAATCAAGGCACCAAACAGGCCATGAAGCAGCACAGGGAACGCACAACAACGGTGCTAAAATAAAAAAAAATAAAAATAAAAATAAAAATAAAAAAAATAAAAACGAAAGCGTTAGCAAGCTAGTTAGCTTGCCAATGCTAATGAAAGTTAGCTGATAAAAGTGCTCCGTCGCGATGTTTCGACCGTTAGAGGTCTTCCTTAGGCGTTGGAGCACAGTAAAAAAGTTAAAAAAATAAAAAGGTAAAAAAGTAAAAAAGTCTTGAAAAAGACTGTTAGTTCAAGTCCAAAGCAGCAGGTAGCAGTCTCTTGTCCTCAAGGCTTCCAACAGAGGTGTTTTTCCTGTGGCGGAGCGTCGCGGCGGCTGCGAGCCGACGCTGCAATCCGCCCGCACGTCTTTCATTAAAAAAATCTCCTTTAACAGTGGAATATCCGGATAAAATGCTGAAACCGACTTCTTCTGAAACTTCTCTGTTCTCTCACGACGTCCTGGATCAATAGAGCCTGAAATGTGGAGGTTTTAAGCTTGAAACAGGCTGATGACGCCGCCTGAGAGCGCTGCACGACGTCTCGCTCTGTGGGAAGTCCTTAAAGCGACAGAATCACCTCAAAATCTCTCATCAGCTGTTAAAATTTTCACTGAAGACCAGCTTAATTTTTCGAACCATGTCCACTTCGATGTGTCTCACAGGTTTAGAAAAAATTTTGATCAAACAAAGCGCCAGTCTCTCAGCAACTTCTCAGACAAAGGAATTCCGACGAGGGGCTGGACGACTCCTCCCACAAGG
Organism: Thalassophryne amazonica; assembly: GCF_902500255.1. NCBI lineage: Eukaryota > Metazoa > Chordata > Actinopteri > Batrachoidiformes > Batrachoididae > Thalassophryne > Thalassophryne amazonica. The sequence continues at coordinate 75,219,538 of NC_047113.1, read as the reverse complement.
AGTGCTCACAGGCGAATGACGTCACCGACAGGCGTGGAAAAACTCATGCATGCGCACGAGGGTTCAAGCATGTCTGACGTAAAAACATATGAATGAAATCCATATAGTTTTTGAAAAAAATAAAAAGGACCTATACTTTATGGACAGACCTCGTACTTGATCAATGCTCAAAGCCCCAAAATTCATTCATTCATTTGTTTCTATACCCACTTACGCCAGTCAGCAGTCACAGAGCCTATCCCACAGTCATAGGGTGAGGTGGGGGTGGACAGGATGCCAGTCTGTTGCAGGGCCACATAGTGTTGAGTGCCCTGTTCCAGGATTGAACCCAATAGATGCAGGCAGGAACCACACAGGAAGTAAGGGGAAAAAAAGGTGTTTTATGTGCCTACGAGAAGTTCAGTCCAACAAACAGAAGGAATCCACAACAGGAGTTAGTGTAGCGCTCAGACGGACACACAGGCAGGGGAAGGGGATCAGACAAAAGGTAACCAGCACGAAGATCTTACAAATAGCTACAAACGGGGGGTGTCAAAGAATAATCAAACAACTCAAAGGTGAACAGTACCATACTAAATAGTGACACAAATGGACTGACGAGTGACAGGTGTTGTGATTAGAAAATGTGGAGTAGCTGTGTAGAGGAGACCGGGTGACAAAGACACGCCTACATACGTACATAAACTGATGAAGACAATGTGACACAAATCCAAAGGACCTCTGGGAGTGAGTAGAAAAGAAACCATACCAACATACTCAAACTAAAGGGAGAAGCATAAAATAATCACATACAAAACCAAGGAAGAAAAGACAAAAAACGAAAGTGGAACTCAAGAATTGAGTGCAAAAAGAGGGAAACAACATGACTAACAGTTACAGACACAGGACTGAACACAATGACATCATACATAAGACATGTACAGGGAACAGGCTCCAACACACACACACACACACACACACACACACACACACACACACACACACACACACACACACACACACACACACACACACACGATCAGTTTAGAGTTACCAATTCACCTAACCCGTAAATCTTTGGAAGTAGGAAGAAGCTGCAGGACCTGGAGGGAAGGCACAAAAAATCTACATAGAAAGGACCAAATGGGAAGCAGTCCCACAACCTTCTTGTGAGGCAACAGTGTTAACCGCTAAGCCACCGTGTCACCTGAAGTCCAAAAATCCACAGGTGAAATTCAGGAACCACAGATTAAAAAGTGTAAGTCAGCAACTGGAGATCAAACTAGGAAACCATGAACACTGGGGAACCACACGAGCAAAAACAACTAACGTACTTGCAACCAGGAACCACAAGAACATGGTTTTAGTAGATTGAGAGGTCATTACAACTGAGGGCAGGTGCACAGATGTTTGAATGTACACTGGTGTGAGAGCAAACAGAAAGAAAGAGCAAATGTCAAAGTAAAACCGGAAGTTGGGCAAAACTGACAAAAATCTAGAATTAAACCAACACAGGACTTTTAAAAATAAAACCAAACTTTGATAAAAAGTTAAAACTGGAGCTAAATACACATTTATAAAATAAACACTTAATAGACACTTGGGAATTGACCATAAATAATTCACAGAACTGGGAACACAAACTTAAGCAAGGATGAAAACACTTGTAAAATAAATTCAAAATGGAGAACACCACCAGATACTAAAAGGAGGCAAGACATGGAGACAGACAGGAGGGACATGAACCACGACACACAATAACAATAAGACGGATGTCCACATGTAGAGTTTGATTTACAAGCGGTGATTCCCCACCATTAAATAATAGTGCCCCGTCTCAACCCATCAAAAAAAAAGAACGATAACAAAAAAATGACCCTCTCTGGAGCCACTTTTAGAAAGATAGATTAAATACTTCGCACAATATGACACTTTAGATATAACGATATGAGAATGTATGAGCTGTCGAGTCAGCCTCCTTGTTATCTCCACTCATGGATGGAGAGCATTCCTCTATTGTCCTGACACAAAATATCAGTCCCTGCAGCCTCTGTAGTGCTTTTGTGTTCTTTCCTCTTCAGATTCTTCGAGGAGATCTTGCAGATTAAAGATACGAGGTCACTGCTGCTTGCTGTAAAACACTCAGATCCTTTCGCTGACCCTTAAGTTTCATATTTTTATTCAGTCCAGTCAGCACTCTCTGCTCACTCCCTTTGTGTTCGTATGTTCCTTATAACTGTGAAACACATTTATGGACTTTAAATATGCACACAGAAAATATTATCAAAAAGGACGGGAACCATTTGTTGGAGCCAAAAGTTCAGATGAGGTTCGTTTGGAAGCCTCGAGTCATTGTTGTCGTCGTCGTCATGAGAACATGTTAAAACTCTCTCAGCATCTTCGGACAAAGAAGGAGACCAAAATATTTTTGCAGTCTATCACAGTTGACGTTGGCTCAGATCAAAACCAATTGTGCCGAGTTACGAGGTTCAAGCAGAGGAAGTGCATCTATTGAGACTTGACGACGAAAACAGGCTCCACAGCCGCGAGTGGGCGGCCATTTTTTTTCCAAAGGTGTCGCTGGATTGAAGAAAAGCACTTCCGTCTTTCTGGTTTCGTTTCTGGATCGATGGAGCATCTGTTGGAGTTTTGTGATTAGAAATACAGTTGTAGACTTTGTCTTTCAGCTAATGGTGAGAATTTTTAAAAGTTTGCTTTTTTCCCATCATCCCTTTTTCTTATTAATCTTCTGGGAGTACTTGACGACAACTACTTGGGTTTTTACACACTGAACACAACTCAATACAATCGTATTCCATTACAAATGTATTTGTCAAAGTCATATTCAGAAAGAGAAGAGATTCCATCCAAGGTAAATGGCCAAAAGCTACAAAATATGTTCTAAACCAAGAGTGTCAAACAGGAGACCTGGGAGCCGGATACAGCCCATGATTCAGTAAAATATAGCATAACTTATTATAAACTGCAACAGTATCACAGATAATTTCCCTTCTATATTTAAAAGTAGATACGTTGTATAAAGAACATTTATAATGGTATTATAGATTGTGTTATTATAATAGTATATTTCTAATTGAAGAAGTAATTTTGCTTGATAATTTCTATTTTATAATGAAAACACTAGTCAACAATTTTTTTTTTCTTGCATGGATGTTGAGAACTGATTTAGGGTAATTCTGAGGTGTTGAATCTGAATCTGAGCTCAGATTTTCTCTGTTACATCACATTTTTTTTGCAGTCTGCATGTTCCGTATTGATGGATAACTAATCACTAAGCACTAATCATGCACAAAAGCAGCTTCAAAATTATCATTTTTAAACCAGCTTCACGAAATGTGAACAAGAGCCATAATATCGTTTATGGCGCCGAAGAGGTGTGTGAAACTGCAGCTTTTCCTTCAATGCTTGATATGAGAAATATGTTTTTATATCTCAAAAACATGATGTGACTGGCAAAAACCAGATTTGGATCCAGCGCCCCAAAATTCCCAAAATCCGAAAAATTCCATGTAAGCAAAATTGTGTTATTATTTCATATTTTTGATTAGTAGAGACAGTAAGTAATATCTTGCAGACTCATTCATCTTAAATGAACTGCATTTATATAGCGCTTTTCCATCTGCATCAGACGCTCAAAGCGCTTTACACATAATGCCTCACATTCACCCTGATGTCAGGGTGCTGCCATACAAGGCACTCACTACACACCGGGAGCAACTAGAGGATTAAAGACCTTGCCCAAGGGCTCTTAGTGATTTTCCAGTCAGGCTGGATTTGAACCGAGAGTCTTCTGGTCTCAAGCCCAACACCTTAACCACGAGACCATCACCTGCCCTATCTTCAACCACTTACTCCAGTTAAGGGTCGTGGGGGGCTGGAGCCTATCCCAGCAGTCATAGGGTGTGAGGCGGGGTTCACCCTGGACAGGATGACCATAAATTAGGGAAAAATAATTAGTATAGGTTTAGATTAACAAGGAAGCTGGATAAATACCAATGAATACCTTTTGTAGAAGGGATGGGAAATACATATATTTTATTAGGTACACCTTGATTGTAGACTTGGATTCTCTTTTGCCTTCAGAACTGCCTTAATTCTTCATGGCATAGATTCAACAAGGTGATGCAAATTTTTCAATTTCAATTTATTTTCATTTATATAGCACCAAATCACAACAGAGTTGCCTCATGGCGCTTCACACAAGTAAGGTCTAACCTTATTAAGCCCCAGAGGAACAGTGGTAAGGAAAAGCTCCCTCTGAGGAAGAAACCTCAAGCAGACCAGACTCAAAGGGGTGACCCTCTGCCTGGGCCATGCTACAGACATAAATTACTGAACAATTCACAAAATGAATATACAGGAAATGCAGCTGGTGCACAGGACAGATGGAGCTGCACCTTAAAAGGAGAGAAAAAACAGAATCATGCATCAGAAAGACAAGAAATACAGTATAATTTGCCTGCATTAAACAATAAGAAAAACAGTAAATACTAAGGTGATCGCCGGACACTAGCCCTAAGCTTCACTAAAAGACCCACAATTTAGGTAAAGTTGAGGCTGCGGCATGATCCGTTTTCTTATAAAATGAATGAAAAGAGTAAAAAGCGTAAAACTATACTATGCCAGTATGCTAGCCATACGAAAGGGAAAATGAGTGTGTCTTAAGTCTGGACATGAAAATCTCTACAGACTCTGACTGTTTTATTAACACAGGGAGATCATTCCACAGAACAGGGGCACAATAAGAGAAAGCTCTATGACCCACAGACTTCTTATTCACCCTAGGGACACAAAGTAGTCCTGCACCCTGAGAACGCAAAGTCTGGGCTGGTACATAGGGTTTAATTAGGTCAGCTAAATAGGGAGGTGCCAGTCTGTGAACAATTTTATAGACTAGTAGCAGAACCTTAAAATTTGATCTCACTGGGACAGGAAGCCAGTGAAGGGATGCCAAAATGGGTGTAATGTGGTCAAACCTTCTGCTTCATGTCAAAAGTCTGGCTGCAGCATTTTGAACCAATTGGAGAGCCCTAATGCTGGACTGCCGTAAACCAGAAACTAGAACATTGCAGTAGTCCAATCGAGAAGAGATAAATGCATGGATCAGGGTCTCAGCATCAGCCATAGACAGGGGGGGATGAATCTTTGCTATATTTTGCAGATGGAAGAAAGCAGTTCTTGTAATATTTGTAATGTGGAGGTCAAAGGACAATGTAGGATCAAAAATTACCCCAAGGTTCCTCACTTTGTCAGCATAATGTATGACACATGAACCTACGCTAAGCATTAACTGGTCAAATTGATGCCGATGTCTCACTGGACCAAGAACCATCAGTTCAGTCTTATCAGAGTTTAAAAGTAGAATGTTTCTAGACATACAACTTCTCACTGATACAAGGCAGTCTTCTAAGGATTTTATGTGGATGAGATTACCAGCAGTTATCAGCATGTATAATTGAGTATCATCAGCATAGCAGTGAAAGGTAATCCCAAAATGCCGCAATATGTGCCCAAGGGGTGCTATATAAAGGGAGAAAAGCAGGGGGCCTAAGACGGACCCCTGTGGAACCCCAAATTTCATGTCACTAAGGTTAGAGGTAGTGTTACTGCACAAAACAGTGAGAACAACTGGTCAAGTATGACGTCAGCCATGCAAGGGCACTGCCAGTGATCCCAAAATGATTTTCCAGCCTATCAAGTAGAATATGATGATCCACTGTATCAAACGCAGCACTGAGATGTAACAGCACCAGAACCGTAGTGGTGTCCGAATCCATTGCAAGCAGAAGATCATTCACCACTTTAGTGAGAGCTGTCTCTGGAGAATGATATTTTCTAAAAGCAGACTATGGAAACATTCCTCTGAGATGTTGGTCCATACTGACGTGCCCATTCAACCAGTCTGCCCATTCTCCTCTGACCTCTGACATCAACAAGGCATTTTCATCCACACAGCTGCTGCTCAATGGATGTCTTCATTTTTCTGGACCATCCTCTGTAAACCCTAGAGATGTTTCTGTGTGAAAAAATTTAGTAGATCAGCAGTTTATGAAATACTCAGAACAACTCATCTGGCACCAACAACCGTGCCACGTTCAATTCACTTAAATCCTCCTAATAAAGTAGCAGGTGAGTGTAAGCTCTCACTCTTCTCCAGTATGTAAACCAAACCAAGTGCCTGACAATTTCTTTTGTTTCATGATTTTCATTTTCTGCAAATATATTTATTTTCGATATATATATATACACTATACAGAGCCGGCCCAAGGCATACGCCAACTACGCCGTCGCTTAGGGCCTCCACGCCACCAGGGGGCCCAGAGAGCACCGAGACGTTGTGATAAAAAAGTAAATATATACATGAAATTAAAATAATATTGAATAATTTAAGCAAAACTGTATTACACCTGAAAAAAATTAATTCATTTTGACAAAATACCAATATTAGGTTAATTGATGCCTCCTGTTGGCTGCTGCCACCGTTGGGCAAATTTAGATGCACCGCTTGGGTCAGGTGGTCGATGACTAATCATGAGGAATGAAGTGAGTGCAAGTCATGTCTCAGAAAAGAAATTATCCCTCCGGAGCGGAGAAAAGAAAAAAGAAGAAGTTGGAAGACGAGAAAAAACAACAAGAAAAAGGTAGGTTTGCATGTCCAATATTACAATTTTTGTTGTCATTATTTGCGAAATGATCCGTTCGTTTAGTGTAAAGTGCTTTAGGTGTCTTAAAGTCAGAGGCGATTGCTCTAAGACTGCAAGAGAAGCTCAGCTTCCCCTAAAATGTCAAAAAATAAGTGATCAAATATATACTGTTGTGTGTACATGTCACTGACTAAATATGCGCTGCAACGCGCTCAACTTTTGTTCAGAATCAGCTTCTTATCACTGGTAACGACGCGGCTTTCCTCTCACTCAAACCCGCAGCTTCACAGTGCTTTAAACCGTGTGGACGCTGAGTCCACAAAGCACGACACAAAGCATCCAGCGAAACGAGACGAGTCATTGGATAAATGCTGGGCTTTGTCCCGCCCATCGGACGCTCAGCGTGTCTGGGGGTCTATGGGGCAGTGGGCTGGCCTCGGCTGGCCCGAACGCTCAGCTTCTGCATGATGATTGGATGATCTGTCTGAGGCTGAATCCCTTTTTGATTGACAGCGAAATGAGCGAATCAGCGATCTTTTGGTGTAAACATCCGTGGGAGCATTTTTTAATTTTCATTCTGTTCTGAGTTGAACCGGAGACTTTGTGTGATGTAACGAGGCCTCGCTTGCAGTGGTCACGTGATGGGGGCGTGCTCGAAACGCTGCTCACTGACACTTCTGGTTCAAAAAGCTCGATGCTGTGTCAAGCAGACTGACTCGAGCTTAACATCACTACAACGCACTCACAGGCGGACACACTTCACATTAGCCTCGCGCCAGTCCCAGCTAGCGAGCTAGCTAGGTAGCAAGCTGCACATAATGGCAGACAATTTGAATGTTGTGGACCGGATTATGGCGAAGCCATTCGATAGTCTTCCTTACGAAGAAAAACTTATAGTTAAACAGCAGGGCAGATCAACTCCTCAGATTAATTTGGTGCAAAAGGTGGGAAAAGTAGCTCAGCTCTCAATGGTTTGCAGGCCAAAGTTAAAGCAATAGCCCCCAGTGTAATGTTTGTGTATTGCTGTGCACACACGTTGTTATGTTGTGGATTTCTATGTTCATTTTGGAGATTATTTAAGTATTGTATTTATTATTTAAGTATTTAATTTTGATTACAACTTTATTTTTCTGTAAGATAATGTGAATGTCATTTGATTCTATTTTGTATTTGGATATTGAACATTTTGCACACCATTGCACATCTGAAAGAAATTAAACTATTTAACGTGTTTACTATAAATGCAGTCTCCTGCCTGCTGATTTTACTTTCAAATTGTTAAATTAATGAGCCATACTTATACATCACTCTGTATGTAGAAGTTAATTAAAACATATTTATGAGTTTGCTACCCCTTTAAGGTTAAAAACAAGAATGACACCTGTATGATGTAAGATAATTACAAATAATGCTAATGACTGTGGGTACGTTACACACATAACAGTGTAGCCTATGGAATAATGAGGCATCTGGTGCTGAAGTGATGGTAGGGGGGCCGCCAAATGAAATTCTGCGCTAACATCTTTTCTATAAAAACCTCAGTTGATTTGTTTCCAAAACACTATGTTAAAATAAAAATAAAAAATGCTTCTCTCACACTTGGGCGTTTATCCTCAGTTCTTGCATAATGTGTGAATACAACTCATGAAAGTTTATCCATATTTGATCCTAGCTCCATCCTAGTACATGCAGTCTGTTGACTTTTTGCATATATTTGAGTCTTTTGGCTGGGCTCCTGGACATCATAACCAGCTGATGCACAGTTACTGTGGGTGATGTGTGGAATGTAGGAACTCTTCTTGCAGGTGAATTCTGTTTTTTGTCAGAGCGATGTTCTGTCTCCCATTCTGTTCTATGCCACCGGTGACAGGTAGGGTTGGTGTAGGCTCCTCTGTCAGTGAGGAAAGGTTTACTAACCGTGACTTTGTGGATGATGATGATGATGTGATCTTTACAGAGGAGTCGGAGTGTCAAGGTTTGAGATTGTCCTGGATCGAGACTGAGATCCAGATTTTCAGTGATGTTATGATGACCTGTCTTGACAGTGACATTCATGTCTCTGGGTCCTTCGTCTTTGAGATGGAGAGACACTGTGTTTAGCCTTGGAAGAGCCTAATTATTAAGAGTTCTGTGCTGGGACAGAAACTGGTTCATGTCCCACCTTTGGGTTTGACATATATGTTCATAACAGTGTTTTAGAAATATTTCATCACTTCTTCATCTAAATTGTTTTTTAAGGTGCAACAAATAACTTTTATGTTGTCTTTCATTATTACCATTCATTCTGCCATGAAAAAGTATGAAACCATTTGGAAGGAAACAACATCACCCACAACTTTCAGAAAATCAGACCTGTATATAACGATTTACAATCCAGGAAGATTTTTTTTTCAAACTGCTGATTTATCCACCATGTGCATATCTCAGGTCCTGAGACAGCTTTGCATAATATGGTATTTGACAGTCGGATGTGATATGAAGGGAAAAAGAAGAAGGATTTAAAAAAGAAAAATCCATTTCAGCTCTCGACTCTGAACTTAGAAGAGCTAATTCTTCTTTTTTTCATCTGCAAATTGCCAGGTGTAAATCCACATTGGTTCCGACACTGCCTGACAGGATCCAGTGGAGGACGGCAAAGCGTCAGCTTCACTGCCTGGGGGTGTCCTGAAGGGACTTTTGAGATGAAGAGTGTCAGTTATATCTCCCAGCTGCAGATGGTTGAAGTCCGCTTTGATAGATGGACTCCACCGAGCACCTGGATGACTTATTAAAAAACTCGAGAGAAGCAAAGCTCGGGAGCTGAGTGCTACATGCATTAAAGTCAAAAGTTTTAACTTCTGCTTTACGTTTTAATGTCCACCTGGTTTTAATGCATTACCCAGTGAAACTTTGCTGAAAGGCTTCCCGTTGGAGGTACTTTAAATGTGAAGATGTGCTGAGGAGTGGGATGAGAATTTCCACGTCACACATTTATGCGCTGAGAGTTATAAGATTGAAAGCTGTTTCATTATCATGCATTGAATCTCGTCATCCTCCCTCTGCATTTCGTTTGTCAAATAAAGCATCAATGCCGCGATGTCGACTGTGGTTATCTGTGACAGAATGTCTTTATCCAACATAATTTTGTTGTTGTTGCCATTGAATTTTGAAAGTCCTCCTTTGTCTGGTCAGTGATGCCGGCGTTGCGTCTCCTGTTACATATCCACCTACTCTTTGTCAACAAAGCAGAAATGAATTAATCATATTTTCCAGAGAAAAAAGTCACATTGGCCAAAAAATGCATCATGCATCAGCTTTTAGGGTCATAAAAAATATTTATCGCAAAAATCTTTTGAACATGTACAAAATTTTTCCGCAGATTTATTTTTCCGCAAACTCTTGCAAACATTTGTAAAAGAGTTTTAAGCATCTGTAAACGGTTGTAAAGTTCTTTTTGGTTCACAGCCACTCTCTAACCCAAACAGTGTACTTTTTTCTTCCTTCTTTTTCTTCCTCCTCATTCCTTCTCTTCTGCAGAAGCAGCCAGACAAAGCAATTGTTTCTCAAGGGCAACAGATATTTGGTACGTTCATCAGCATTCTGGCTCCGTGAGATGCGGCCTTAATTATTCACCAACATTAGCAAATCCAAAAATCGCAACATTCATCAGTATTCGCTGGTCCGTGAGAGACAAGCTGAAATCACATATTTGTGGAAAACATATTTCATAAGAAACACTATGGTTTGACATAAATTATAAATAATGACAATAGGCAAACACACGTGGACCGGGCACCGGATTAGATTAGATTAGATTAGATTAGATTAGATGTTTTAAACCCCTCCGGACAGATGGAAAAGGATACGTTCAGCTTAATGGACCTCGAAGCCTCTGTGTGTGTGGAAACACTACAAGAAAAAGGTCACGGGACCTCCCAAACTAGTTTAAAAGTAAACAAAAAGGTGACTTATATGTCAAAAATATATGGTATATCAGTGGTTTCAGTAGTTACCGTCACCGTTATCAGTCTTCCCACTGCACCGCTGCAAGAACACAATTAAGAGGAAACGAGCAAACATCAGAATTATTTGTAGGGCAAAGTGCTGCTTTAAAATGATCTAATTTAATTATGTATGATAATCAATTATCTAGAACCTGTAGTTTCTAAATGTTCAGAGTCACTGGACTGATAATTTCCTCCGCCAAGGAGGTTATGTTTTCGGTTGCGTCCATCTGTTTGTTGGTTGGTTGGTTGGTTTGTTAGCAGGATTACTCAAAAAAATCCTCAACAGATTTCAATGAAATTTTTACCAGGGGTGTATCTTGGCCTCACTTAGAACTCATTAAATTTTGGTAATGATCCAGAACACGATCCAGATCCAGTAATTTTTTTAAGGATTCTTTATCATTGCAGGATAGGGCCAATTTCAACATTTTTGCATCAAACTTCATGAAGACGGGTCACAAAGGCTGAACAAAAATTAAGTTACGACACAACAATAATTTAGCATTTGTTTCTCCTCATTGAATAAACTTGTTATTAGAAAAAAAAAAACTTGTGACGTTCTGCAGTTTCTCTTTATAAATACATTTGCTGAAGATCTAAGGGTTTAACCCTCTGGGGCTGACGCCATCGTATACGACGGCTGAGACCAAGCTTTACTAAATTATAAATAACTTTTTAATGATATGAGATAGAAACGTACTTTTTCTTTGCTGAAAAGTTAACTCAGCGGACTTTCAAGCCACCGTCCACCATCTTTGTACTCCTCATAGAAGCTGTGTGATGACGTGAGCAATGTGAGTGTCCAATCGGAATTGGTTCACCATCACATGGTTTTCCAAAATCCACTCATAGGGCAGATTCACCTCACGTGACACAACAAAAATTGTTGTTAGGAGTGATGTGTTACTAGTTTATTATAGTTTACTGTGTGTTTTGAATAAATGTGTGTGGAAAATAATTTTTCGCTTTACTATTTCTTTTCTTATTTCTGATTGTAAATCTTTATTACACTTATAAAACATAACTATAGCATATATATTTTGAAAGTACAGGTTGTCCTGAAAAAAAGAGACATAAAACTTGATTGTGGGAGAGCTGCTAACAGCAATAATAAAACATTTATGCCAGGCGAGTGAACTGTTCAAAAAAATCCCCTCGGACCCCAGAGGGTTAACCACTGAACCTGAAACATGACGGTAGATACGTGAAACGATGTGGAATAAGTCTCTTTGCCAAGGGGTATTCCATGTGACGTCAGTGACCCTATGGCCTTGGCTGAGATTTGTGCTCTCCAAGTGCTTCTAGTTTCTGATGGACTTAATAGGGAGGACTTCCAGGCATGTCCAACTGGGAGAACATCCTGGGGACAACCTCCCAGTTGGACATGCCTCGACCTAGTTGAACATGCTTTGACCTAGGAGGGATTATAGTTCCCAGATGGATTGGGAATGCCTCAGATTTACCCAGGAAGAGTTAGAAGACCTGGCTGATGATATGAAAGTATGGGATGAAGTTCCTTAGTCTACTACCACCATGACCCGGACCTGGATCATTGGCAAAAAAAAAAAAAAAAAAAAAAAAAAAAAAAAAAATGAATGAAAAGAATGAACTGATCCTTCAGAAGACGCACTTTGCTCAGTTCTTGACTGACAGACAGTTTCAGAAAGTTTTTCAAAATTCTTCGATAAAGTTTTCAAACACAAACCACTGAATGGATTTCAGATTTGCTCAGTCATTGTTAATGAAATAAAGTGTGCTGATGTCAGATTTACACTATATTTGTGTTAAAGCTGTTAAGACAATGCTGTGTTTTAGTTCATGACATAATTAAATGTTTTACCTTCAAACTGTCCAGAAATATGTTTGACACTATCTATTTCATGCACATCTGTAAATAAAGTCACAATGTCAACTAGCATACACTGACACATGTGCGTCGTATGTAGTACAAAGCAGGTAGAAAATTTTGATGGGGCCATTTAATGACACATAAAAAATAAAATGGTTAAAATTGGAGTTTCAGCTTCCTCCAAAGATTTTCTTTTGAGTTCAGGTCTGGAGACTGGGTCAGCTACTCCAGGACCTTGAAATGCTTCTTACGGAGCCCCTCCATAGTTGCCCTGGATGTGTGTTTGGGGTCATTGTCATGCTGGAAGACCCAGCCACAACCCATTTTCAATGCTTTGACTGAGGGAAGGAGGTTGTTTGCCTAATTTTCACGATACATGACCCCATCCATCCTCCCTTCAATACGGTTGAAGTTGTCCTGTCCCCTTTGGAGTAAAGAACCCCCCAAAATGATGTTTCCAGCCTCATGCTTCACAGTTGGGATGGTGTTCTTGGGGTTGTTCTCATCCTCCAAACACAGTGAGTGGAGTTGATACCATAAAGCTCTATTTTCGTCTGATCTGACCACATGACCTTCTCCCACGCCTCCTCTGGATCATTCAGATGGTCACTGGTGAACTTCAAATGGGCCTGAACATGTTCTGGCATGAGCAGGGGGACCTTGCTGCCCTGCAGGATTTTAAACCATGACAGGGTTGTGTGTTACAAATGTAATCTTTCGACTGCAGTCCCAGCTCTCTTCAGGTCAGTGACCAGGTCCTTCCATGTGGTTCTGAGCTGAATCCTGACATTTCTCAGAATTATCATTTCAGGTAGTCTCTCATGAGGTGAGATCTTGCATGGAGCCCCAGACCAAGTAAGATTAATAGTCATCTTGTGCTTTTTCCATTTTCTAATAATTACACCAACAGTTGTCTTCTCACCAAGCTGCTTTCCTGTTGTCCTGTAGTCCATCCCTCCATCCCAGCCTTGTGCAGGTCTACAGTTTTGTAATCACATGCAGTGGAGGGCACAGATAACCACAAAATGAACTTCGATAACAGATAATCAGATAACTGAAAAGTTATCTTTGATAAAGATAAAACGATAAACCACCCAAAAATGTATCGGAGGTTACAGATAACCGATAAATTCCAGTATTGTCTCTGGTACATTTGCAACTACTAACAAGCTGAATTTGAGTTTTAACACCACGATCGCTTCTGGTAGCATCAAAAGCGACAACAGACCCAAACAATGAGCCCACACTTCTGTCTTTGAACATCTTGCCCCCTGCTGGAAGCTCTTGTTTACTACATGACTTCCAGCACAGAAGCAAGCTGAGAGGAACCATGAAGCTCAACTTTCTACTCAATCGCAACACTACGTCAGGCGGAGGTCTTGGAAAATAAAGCAATGCCGAGTTATGGTTTGGTGTATAAATAAAATGAATACTGATAGAATAACTCCATTAATGTCAATTCTGTCATTTGTACAAAGTTAAAATATAACATATATCTTTTAATGTTGAATAATGCACTAATTCTGAAGTTTTGTAACAAACACATACAGATCGCAAAGGATTCTGGGTAAAATGTGCCTCCGCTAAAAACTGATTGGTTGAGTCATTCATTATGTAAACCAACACGTTAATGTGATGTGTGTCGTGTGTTGATGTTTACAGATAAATGTGCTTTTGTAAAATATTACATTTTTTTTATTTGTAAAAACAGGCTTTTATACGGAGCCCCGGAAGTATCATCACAAAATGTTTTGCATGTGGAGAGAATGTGCGCTCATTTTATTATATGTGTGTGCATGTTTTATTATATTGTGCGCACATTTTATGATGTTGTGCGCACGTTTTATTATATTGTGCACACGTTTTATTATATTGTGTGCATGTTTTATGTTATTGTGCGCACATTTTAAGCATCGTTTGCGTAAAACAAGGGCACGATCTACTTAAACGTGGCCACAATTTGTAAGACGTGCACTCAGTATTGTCTTGACACATAAATGTTGGCTATTAGCCAACAAACCAGGAGACAGTGTAATACATTTCCCCATTAGAAATGGATCTGGTCAGAGTGTATCATCATGGTTTGGGTGCACAAGGACATATAGAGAACTCTAGCTGCCCAGCATGACATCATCTGGAGTTTAAGCACATGGATGCTGAGGACAACGCGTCTTCCCGTCGTGAGGATGACAATTTAGGTCACATTATGAAGTTCATTTTGAACGAAAGGAAAACGTGCACACGTTTTATTAATTCGAGGGCTCAATTAAAGGAAAACGTGCGCAAGAATTATCATGGCCAGGAAAACGTGCGCACATTTTATTAATTTGAGAGCACGTTTTATTAATTCGTGGGCTCAATTAAAGGAAAACGTGTGCACAAATTATCATGGCCAGAAAAAATATCACTTTAAGTGACCTCTCCCGGGTTCCATACTCCCATCGAGAGTTTTTGTAAATTAAGTTTGGAAAAAAAAAGCTTCTGTTTACATTTTGCTTCTGGAAACACGAGTCTGACATGTGGTTTTTGAACGTACAATGTGTGTGAGAACATAAATCGTGCGGTCTGAACTTTTACACTGTGCGGTTCTGTGGTACAGTTTGAGCTATAGCCGAGTACAGTGATTGAAAATATATCAGCCCAGCTTCAGGGCCAATACTGCCATGAACACTACTGGCCAGTAGATGGCAATAGAGACCTTGAAAACTTGCCAAAACAAAATTCCAGATAATCTGTCTCTGCTACATTTAAGATGCGTGGAATTTAATAAACACAGACACAATAACAACATCTATAAACCCAGAGAATATATTTATGAAAGTTTTAGGCACTAGAGTTTAATGCTGTTGTCCATAGAGCCTGATCAGAGTGTTTTAAATGCATTTCTCATGTTGTGAACATACTGAGATTACCCTATCACCCATAATGCACCTGGACACAGCATATATCCACACTAAAACCTTAAAAATTAGCACATTACTTTAAAACTAAAACATATATCTGATATTTTCACTTTATAAAACTTCAGACATGATGTTAATTTAAATAACTTGTCCGAAATTAGTTTGGTTAAAAGTTGAACCATAAGTTAAAAATGTATGCCTCTGAATGACTTGGGTGATATTGCCCTTGTATTTGTATGGGGTTAAAAGAATTGAGGTTTTTTTGGGGGACTAGTTCTCCTTTGCCTGCAGAGGATAGAGCGGTTTCTTCTTGAAGCAGCTCTTCTCTGTTTTGCAGAGGGTGGAACTACACATTAGCTACGAAACATTTAACAGGTAGGTATTCAACTGATTTTAAATTTTATAAATGTTTGTAGCTGTTCAGCTTTATTTACCACATTATCGGTCTAAAAATTATTGAATAAAAATTTATCGCAAGATAATTAGCCCGATAATGGTTTTTAAAGTTATCTAAAAAGATAATCCAAGTATAAACTGGATCCCGAGTATAAATCTGGTGCAGATGATGGCCGTAACTACTATGTATACCAAGTTTGTTCAATATCGACAAAGATGGATCAAGAAGTTATTAACAGGTAGGTATTCAACTGATTTTAAATTTTATAAATGTTTGTAGCTGTTCAGCTTTATTTACCATATTATCAGTCTAAAAATTATCGGACAAAAATTTATCGCAAGATAATTAGTCTGATAATGGTTTTTAAGTTATCTAAAAAGATAATCCAAATATAAACTGGATCCCGAGTATAAATCTGGTGCAGATGATGGCCGTAACTACTATGTATACCAAGTTTGTTCAATATCGACAAAGATGGATCAAGAAGTTGTTATGATACTTCAGAACATGTTCCGATTTGCTCTTCAGGATTGTTCTTCCACTTTAGGGTCATGGCAGGGCTGGAGCCTCAAAAGACGAGGTTGACCCTGGACAGACCGGCAGACACAATCTAGACAGACAAACTCATTCACACTCTCACTCATAACTAGAAATTCTAAAGTTTAATTTATTTACAAGCTCTACTGTGATGTCATCACTATATGTCAACAAAGGTGGAGATGAAGTTGAGTCTCACCTGCAACAGATTCCATGTTAGATCCACATAAAAGCTGTGAAGCCAAAAACCTTTTGTTTCTCCTTTTGTACTGCATGGAAGAAAACGGAAATTCTATTTGCAAAACCAAGCTTTTTTATGAACATCCTGATATGATTAATCATTAAAATAGACTGATAAAACCTTTGTCTTTCAAGAAAAAAATTCAACATGCAAGACATTAAAATCATGTATTTTCCTGGAATTTTTTCCCCCCAGAATGAAGAATTTCCTTTTCAACTTTACAAAATAGATGGTGTGTGTTTGTGTTCCAAACCTCCAGAGAGCCATTTCTTTTTCTGAATGTGTAATGGCATCACGACCAAACACTTTCAGATGATAGTTCCTAGAATTGCTTCCAAATGGGTGTGGGCTTGATGTCATCATCCCGCTGCTCCATACTTTACGTTATTTTTTTTCTTTCTGCAGGACGGTAACCACACACTGAGGTCATTAGATAACGAGTTCCTCTCCTTAATCACCTTTTCATTATGTGAGCTTTGGTAGCGGTACCTCTCTGTGTGATGTCACAGAGTTCAGCAGAGAAGTTAAAGCTGAAAGCAGAGCAGGAAACTGGTAACAATATCAAACAGCCGTCAAACTGTAAAAAAGCTTTTTGTTCTCAGCTCGGGCGTGACTGTTGTGCTGCTTTACCCTCCAATCCCAGAGCGACCAGAATGGAACATGTTCATCGATACACAATGCCGCCTGAGGTACACGCAGGGGTCCTGGCATACGGGGGGGGGGGTATCATCAAAGTATGTTTGCATTTCTGTTCCTTTGTAACAATAAATTTCTCCACACAGGCTTGTTATTTTGAAGTCAAACAACAGAGCTTCTGGTTGTTTTCTTATGGAAGCTTCTTCTCCATCTTCTTCTCCAAGTACAAAACACAACTTCAGTCCTGGAGGATCTGTGGCCAACTCAGGCTGCCGTAACATACCGAGCTAAACAGAAGAACCACATGTTTCGGAGTTCATTCTGCCTTTGACAAAATTACACTTGAACATGTATTCTGTGATCAGCTGCATTTCCCCCCACTGGGTGCCTCAAAGGACAGGAGTCAGAAGGAAGTTTCACTCCTAGAAGCTGTAACAGACAGTCGGGTACAGTATTTAGACAATGGCACAATTGGTGTAACGAGGTAACAGTACCCATGGGTATGAAGGCAGTAAGTGCTAACAAAATTTTATTGTACTTTCTGCAGTACAAGTTGCCCAATGTATTAGTTGGAACTGTTAAAAAATACATTGTAAAGTGGAATAATGCACATCACAACAGGCATAGATGCTAACATCATACTATAGTAAGTGTCTTCGGCTTCTCCCTTGTTTTCACTCGGGGTCTCCACAGCAGATCCAAGGTGGATCTGTATGCTGATTTTACACAAGTTTCACACCGGATTCCCTTCCTGATGCAACTCTGCAGTACCTTTACAATGGGCAGGGGTGGGCATGAACCTGGAACCTTCGGCACCGAAAATAAGCATGCTTAACCGCTTGGCCACCACCCCTCTTGTTGTGGTTAGGGCCATTACAGGCGATGGACTAAAATGCTGGGAGCAAGGACGAGAATGGATTGTA
The DNA here is from genome assembly GCF_902500255.1 of Thalassophryne amazonica. Classification (NCBI taxonomy): domain Eukaryota; kingdom Metazoa; phylum Chordata; class Actinopteri; order Batrachoidiformes; family Batrachoididae; genus Thalassophryne; species Thalassophryne amazonica. The sequence goes on along the minus strand of NC_047113.1, from coordinate 75,201,422 downwards.
AAAAAGAGATTTATTTACCATAATGAATAACTGAGGAATTAAAGTGCTGAGCTGGAGATGGTGCCTGCAGAGCCGAGACAGGGCCCGCTTGTAGCGGTGGAAATCCAGGAGCTGCAGTGCACACAGAGCCAGGCTTGGGAGTTACAGAGTGAGTTGGAATCCTGGATATTGAGACTGGAACCGGAGGCAGGATGGAACGCACAGAGCTGAGGACAAAGAACATTCTAGGAGGATGAGGATAAGGAAGGTGAGTGAACACATTCGTAACACTGGAAGCCTTAAACAACAGAATGTTCATGATAGGCTTAAAACAGCAAATGTTTACAGTTTAGGAATTGTTCAGAGAAGTCAGACGTCAGCAACAGCACACCTTATGATGCAGTTCAATTAAGCTGGACTTGGCTTCAGAATCGACTTGGAAGTTGTTAGTAGTTCTGCATAACAGTTCATATAGTTCTTGGTAACAGTTCTTGGTAATGCACAGTCACAAACAGGAGCAGGGTGAGAGGTGGAATCTCACAAACTCAGAGTCGGCAGGAACTTAGCTGGACAGAGCAGAGCAGCAGGCTGAGTGCAGATGAGCTGTGGCACAAAAGCAAGTTCCAAAGTGACGTAGTAGTGCAGGTAGTGGCATGGAAGCCAGGAAACGTTGCAGCATGGAAGCTGCACTGGAAGGCATCTGGACACACCAAAGGACAAAGTACTCTATTGTGAAAAATAGAAAGGCCAGGTTACCTTGAGATGAGCTGCAGATAGCTCAGACTTCAAAGTGCATAGAAGCGACAGCGTAGACAAGGTCAAGCAAGTCGTGGATTAATGTCAATGTCAATGTAGATTCTGGCTTCATGGAAGAATCTGGCAAAGACTGAACTCAACGCCAGAGTTTAAGTGACACGCTCCTGATCAGGAGCTCATGAGTGTCAGGTGTGAGGAGATGATGAGTTGCAGGTGTTCCTCAGCTCTGCAGTGCGTCACCTGGAGGGAAAACACACAACACATGAGAGGAGGCAAAGGGAGGGTAGAGAGGCAGATGAAAGACCACAACACCTCAGCTAGCATACCATACATGAAGGAAATCCACCAAACAGTTGCTGAGATCTTGACCAAAGTCCTGAAAAACGTTTATGTCCCTTTAGTACGTACATTGGTAGATGGGTATAAATGTAGGTCCAGTATATGTACTACAGAGATTGGGATTGTGTTAACTCAAACCCTGGAGTGTGTCCCCAAGGGCCAACCACCACCAGGATGAGCTGACCTTGTGGACTGACCATGCCTTCAGTGGAGATTGCCGTGGCCTTGGAGACTGTGGAGGTTCGGTGTCTGACTGCATGATGATGAGTGCTCTGGGGATTGGGATGTTGGTTCTGGACAAATGGGATGTATTGGGATGGATGTGGTTCCAAGGATTAGAACCATGAACTCACAGATGATCCCATTTATGTTCTAACACATAAGTCCATGACTTTTGCTCGTTGATTGTTTGGGAAATTGGTTCATATATTTATAATATATAATTAGTACGGTATTAGAGGACTGGCCCTTGATTGGTTAACTAGTTATTTACAAGACAGGTACCAGTGTGTTCATTTTGGGGATTTAATGTGGTGTGCCCCAAGGTTCAGTCATTGGGCTGTTACTGTTTTTATTGTACATTAATGATATTGGTTTGGTTTCTGAGTTTGTGAGATGTATTTTGTTTGCTGATGACATGACTGTGTTTTGTAGTGGGGATCATTTGGGGCAGCTCCTGGACATGATGGAGAGGGTGTTGTGAAAGTGTAGTGACACAGACCCACAACAGGGGGCAGTAATAAACGGACAATGGATTAAGCCAAAAAGTAACAATTTAATGTTGTGAATTGCACAACGGAATACAGGCAATTGCAGTTGAGGAGTACAGTCAATCATACACAAGGTGACGTGTGGGCAGGCTCGAGGATAGAAGACGTCTGTCCAGAGAAGAGCCGGATCCCACACGGCTTCCACCGCCAACGGATCTGAAGAACACCCGAGCCGCCAAGTCCTGGGTCCCAGGTGGCCACCGTCTCCAGCTGTCAGACCTGCTACTGCTGGTAGAAACAGAAACAGTTAATGGTGGGTGTGTGGATACACACCCAGAAATCTCTCCGTACTCAGTTCCTCCGGGAGGGAGAACCTCCACCTCCAGAAACAGATTCAACCGTGCAGCTCCTGTCAGTCACTTCCCTGGAAGGAGTGAGAGGCGAAGACGTCGCACTCACACTATCCGCCAATCCAGCTTCAGACTGTATCCACAGGAAAACTGCTGCACACAGAACAATGTTTAGTCACAGAAAATCACCGCAGAGAAGGTTACCTGAGTGGTAGCTGATTTCTCAGCGGGGAGGTGGAGTTGCAATCCGGCTTTTATGGTGATGGTAGAATGAGTGACAGCTGGTGCTGTTGACGAGTGACAGCTGTCACTCTCTGTTGCTCCGACGCCCTCTCGTGCTTGAAGCCCGCACTTCAATCAGGGCGCCTTCTGGTGGTGGTGGGCCAGCAGTACCTCCTCTTCAGCGGCCCACACAACAGAGGGAACTACAAAAATTAAATCATTGGTTTGATTTAAATAAGTTATCACTTCATTTGAGTAAAACTAAGTGTGCTATATTTGGAAATAAGCTCAGGAACTTAAGTAGAAATTTATTATTGAATGATGTTGAAATTGAAATGGTAACTGAAACTAAGTTTCTTGGTGTTTTTATCCATGGCAAACTAAGTTGGAAAACTCTTATAATTTATGTTAAATCCAAAATCTCAAAAGTCACCGCGATTTTATTCAAAGTACAATACTTCTTCCCACAGCATTTTGTATCATTCTTTGCTTGTTCCATATATGACTTACTGCATTGAGGTATGGGGAAATACATATAAAACAAATATAAATCCAATATTTCTGTTACAAAAGAAAGCTATAAGAGTTATAAGTAGAAAACCATATCGGGAGCCAACGAATCCACTGTATGCTTGTTTGCACATTTTGAAATTTTGGGACTTGGTTGATTATTTTACAATACAGTTCATACAATACAGTTCTTACCTCAACATATCCAGTAATTGTTTAAAATGAGGGAGTCATATTATCATATTTCACTACTGTAAAAAGTCATTGTGTATCTGTCAAAGGGGTTCAAATCTGGAATGACTGCCCTGATAGTATTAAATTATCTGGTACTTTGGCGGGCCTGAAAAGATCTAAAAATAACAAAATTGCTTATTATTGTTCAATAAATTAGGTAAATTGTTTTTGTTTCTGTTCTTCTGTTTAATCTGTGCGTCATACTGCTGATTGTTCTGCTGTGTTCGGATGTTTTGGTGGATTGTTTAATCTACAAAATGTTTTGCTCATCTTCTTGTCCTTTTCTTTTTTGTAGTTGCTGTTATGATTGCATATATATGTGTATATGACAACTCGTGATGGGGTGGCCGTTTATAAGCCTTTGCTTCAGCCCACACCCTTTTGGCCGCACACAACCGGGAAATTGTTTTTTTTTTAAATTGTTTGAGGTTTTGTTTGCTTTTGTTTTTCATCGTTTGGTTTTGTGAGAAAATTCTTTAAGTTTTTGTGTGTGTGCCAAATAAAAATTAAAAATTCAATTCAATTTGACTGCTGGACTTTAGATAATTGGATGCTGAGCTGCTTGTTCTCTGACTTGCATGTGTTACCAGGGCTTAATTTGAGGGGGAGCAAGCCGGAGCACGCTCCGGAACCTCTGACGTTGGCTCGCCCAGCTATTTATACTGGATCCGTGATCCGCCACCTCTCTTGACTAACAAAATACAAAAAAAAATCACAGCGATTGCTCTCACTGCCAATCACACCGCCGCCCTCCTGTCTGCTGTGCGGAATTGCGCCAAATCTGGCAACAGGTCCAGAGGCTACGCTCACTGTTTTGATCCAGATGTTGACCGTAGCCACAGAGCTCCGTGGCCACCGAGAGAGGACTTTGAATTCATTGCGGGTCCCGCATCCGTACCCCCGGAGGCAGTGAGTGAAGGGAGAGTATGCGCATTGTGTTCTGCGTGTGTCTGTTCATAATCTTCTCGCACAGAAGAAAAAAGAGTGTGTTTACACAAGAGAGAAAAGTGAGAAAATGTTAATGCTTGTTTGAGAAAAGTGTGTAGTGAGGGGTTTTACAGCCTTAAAGCATCTATAATAAGTGTAAAAAATAGCACTACTTCGTGGATTTAATGCCTCGTTCACACCGGGCGTGATCAGACGCTACAAATTCGCGGGGGTTGCGTGGCGACGGACGCGCCTCCTTCGCCTGGTGTCGCTCTTCTTGGGTGGACTTTCGCTGCGAAAATTCACCCCGGTGCGTCATCAAATAGGAGGAGCTTCCATTCCGCTTGGTGTCTAGTCATCATGATGGATCTTGATCACACGGAGCGAGTTGTTGTGAAAAGCTCCCAATACAGAGAGTATTATTATTTGCTGCAGGAGCTGCGTCTGGATGACGGCTGCTTTCAGCGGTCCTTCTGCCTCTGCAGGACCCAGTTTGAGGACCAACTGTCCCATTCACGCGCGCACATGTAAACAATTAAAAAAAAAAGAAACTCCGCTGCTTGCTGCAGCTCGCTCTTCCCCAAAAAAACTCTGTCATAATTGTGTTTCGAAACCAGTCACCATTTGCTTTATTATACATTTGTGTAGTTAATTAATAAAATATTCTCCACACAGACGATTCGCTCACGCGTGCACATAAAGAAAAAAGAAAGAAAGAAACTCCGTGGCTTGCTGTGAGGCTGCTCCTCGCTCTTTCCCAAAAAAACTCTGTCATAATTGTCTTTAGAAACCAGTCACCATTTGCTTTATTATATATCTGTGTAGTTAATAAGTAAAATAATCTCCATGGATGATTCCCTCACGCGTGCACGTAAAATAAAAAGAAAAACTCCGCTCCCGCTGCTGTGGGGCTGCTGCTCGCTCCAAAAACTCTCTCATAATTGTGAAATAACGGACAAAAGAGACATAAGTCCTGCTCACAGGCTGCTACCAGATACAGGACATGTTCACATCCTCAGTCAAACTCCAGACATCTCCACGTCACTACATATTCAGTCCCTGATTGGTCAGCACGGCGCGAAGAGACGAAAAATTCAGATTTTTCAACTTGGGGAGGAGGGCAACACAACGTGAAGCGACGCAATATCGTGCCACAAACGCGCAAAATGCTCAAAATCGCTTCACTTGCATCGCTTCACTCGCGTCGCTTCACTCGCGTCACGCTGCGTGGTTTGGCGCCAAAACGCGTCCATACATAGGGATTACATGGCAACCTGTGGCTGCAGTCGCTCACGTCACGCCCAGTGTGAATGCGGAGAACGTAACTCCCGCGATAAACGAGGGACCACTGTACATCATTAAACAGGAATTTGTACTCTATCCAGATTTGGTGTGACTAGTGTTATTACGCCTACAATACATGCCCAGTTTATTTTTGGTGTGGCGCACAGCGTTGTTCGCAAGCCCCCCCCTCTCCCCCTGCCCTTTTTTTTTCTGCACCGGAGTACTGTGTGTTACAATTCTTTGTTGCACTTTGCTTATCTATCTATCTATCTATCTATCTATCTATCTATCTATCTATCTATCTATCTATCTATCTATCTATCTATCTATCTATCTATCTATCTATCTATCTATCTATCTATCTATCTATCTATCTATCTATCTATCTATCTATCTATCTATCTATCTATCTATCTATCTATCTATCTATCTATCTATCTATCTATCTATCTATCTATCGGAAGAAACCTCAAGCAGACCACACTCAGAAGGTTAAGCAAAACAAATGCCTGAGGGAGTTTTTATTTACCACTGCTGCCAATGGACTTGCTCAAGGGGTGGGTAGGGTTGGACCTTCCCTTTATAAAGTGTCTTGGGGTGACGTACATTGTGATTTGGTGTGATACAAACAAATTTAATTGGTATGTTGGGCATCAGGCAAGAGCAGTAGAAATGGAAAGACAGAAAAAAGAAAAAAAAAACATGTGGACAGATCTACCATAAGCACAAGTAGTTTCTGATAAACCCCCACGGGCCTTTTGCTCAGTGGGCCATAACTAGACCAACACCTCCTGCATGGAATCCAGTGTCATTCAGACCTGTAAAAGATTCACAGAGATGAAGCTGGTGATTCAAGGTTTCCCTCTTCAAATTCAATTACCTTTCACTACACTTTGTTAACGGGAACTGACCAGGACCAGTTTTGATGGTGTGGAGAAACCACTGGGAAATGTGGGTCGATCCGGCTCACTAAACACTACTGTGGCAGTCCAACAGAAAGATCCAAAACAAACAGCACACTGCATGGAACTGAAATGGATCTAGACAAAGTTGTACCAACATGCACGATGAAAACTCATGAGGAAACAATTCTCCTGCCTCTTCTTTGAAACACAACTCCACAATGTTCAAACCTTTAGTTTGTATAGACAGTATTCATAAAATGTGAGTTGGAAGGAAATCAAAACTTTGAAACCTATTTCTGGTGAAGTGCTATTTGAACAGTGATGGCCTACCAGTAGAGGGTGATAAGGCACCTCTTTGACACAAACACAAGCCACCTTCCAGACACTGACCGAGTCTCAATCAACCACTCTGTCTGACAGCAGTAGGTCTGGAACCAAACATGTTTTTTGATTGTGAGGTGACCAAGCCACGGATTTCTAAATCTGAACATTGGGTGGTGATTGGCTGAGAGCTTAGTTTGTGTCAGGGAGCATGAAGTAGTATCCTGTGTTGTCACATCCACCACAATATGAAACCACCTTGGGTCCAAGATGTCAACCACCCAGCCCATCCCTACTTGATTGGCCATTTCAAGCACAGGAGTGTCCTTGCAGGGTTGCCAACTCTCACGCATCTGGTGTGACACTCACGCTTTCAACATCAATCTCACGCTGTCACCACACACAAGCAAGAAATGTCACGCCAAACTAAAAATTTTTCCCGTTAATTTTCTGTTGATAACGAGATTAGACTTGACCAGAGCACAGTGCATTGTTTCTTAATGAAAGGAGAGGAGTTTAACCCTAATCAGATTAAAGTTACTTCTCCAAGTCACTGTGCGTTACGATTATCTTTGTGCTGTGAGTCGATCGCAGCATTAAAACCGGCCAGGGTTCGGCTGAACTGACAAATTTACCCACTTTCAGCGAGCTGCCAGCTTTTCATCTGCTGGTCAGCAGCAGTTGTCTCTCAAAGCACGGTGATGCTTAGAGCTATGGTTTTTTATGCTGTTATGTTGTTTTTTCTTTAAAACTGTGCCGCTGTGTGTCTCCTTACTAAAACAGCTGATCTGCGGCACATTATAAATACTAACACTTTTTCCCCACCAAAATGTGCCTAATGTCTCTTTCTGAGGACGACATGACGTTTAAAAAAATGCTGACCTGTCAATCTGGTCTTTTTTTATTTATAAACAAGATCATTTTGGTGGTGTTAGGCTTCAGTTTTGGAGAAGACTCACATGGTACTGAAACTGCTGGCATATGAAGATAGATTTTGTTCAGCTTGCAAAGAGTTGGATAAACAGCTGCCTCCATCCTTCATATCTCTCCTTGCAAATTCACTGCAGAAAATGGTTCTGGGGAGCATTAGCATGGCTAAACCCCCCAATCACAGTCCTCTTCACCTCTGGTCATTTTAAGTATTTTTCTTTATTTGTCTCTCTCATGCCTGTAGATAAGCTTGCTGAAATATTTCAGAAAAACCTCTGGGGTCCTCAACACTTACTCACCTGCATTCTAATCTTACTCAGAGAAACACACAACACGGACAAAAAAAAAAGCCTTGGCTGATATTCCCTCACAATGCAAGTTGTTCATCTTGCCTGGGCTGCCCCCATTCCTTCAGGGACACCACTGCAAATCCAGTTCAGACCCACATTGAGATTTGGCACAAGTTTTATGCTGACTGCCCTTCCTCACTCAATTCCAGTTTTGCCTAAAGAAAGAAGCACAGCCCCTGTTCTTCTAAAGAGACTCCTCTTCCAAGTATTAACAAGGGGGCCTCATGTACAAAGACTTGCGATGACTTTTACTAAACGTTGCCGTACGTCAAAACCCTGAATCTGGCGTAAGCACAAATGTATTCAGATGTATCAAAGTGTGCGTAGGCATGAATAAATACACGTTTGGTTTGTACATCCCACTGAACGTGGAATTTAGCACGTTAACACACATTAAACTCCTCCCTGGCCATGCCTCTATCTGAATATGCAAATGTATTCAAATAGTCTGGTTGTGTCATACTGACGGCACCAAGTGTGGAGTGTTGCGTGTTTGATGACGCCCCCCATCCTCTCTGTGTTGTTGTTGAGCAATAATTAAGAACTTTCACAAAGTGCAAAAACAACAAAAGCTCATGATCATGGTTCTCTGAGCTCGCTGTAATGTAAAATGGAAATTGAATAAGTACGTTTGTGTGTGTAAATGCTAAACTGAGCTGTGAGCACACTGAAGTATAAAGATATTAGGTGCACGCCGGCTGACAGTGACATTAACATTACACACGTTTTTACTGAAAAATACTGAACACAGTCGGGGGCTTGTTAAGAAGCTCATCTCTAGTTCCACCATCAAGAAAAAGAAAACACATTAATAATAATTTAAAGAAAAACATTTGAATGTGCACATGCCCAAATGTGTCTGTGCTGGTTTTCCTTAGGAACAATTATACTCAACAAAAATATAAACGAAACACTTTTGGTTTTGCTCCCATTTTGTATGAGATGAACTCAAAGATCTAAAACTTTTTCCACATACACAATATCACCATTTCCCTCAAATATTGTTCACAAACCAGTCTAAATCTGTGATAGTGAGCACTTCTCCTTTGCTGAGATAATCCATCCCACCTCACAGGTGTGCCATACCAAGATGCTGATTAGACATCATGATTAGTGCACAGGTGTGCCTTAGACTGTCCACAATAAAAGGCCACTCTGAAAGGTGCAGTTTTGTTTTATTGGAGGGGGATACCAGTCAGTATCTGGTGTGACCACCATTTGCCTCATGCAGTGCAACACATCTCCTTCGCATCATCCGTGAAGAGAACACCTCTCCAACGTGCCAAATGCCAGCGAATGTGAGCATTTGCCCACTCAAGTCGGTTACGACGACGAACTGGAGTCAGGTCGAGACCCCGATGAGGACGACGAGCATGCAGATGAGCTTCCCTGAGACGGTTTCTGACAGTTTGTGCAGAAATTCTTTGGTTATGCAAACCGATTGTTTCAGCAGCTGTCCGAGTGGCTGGTCTCAGACGATCTTGGAGGTGAACATGCTGGATGTGGAGGTCCTGGGCTGGTGTGGTTACACGTGGTCTGCGGTTGTGAGGCTGGTTGGATGTACTGCCAAATTCTCTGAAACGTCTTTGGAGACGGCTTATGGTAGAGACATGAACATTCAATACATGAGCAACAGCTCTGGTTGACATTCCTGCTGTCAGCATGCCAACTGCACGCTCCCTCAAATCTTGCGACATCTGTGGCATTGTGCTGTGTGATAAAACTGCACCTTTCAGAGTGGCCTTTTATTGTGGGCAGTCTAAGGCACACCTGTGCACTAATCATGGTGTCTAATCAGCATCTTGGTATGGCACACCTGTGAGGTGGGATGGATTATCTCAGCAAAGGAGAAGTGCTCACTATCACAGATTTAGACTGGTTTGTGAACAATATTTGAGAGAAATGGTGATATTGTGTATGTGGAAAAAGATTTAGATCTTTGAGTTCATCTCATACAAAATGGGAGCAAAACCAAAAGTGTTGCATTTATATTTTTGTTGAGTATACATGGATAAATTATTTAACCACTAAGCAGCCCCCCATTGTGCACAGTGCAGCCTCCAGCCTGATGCTCATTTGTACACCACACATGATTTGAACACTGATGGAATGAAAATGTTTCATATTAACAAAACAACAATAACAACAACAAAAAAAAACTCATCATGTGACGGTGCCTTTACAGCAAAATGTGTGCAGTCAATAGGTCCGATTACATTCGGAAAACCGTCTCTCGCTGCAAAATGTGCTGTAATGTTGGAATGTACGTTGATGACATTCGGATAATTGCGTTCCACACAGCTGGCATGGCTTGATGCAAAGTTGACTGGCACACGCCTGACCAATCAGCCAGCTCACGCTGGAATGCCCCTGATGCCAGGGTGGTCAGCACCTGTGTGGGCACAGACAAACCCTGGCTCCTCACCGTATTGCGTTCTGGGCAGGCCGCAGTTCTGTGTGCAACTCCAGTAACAGTGGACTTGGTAATCGAAATCAGTTTATGACACAATTATTGTCATTTGCAAGTAAATCCTTGTGTTCCCTGAGTATATACTCACATCGGATAGCACTATTTGCAAGGTGCTTTAACAATGCTAACGCAGTTATTTTAGTGCCATTTTACGCATCACTTTGTGCATGCTTTTATATCCATCCATATAATTGCGAACACCTGAGTGCGTACGCCAGCCGGGATTTTTGCGTGACGTACCGCATATTTCCACAGTCATTTCACTTTTGATATGGAGGTATGCCAGGTTTTTGTGAGTAAGCACGCTTTGTACATGAGGCCAGGACCTTCCCTACTAAGCTTGTGAGATCTGACAGGATCAGGCTTACACAGAGCAGAGCAGCTCAATACAAAGTAATTCCCCACCCCTGTCACATTTCTCCATGTAATGTGGAGTTGCGCCAGGAAGGGCATCCGGCGTAAAACCAGTGCCAATTCAACATGCAGATCCACCTTGGATTTGCTGTGGCGACCCCGAGTGCAAACAAGGGAGCAGCTGAAGGGACTGACTGTTGAGAAAAATTTTAAACTCAGTGCAACGGGCTGCAAAGATGTTTTTGAGTTTACCTAAAAAAAAATTAAAATTCAGACGTGCTTTTATATGGAGCAAACTCAAACTGAGCAGCTGGTTGCCTTAAGTATTTACGTTTTCTCAACTATTTTCTAAAGTGTGTCCACTTACCTTCAATATGTGAATAACGTTAGTAATCACATTTCCTCAGTTGCCTATCAAAACTTACTCATTGGTTCTTGTTAGTTTTGAGAGTAATCTAAACCCCAACCTTGAGCTAAACTATGTTCAATCAAGTGATCTTTGGTCATCTCCCGTCACCAGTGACATTTCATTTCGGATGGCACATCTGTGGCCAATTCAAAGGGTTACGTGAGTGACCCCGCTAAGCGATATGGGAGATCAGCCCATGGCACCAAAGTCTGCTTTGCATATAATCCACCTAAATATCAGTTGAGAAACATTTAGACGTATCGCATGTCCTCGAATCGCTTTCTAGATTGTTGAGTGCAAATGTGTTTCCTGGAGCTTTAGGTCACATGGCACAAAACTTTTGCTAATCATGAACCTTGGATTGTTAATAGAAACAAGTCCTGGGTGTGCTTCTTTGGTTTTGCCACACAAATGCCATCCAAAAAAAAAACCCGCTTTGTGTCTCTGAATAAGCCACAATCATTCCTTAGCTTTAGGGATGTGCTCGTTACCACAGCTAGTTATTTACCATAACGCCCTAGGCAAAGGTGGGAGTAAGTCACCAACAAGTCACTCTGTTACTCCCACATTCGGTACTAGGTCACAGCATAGTTATTTCCTTTGCTACCTCATGTTGTGCAGGACCACTGAAGAAGGAGCTGAGCCAGAAGGCAAGACTGTGGATTTAGCAGTTGATTTGTGCTCCTATCCTTACCTATGGTCATGAACTTTGGGTGAGGATGAAAGAACAAAGTTGCACATCCATGGTTAGAAATGAGGCTCATCGGGTATCATGGAAGTCTTCCATCAAAGACTGGATCTGAAGATGAAATACACTGACATTGAGCTATTTGAGCTTACACTTAGGGACAGGGACAGAATCTCAAATGTGACATTAAAAGGAGCCAGCTGAGGTGGTTCCGGCATCAGGTGAGGATGCCACACAGTTGCCCCCACCCGCCTAAGGAGGACTTCCACGCATATCCAGTTGGGAAGAGGTACCTGGGAAGCACCAGGACATGCTGGTGGGATTACATTTCCCAGATGGGGAATGTCTCAGGATCCCCCAGGAAGAATTGGAGGACTTGGCTCAGGACAGGGAAGTGTGCAGTGAGCTGCTTGGTAGGGATGAGCGAGTACACCACTATCTGTATCTGTTCAACCATCTAAATTATCTGTATCCGTATCTGTACTCGTTGTGGCCGTGACCTAAACCAGAAATGGGCGTGGTTTAACCCAAAATGGGTGGGGCTTAAATCAGTATATTATCATAAGTCTGAAATTGATATTTACAGCCTCAAAATTGAGACTCAAATCAATGTTTTTGATCACAAAAGTAAGAGAACTATTTACAGAACAAGTTTTTTATTAACTCAGAACATGAATATTCTTAAGTGTATGAATAAATATTTACAGAACAGCCTCAGAATTGGCATTCAATGTAGTAGGAAATTATGAACTACTAAGTATGCATGAACAAAAGTTGTCATACTCAACACAACTTTATTTTTTTATTTTATGATCAAACTGTGATTTTTTTTTCAATTATTTATTTTTACTACCTAACATTCTTGGCATTTTTTTCCCACACAAAGTTAAAGAATATTGATTAAGGTGTGTGTGTGTGTCTGTGTGTGTGTGTCTGTGTGTGCATGTGTGTGTGACTGAGTGACTGTGTGAGAGGGAGAGAGAGAAGTTGTTCGACTGACCAGTTTATTTTTATGAACTGCATTGAGAAAGTGTCAGATACTGCATGCTGCCATATTTAATAAAAATATGAATATAGGCTACTTTGTGTGTTCAGCTATATGTGTGTATGTGTGTAAATGGGCTGTAAGACTGTTAATTTTTTAATGATCTGTGTGAACTCTGTGATTCATGCAAACATCCAGTGATGGCAAACAGGGAAATAATGTGTCAGCCTTGTTCACTGTATTCTTCTCAAAAGCACCGCGTTCAATACAAGCAAAGTTTTCCAACTGACTTTATATCACCAACAAACAGTTAAAAAAAAATGAATAAATAAATAAAAAACCAGACCGGAGCCATTTTCAGCTCTGTCTTTTTAAAAGCACCGCGTAACATACAAAACAAGTTCACCAAGTAATTTTAAATATCAGACAAACTGAAAAAGAGGCGAGCTGAAGAAAACTTAGATTACTGACAGAGCAACGTAAGGTAGAATCCAATCAAGCACAGAGAGAGATCCTGCTTGTGTGTGTGTGAGAAGCTGCAGACAGATGCATCTTTGTAGGGAGGGGCAGGCGCTGTGTGAGACTGGCCAATCACAGAGTGTGAAGACAGTCAGTTAGCCAATGAGAATTTTGCTTGTGCTCATCAAAAAAGCTTTATCCGTACCCTCAACCCTACTTCTTGGTCAATTGAAATGTGACTCAAACCCAGATAAATTGCAGAAAATGAATGAATGAACCTCATGCAACCCCTGGCAAAAAAATTGGAGTCCTCACACATTCAGGATTTCACCCAGTTTTGTTATTCTGGCCTCCTATGTAGTCCCACATAGGCCTTGAGGCCTATTGTGCTGGAGTTTGTCCACAGATTCCATAATGTGAAATCAATGGGTGTCAAGTACTCCCCCTGGATGAAATGGCAGTCCACTGTAAGTTACTTACCCAGCCAATGTCCGTATCCATTTACAGCTTGGTGCACTGGGATGATGCTGATGAAGAGTCTGCCAGTGGATACAAATGTGATGAACCTAGAAGACCTTTCAGCTGGGAAAATCAACATTCTTAAATTTTGGTTCAGCCATGGAGCACGACGTTTGGAGCTGCTTTAGGATTTTTTATTTTGCCAGGGCTGATGTTGTGTATTTTACAGGGTGGAATCGCGGAAGAAACGGCCAACATGAACAGCTGCACAAATGTATCTGTTACAAATGTGTCATAACATCACTGCAACAAAGTGATTGATTTCTAGGATACAGGCTGCTCGCACAAATCCATTATGAACACCTTATTGAACTTATTGCAAACACAGATAAACAATATTTCAAAGTTTAAAATCCAGAAAGTCATATGTTGAACTATGGCAGTTGTCTCCCTCTGTCTTGGTTTTAATTTTCTGCCTTCATGCCTTAAAGTCATTACTGCGGCGCTCGCCAAAGCAGACACGGGCCTCGCTGCCTTCATCTGCTGTGTTGCTCACATCGCCCACATCACAGTATCTCAAATTGTGCACAACTCCCCCTTGGCTTCTCCCCATCATTTCAAACAACATCTGGCACCGCCTGGCCGGCTCCAAACTCTGGTGGAGGTCTGCGTTGCTGTGTGCTGCAGCAAATCTTGAAGACCACTCTCCAAAATTTGTAGACGGACGGTGCCACTGGGGTTAAATGGCCCATATTGATTGTCGTGTGTTAACATCTGTCCATAACTTGACAGGATGCGAAGGGGCTGTGACACATTTGTCAGAGAGGGGGAGAAGGGTTGGTGCTCTGGTTTGTGTTTCTTTGAATAGTAAGAAATGGCTGCACCCGCGCTTAAATCCTGTGATGCACTGCAGCATGGAAAGAGTTTGCCGCTGCGGTCACGTCTTGGTACAGGAACGGTTATGATTCATGCTTATTTTGCACACATTTTGGCCGGACTGCAAAACTAAAAATTCATATTGGTTTAATCATGTATATTATTTCCTCCTGCATGCAGTATTCAGTAGTGGAAAGATAAAACCCGATAAATTATTTGCAAACTGTCTGCCAGTGACTTATTTGCATAAATAAACAAATCAGAGGATGTGCACAATGTCATTTTCTAATTAATCAATTAAGATTTCTGCAGATTGGTAAAAAAAAAAAAAAGACAGTAAAAAAGACAGCAAACGACAGTATTCTTGTAAACTAAATACACACAGAATTACTCGGGGCTAACTTGGCATTACAAACTCTAAAGCAAAGTGGAACATTTACCAGCCTTTTCTCAGCAGACAAAGGCCAAAAAAGGGGATATTACAATGGCAGAGCTGGTTTCTGCAGATGGAAATCAGCACATCAAGGTCTGTGACCCAGCCTGCCACCACAATTGCATCACAATCGACCAACAAGATGTATAGAAAAAGTCACATCAAGCCTATTTTCCTGGGATAAGCCCAAGGACCAGATGCTCTCAAATTCCTCTCACCAGAGCCAGGTTTCCCTTTCACATTCAGAATGTCTTCACTTTGGCTAACTCACGGGCCTTTTAGGCAGTGAACGTGCTCTTGACCCATTAACTTCAGCAGTGACATCCTGAAAGAAAACCCATTTTTTATACCTGTGCTTCTGCACAGGGGCGTGCTGGGAACATTTTTCAGCCCGGGAGTTTCATATCCAACCGGCCCAAAAACCGCCAGCGCACAGCGATGAGTTCTGCTGTGGCATTTCAATCCAGCATTTATGTGCTGACTGACTGTGAAAATTGGGTGGCTTATAATAGAAAGTAAAAGCTAGTTCATTAAAACAAGAACAGTATTGTTAACTCACCATTTTTGGCCCTTTTTCAGCCAATTTTTCATTCCTGCTAGAATTTTTTGGATCGCGCAGAGTTTCAGGTTAATCGTGCGTCCTGCATCGTGCAGTCTACATGGAGTAACGAGCTGCGTGTAACATCTCACGACCACCTCCCGATGGGGAATCATATGGTCGGATGAATATCAACCCTGTTTGATATTTCATGTAAAGTCTTGTTTTTTTTATTGCGTTCCCTCGCAATAACCTAATATCATATTAAAGTTCATGCCTATCAGCGCGCACAGTGAGTGGAATCAGGTGGGGGGAGACTGAACGTATATGCACGCGCGCGCACACACACACACACACACAGCAGACAACAACAGGATTCACGACAGATGAGGGAATAAGTTGCTACACTTTGCACAGCTGTATGACTCCGTATGAAATATAGTTTATTTATACAACAGTGTAAGTAGTAACACTTGTTATGAATGTTTATGTTTTCTTCTTTGTCCTCTCATGAATCACATTGCTGTCTGCTGTGTGCGCGCATATGCGCTCAGTCTCCCCCCACCTGATTTCACTCACTGTGCGCGCTGATAGGCATGAAATAATTAAAAAAAAAAAAAAAAAAAAGAAACGCGACCCCGACGTGTGGTTTTTGAAGGTACAATGTGAGCAGTCAGATCGCATCAGAGCATCGGGCCGTACAGTGTGAGAACATGAATCGTGCGCTCTGAACTTTTAAACCCTGCGGTTTTGTCGCACAGTTTGAGCTGGAGCCAAGTACAACAACTGAAAATATCGTACAGTGTCTGCCCAGCCAAGTCAGTGTCTTTTCCTTTTTCTTAATCTAGCTTTTTCAGCTCCACCTGGCTTTTTTCTGTCCATCTTTTCACTCACGGGCCTCTCCTCTTATACTTACTAGTAGCGCAAGTCCCATCTGAGCGCACAGGACTTGATTGGACTGAACTAACTGTAATGAATGCATAGGGGTGTTAAACATGTAATGATATGTCCCTACCTTAGGCTTTGGAAACAATAACGTTGCAAAAGAAGCAGTCTTGAGTTATTTTCTTGTGAATTTTCGTGATTGTAAGACATTTATAACACTTAATGTCTTCTCTTTAAGATACAGCAGCCCAAGTGTCTTGCTGTGTAGCCTAACAGTGGTGGTCATATATGTATGCATATATATTAACACCCCCTCACAACCCCCCAGGTTGGACCAGCCCACCGGGAAAACTCCCAACTCTCCTGATTACCCAGCACGCTGTAGCTTCTGCACATCATTTGGAGGATTTCCGTTACCCTCCAAACTGCAGTTTGAAGTAACAAATTAAAAAAATATGCTTCATGAAAATGAAAGCAAAAAAATAAAACTCAAAAATTGCAAAAAATTTCGATGCACGTGTGAGGTGGTTTTTCAGGCAATTTGAAAAAGCCTTATTTTGAAAAACCTGCAATGGGAACACTTTTTCCACTATTACAGGTCACATGGCATCCTAAAATATGTAACACAATATGTGGAGACAGATGCTAACAACACACACAATAATTCATTTCTTTGAAAGATAGCACAGTTTGAACAGCACGAAATGAAAACAGAAAGCCCTGGCTCTAATAGAGCCTTCAAAAGTTATCTTTGTACGAGGTTATAGATTAATTACTCTCTGTAATATCAGTAATTATTGACACTTAACTGATTAAAACCAGGTGACTTTCTGCACTTAAATAACCCATCTTCCTCAACGATAAAGCTAATCATGTTTTACCATATGCTGCTGACAGCCAACATGTGAATGCAGCATAAATGGTAAGTGGACTGCATTTTCTGCATTAGACACTCAAAGTGCTTTAAAATAATGCCTCACATTCACCCTGATATTAGGGTACTGAAATGCAAGGTGCTCACTACATACTGGGAGCAACTAGGGGATTAAGGACCTTGCCCAAGGGCCCTTAGTGATTTTCCCGTCAGGCTGGGATTTGAACTGAGGATCCTCTGGTCTCAAGCCCAACACTTAAGCACTAGACCATCACCTCCCCAGCATACGTAGCGTAACCTACAGTCACATGCAAATCCTTGTTGTTTGCACTGCTCTCGAGATTTTTTAAGATGTGAATAAAATAAGAAATCATATTATACCAAAATGGTACGGATTCCATTGCAACATAGACCTAGTTTCTTTCCTTTTTTGGGTCAGGTTGGATTTTGTTGGTTGGTTATCATGATGGGTTTGTTGGGTGCAGGTGTTATATAACCCTGACCAGACCATCATGAGTACAGAAGTAAAGAACCAGGCTGTAAAGTCATTTCAGATGGACTGTGCTCAATTCCCAACTGGCCTGGCAATGCCTATCCTCCCCGAGGCCTCGGAGGTGGTGGGTATGCTAAGAGGCTTCTGGGCTACCTTATTAATCACGCCTCTGTGATCTGGACCTCGATAAGTACAGAAAAGTGGATCTGTGGAAGGAGGCCAAGAAAAAGAACTCCCAAAATATTTGGATTTGGTGAAACTGTGGTTTGGAAGAAAACTGGATCAGAAGTGTGGGTTTAGTCTTGAAAGCCTCGTGCCTGTTTTCATCATAATTTGCTCACCAAATTTCAGACATGGAACTTAAATGTATAAATATGTCTGCTGCCTGAAATGATGTCCAGACTTTGGTAATGAGTCCACAGTGCAACATGCACCGAAGCATCTGCTGCTCAGTAATGTGTTGGTGATGAAAATGCAGAGACGGACAAAGATGACTGTCAAAACAATAGCAATTTAATAATGATGGAAATTCATACTTCTGTTGTGTTGCAATATACAAATCAAGGCTGAGACGTGATTGTGATAGATGTTGAAACGAGGGCCGGAATACAACGACCACAGTCTACAGCAGCATTAGTGTCACTCAGTTCAAAATTACCAGTGAAGTTTAATTCAGTGTTGAAGATGATCCTGATGCTGCTTCTACTGCAATCAGCACTGGACACGTTTTTGGAACCAAAAACTACATGAATGAAAAAAACAACTTGTAAGCCTTTGGAAAATTTAAAAATGTTACAGAGAGCAGAGCTGGGATGATCACACCTATTAAAAGAGTGTGAAGGAGAAGAACTTTCAAAGGTACTTCACAGGTCCAGTACGGAACAAATGCCATCTTTACCCATCTTCAATTGAATTTTTTTTCAATTTATTTTCATTTATATAGCGCCAAATCACAACAGAGTTGCCTCCAGGCGCTTCACACAAGTAAGGTCTGACCTTACTAACCCCCAGAGCAACAGTGGTAAGGAAAAACTCCCTCTGAGGAAGAAACCTCAAGCAGACCAGACTCAAAGGGGTGACCCTCTGCTTGGGCCATGCTACAGACATAAATTACCGAACAATTCACAGAAACAATTCACAAAACGAATATACAGGAAATGCTGTTGGTGCACAGGACAGGAGGGTCTCCAGCACAAATATCACACCCATCTCTGGATGGAGCCGCACCTTAACAGAGAAAAAAACTGAATCAGGCATCAGAAAGACAAGAAATACAGTATAATTTGCCAGCATTAAACAACAAGAAAAAGAGGAAATACTAAGGTGATCGCCGGCCACTAGCCCTAAACTTCACTAAAAGACCAAGAATTTAGGTAAAGTTGAGGCCACGGCATGCTCCGTTTCCTAATAAAATGAATTAAAAGAGTAAAAAGCGTAAAATCAATCAATTCAATCAATCAATTTCTTTATATAGCGCCAAATCACAACAAACAGTTGCCCCAAGGTGCTTTATATTGTAAGGCAAGGCCATACAATAATTATGTAAAACCCCAACGGTCAAAACGACCCCCTGTGAGCAAGCACTTGGCTACAGTGGGAAGGAAAAACTCCCTTTTAACAGGAAGAAACCTCCAGCAGAACCAGGCTCAGGGAGGGGCAGTCTTCTGCTGGGACTGGTTGGGGCTGAGGGAGAGAACAGGAAAAGACATGCTGTGGAGGGGAGCAGAGATCGATCACTAATGATTAAATGCAGAGTGGTGCATACAGAGCAAAAAGAGAAAGAAACAGTGCATCATGGGAACCCCCAGCAGTCTACGTCTATAGCAGCATAACTAAGGGATGGTTCCAGGGTCACCTGGTCCAGCCCTAACTATAAGCTTTAGCAAAAAGGAAAGTTTTAAGCCTAATCTTAAAAGTAGAGAGGGTGTCTGTCTCCCTGATCTGAATTGGGAGCTGGTTCCAC
Source organism: Thalassophryne amazonica (assembly GCF_902500255.1). Taxonomy (NCBI): domain Eukaryota; kingdom Metazoa; phylum Chordata; class Actinopteri; order Batrachoidiformes; family Batrachoididae; genus Thalassophryne; species Thalassophryne amazonica. Next base: position 75,181,719 of record NC_047113.1, on the reverse strand, counting down.
AGGAGAGGAGCCTGAAAGCTGAAGGCTCTGCCTCCCATTCTACTCTTACAAACCCTAGGAACTACAAGTAAGCCTGCAGTCTGAGAGCGAAGCGCTCTATTGGGGTGATATGGTACTACGAGGTCCCTAAGATAAGATGGGACCTGTTATTCAAAACCTTATAAGTAAGAAGAAGAATTTAAATTCTATTCTAGAATTAACAGGAAGCCAATGAAGAGAGGCCAATATGGGTGAGATATGCTCTCTCCTTCTAGTCCCCGTCAGTACTCTAGCTGCAGCATTTGAATTAACTGAAGGCTTTTTAGGGAACTTTAGGACAACCTGATAATAATGAATACAATAGTCCAAGCCTAGAGGAAATAAATGCATGAATTAGTTTTTCAGCATCACTCTGAGACAAGACCTTTCTGATTTTAGAGATATTGCGTAAATGCAAAAAAGCAGTCCTACATATTTGTTTAATATGCGCTTTGATGACATATCCTGATCAAAAATGACTCCAGGATTTCTCACAGTATTACTAGAGGTCAGGGTAATGCCATCCAGAGTAAGGATCTGGTTAGACACCATGTTTCTAAGATTTGTGGGGCCAAGTACAATAACTTCAGTTTTATCTGAGTTTAAAAGCAGGAAATTAGAGGTCATCCATGTCTTTATGTCTGTAAGACAATCCTGCAGTTTAGCTAATTGGTGTGTGTCCTCTGGCTTCATGGATTGATAAAGCTGGGTATCATCTGCGTAACAATGAAAATTTAAGCAATACCGTCTAATAATACTGCCTAAGGGAAGCATGTATAAAGTGAATAAAATTGGTCCTAGCACAGAACCTTGTGGAACTCCATAATTAACTTTAGTCTGTGAAGAAGATTCCCCATTTACATGAACAAATTGTAATCTATTAGACAAATATGATTCAAACCACCGCAGCGCAGTGCCTTTAATACCTATGGCATGCTCTAATCTCTGTAATAAAATTTTATGGTCAACAGTATCAAAAGCAGCACTGAGGTCTAACACAACAAGCACAGAGATGAGTCCACTGTCCGAGGCCATAAGAAGATCATTTGTAACCTTCACTAATGCTGTTTCTGTACTATGATGAATTCTAAAACCTGACTGAACTTTTCAAATAGACCATTCCTCTGCAGATGATCAGTTAGCTGTTTTACAACTACCCTTTCAAGAATTTTTGAGAGAAAAGGAAGGTTGGAGATTGGCCTATAATTAGCTAAGATAGCTGGGTCAAGTGATGGCTTTTTAAGTAATGGTTTAATTACTGCCACCTTAAAAGCCTGTGGTACATAGCCAACTAACAAAGATAGATTGATCATATTTAAGATCGAAGCATTAAATAATGGTAGGGCTTCCTTGAGCAGCCTGGTAGGAATGGGGTCTAATAAACATGTTGATGGTTTGGATGAAGTAACTAATGAAAATAACTCAGACAGAACAATCGGAGAGAAAGAGTCTAACCAAATACCGGCATCACTGAAAGCAGCCAAAGATAACGATACCTCTTTGGGATGGTTATGAGTAATTTTTTCTCTAATAGTTAAAATTTTGTTAGCAAAGAAAGTCATGAAGTCATTACTAGTTAAAGTTAATGGAATACTCAGCTCAATACAGCTCTGACTCTTTGTCAGCCTGGCTACAGTGCTGAAAAGAAACCTGGGGTTGTTCTTATTTTCTTCAATTAGTGATGAGTAGAAAGATGTCCTAGCTTTACGGAGGGCTTTTTTATAGAGCAACAGACTCTTTTTCCAGGCTAAGTGAAGATCTTCTAAATTAGTGAGACGCCATTTCCTCTCCAACTTACGGGTTATCTGCTTTAAGCTACGAGTTTGTGAGTTATACCACGGAGTCAGGCACTTCTGATTTAAAGCTCTCTTTTTAGAGGAGCTACAGCATCCAAAGTTGTCTTCAATGAGGATGTAAAACTATTGACGAGATATTCTATCTCACTTACAGAGTTTAGGTAGCTACTCTGCACTGTGTTGGTATATGGCATTAGAGAACATAAAGAAGGAATCATATCCTTAAACCTAGTTACAGCGCTTTCTGAAAGACTTCTAGTGTAATGAAACGTATTCCCCACTGCTGGGTAGTCCATCAGAGTAAATGTAAATGTTATTAAGAAATGATCAGACAGAAGGGAGTTTTCAGGTGTTAGGTTTAAAACCACCTAAACATCATAAAACTGTAACAGAGAAAGACACAACAGTCAAATAAGAGTCAGAGAGTAGAATTCAATTGTAAATGCTCGCGAGGAGTGCAGCACAGAGACAAACTATTCTAACAATCTCCAAACTGCACTAAACTCTGGCTGCACTCTCGCTCTTTTTATTAGGACGTCATACAGGTGCGGTTGTCAGCATACGTGGCATAAGCAGTTGAGCAATCATAAACAGGTCTTGCAACTACAGTTGAGCAGATTTGCGACTTCTGGTTCTGCGACCTCAGGCTACTGGTTTGGGGAAGGTGCGGTCAGGACTTCTCTCCTGGGCTCCGTTCTTCAGGTGTTATCTTCAGTCAGCACATGTCGGTTAACCTTTTGTTCTTTCCTGTGGTTGAAACCACATGCGTGCAGTAGAAACATCATTTGGCAACACAGCTAGTAACACAATTTGCAATACAGCATACTTTCTTTTGGAATCATATTCAATCTTTACAACTCTTTTGCACAAAAGCAATTCATATGATCATATACAAACATTTTCATTCCTTATTATTTATTTTATTATATTTTTAATGGTTTGATAAGTTGTTTTGGACATCAACTCTTCTGACCTCGCTTTGCGACATCACATAAGTTCCTTTTTCTCTCTAACTGCAAGGATAAAAACAACTCATGTAATCATTCATTTGTAACATACTTTATCAAGAGGTCATCAAGAAGTCAGCAACAGACTTCTAACAGATACAATGAGTTTATTTCCATTACTAAGTATTAATAAAAGAATGTATAATAAGGAATATAGACTAGAAGAATGTATAATAAAAGAATGTGTGATAACTGACATATCCATATATACATAAATCCAACATTTCCCCCCTGTTATCATGCATTCTTACGGTATAGAACATTCACCCATGAACAAAATTTATTCCAACAACCACTTCTTTTCAGATTTTCAGTTGTGGGATCATCCAACAGTGGTAAGGGTGCATTTACACTCGGGAGGCTTGGAGGTCATTGTCGTCATCAGGTTCACCGTAGTAACCTGGGTCTGGGAACAGGTCGGGCAAGTGCACGCTGTCATCAAAGTCATCATGACAGCAGCCTTCTTTATCATCTGTGTCAGGGTTGTCTCCTAAGAGGGGGTACATCTGAGCATTGTCTTTTCCTGCTGGTGAGATAGCAGTGGTGATCATTCTAGTGATTAGAGATCGTAGACAGGGTATACAACAACATCCACACAAGGTCAAAATAGCAGCAAAGACAGCAATAGAGATGAGTGCAGATGAGACTAATGTGCGATATCTCCCAAACATATCCAACCACGAGTCCCAAAACGCAGTGTTAACTCCGCTGTGCTCCTTCATTTTATGATTCAGGGTGCGCAGACCCTCGATAGCCAGGGTCAGGCTGCCATTAGCCGCTGTATTGTTTGGAATGAACGTACAACACTGTTCTCCAAACATGGCGCAAACCCCACCCTTTTCAGCCAACAGCATGTCAAGGGCTATGCGGTTCTGGAATGCCATCAAGGATGTGGCGGCTAGTTGGGAGCGCACTGCTCGGAATCCTTCCTCAGTCCAATTGCTTAATCTTTGAACATTGTAATGGATGTAATTGATCCTATCTACATTTTTGTTAACAGTACACCACCAACAAATAGAGGATTCAAAACCAGCTGCGATCTGATCAGCTAATTTATACTCATCTGGAACCCCTCTAGGGACCCCTATGGCGTCAATGTAAGTTGGATCTCCAGCAGTCTTCCATGCGTTTCGCTTAGTGCGGGTCCAATGTTCAGGGACGACTGCTTTGGCATTTAAAGTTAGTTCTTCACCAGTCATGGGCAGCACTTGTACAGGCAAAAGGAATGATACTAGAGTACAGTGACCCGAGGCATCGTTTGGTAATCTATCAAAAATCCTATTATCTCCACACCACCACCACACATCGCTTCTAGCAATGGGTTTAAAAGGGCTTGGTGGTGTGAGAGTGTGGCTACACCACACGGTCTCATTTAGTTCCCCTAACTTTTGACCAGTACCTGGAAGCTTAACACAGGTAAAATTTCCCTCTGCCACATCTTCAGAGAACAGGGGTTTATTCTTGGCCATGTTGGCCACAGGATAGATGGTATCCCAACTTATGCACCTGTGATTCAAAGGAATGAACGTGTTCACCATAATTTCAAGCAAACAATCGGAGGTCAAAGGGGCTGGTACTACACGCAGTATTGGACGAGGCCCTAAGCACACTACACAGTCTTTTTGGCAGGTTTTGCTGCCTGCTCTGCCATGAGCAACCAATTGTTTCTTTGTCCACTAATTCCTGTGGTCACCAAAAACCAATCATCGGTTTCAATTTTCCCATTTATGATCTGAATTTTTGTCACAGACGTTTGTGGACCCAATGACAGTCCTACCGCTGTGGGTGTCGTCGGAGAAGAGTCAGTTCGTTTTGTTATGTTAGTACAAATTGAGAAGTCGGTATGTGGGTCAGTGTAAACACCGGGCCTGTACACAAATAATGTTAAATGATAACAAGATGCCTCTGTATATGAGTGTATTCTGGGAGGTTTTTCTAGAAGCGGCTGATCGGTAGTATTAAACGACAGCAGGAGATGGTTATCATGTCGAGTCAGAGTTAGTCTACGCTTCCACTCTTTGGCATGCTGGGTGGTAGGATATGGTGTCCAGTCACTACCAGTATACGTAAAAATTGTTCCCCAATCTTGGTCCCAATCAACACTGGAGAGATACCATTCATGCCATTTCCAGTGAGTGCCGGAACTCATTTCTGGAGTGGCCTGTCCTTCCACCCGTATGATTGAAAAAGGTATAACAATTTTTGAAACAAACTGAGTGGCATTGTAACAGACATAAAGGTCTCTGGTAATGACTGTATCAGTTGTAGTCGGGGAGCAAGGATTAGTGAACTGTCTGGCCCCAGCAGTCCCAGTACATCCTCCCCTACAAAAAGAGCGTCTCACTCTGTTGCGATTATAATCATCAATTGCAGGGTCATAATCATAATTGTTAACCGTAGGATCATACTCATGGATCACCTGTTCAGTTCTATTTACAGTGTCAATTGTCCAAGTTTCAGCCAATTTCCCCCTTAGGGGTATTCTTTTACACGAGTACGGTTGTGAAATCCATGAGTACCATCCCCAATAGATAAGTAACAGGAGTACCACCTGTATACTTCCTGTGATACACATCAGTTTAGGTAAGGCCATCTTGTCAAAGCCGGTGTCAGCCTAAGTTCAGGTAAGTGGCAGTAAAAACTTCACTGGCTTTCGTGTCAACCCTGGATCTTAACACCAGAATCCCACACTATTACCAGACTTTGCTTCACTTCCCTTACTTGATTACCGGGTTTGCCCAGATGACCCTTTTAACATGTGTGAGGTGTACCCAAGTTCCTCTCTCTGCTATTTAAGGGCTGTTGGGGTTGTCAACAGGACCTGATATGGTCCTTCCCACTTAGGTGAATGCCAACATTTCCTCTTGATGCTCCTGATTAGAACCCAGTCACCCGGTTTCACCAACAGGTCGTCCTGTGGAGAGATGGGGGTTTCTTCGTCAGTGGGTGTTTTCTGTTTCTCGAGCATTTTTCTCATATAATCTGCTAGGTTAGGTTCATCTTCTATGTCCCAGGGACTTTTAAAGTGAGGCAATTTAAATGGTCTTCCAAAAAGGGTCTCAAATGGTGTCAATCCTATAGTACTAGTGATGTTCATGTACAGCTGTACTAGTTCAAGACACTGAGTCCATGGTCTCCCTGTTTCTTCCATTGTCTTTTTGAGTCGGTTTTTTACTGTTCCATTTGTTCTTTCTACTAATCCTGCGCTCTGAGGGTGGTACGCACAGTGGTTTTTTAGTTCAATGCAAAACATAGTTCCTATGTTTTTAATGACTTCATTTACAAAATGAGCGCCATTATCACTATAGATTCGTTCAGGTATGCCACAGCGGGGTATGATGTTTTTGCATAACGATTTGGCTACAGTCAATGCATCAGGTCGTTTGGTTGGAAAAAGTTCTACCCATTTGGAAAAGGCATCCACAATTACTAAACAATATTCTTTGCCCTCACTTTTACTTAGTTGAATGTAGTCCATATGTATAACCTGAAAAGGATATTGAGGAGTGGGAAATTTTCCTCTTTTAGGTCTCAAATTGCCTTGGGAGTTGTGTTTGGCACACGTGAGACATGCTCTGCAAAAATGTTTAGAGTACGTGTTAAATCCAAAGGTTGTATAGATGGCATTAATCTGGCTCATCATCCCCCCTGTGGAGACATGAGAAATTCCATGGCTCAATATGGCAGCCCATCTATACAAATTTTTAGGTAAAATGGGTTTCCCCAATGGTCAGCAATAAATGCCATCACGGATAGTAGCTCCGCGTTTAGTCCATAAGTCCTTTTCTACATCTGAACTCTGATGTTGCATATCAGAGAGAACTTGAGAAGACAAACTGTTTTTGTCAACAGGAAGTGTGACGTCCTGTACTGGGTCAACATGGAGTACACTAAGCTCTCCTGCTGCAGCAGCCTTTGCAGAAATATCTGCATAATGATTTCCTTGAGATACAGAGTCAGATTTCCCTGTGTGAGCTGCACATTTGCATACTGCAATTTTGGAGGGTAACTGAACAGCAGCCAGGAGGCGGTTTAGTTGTTCTCCATGTGTGACAGGTTTACCAGTGGAGGTCACCATCCCCCTGTTTTTCCAATGTTGAGCAATACATGAACGGACGCAAATGCATATTGACTGTCAGTGTAAACAGTGACTGGTTTGTCTTTATATAAAGTGCAGGCATGTGAGAGAGCAATTAGCTCTGCAGCCTGAGACGAGAAATGCGGTGGCAGGCGCTCGGCTCGCAGAACGCGAGTATTTGTGACTACAGCATAACCTGTTAAAGTTATGCCCATATCATTCTTCCTAGAAGATCCATCCACGAAAACTACATCGCCAAGTGTCAGGGGCGTGTCTTGTAAGTCCGGTCTGGATTTTGCTACAGTCTGAGTCGAATCTAGACAGTCATGTGGTTCCCCGTCATCAGGAAGTGGAATCAAAGTTGCAGGATTCAGTGTGGTGCATCGTTCGATTGTGACATGCGGTTGGGACAGCAGCGTGGCCATGCAAGACAGATGGCGTGCCGGTGATAAAAAGGTCATGTTGGTTTGTAGCAGCAATGCCGACACTGCGTGTGGCACTTTGAGGATTAGTGGGTGGAAGAGGACTACGCCAGCACTGCATTCCACAGCCATTGATGCTGCCACAACAGCACGTACACAATGGGGGAGGGCGCAAGCCACACTATCCAATTTGGCAGAGTAGTACGCAACTGGGCGGAGTTTGGTTCCATGTTGCTGTGTGAGTACGGAAGTCATAAAGTGGCCCTTACAGTCAATCATTTGTACAAAAGTTTTGTTATAATTTGGAAGTGCCAAAGCAGCTGCAGAGGTTAATGCTTGTTTTATTTTTGAAAATGCGTCTTCTGCTTCAGAGGTCCATTTAACAGTTGTGTTCATTGAAATGTCTTCAGTGTACATTAATCTGTTTAAAGGGTGCACAATTTGTGCATAGTCAGGCACCCAACTTCTGCAATAGTTTGTCAGGCCCAAAAAGGACATCACTTGTCGTTTAGTCAGTGGTTTGGGGGCCTGTAGAATGGCTGTTTTCCTGTCTGCTACGATTGTTCGTCCTTCACAACTCAAATTGTGACCCAAATACTTTACTGCAATTTATTCTTACTGACTTTGTGACCTTCTTTCGCCAGGTGGAATAATAGAGCAAGAGTGTCTCCTACACATGTTGTTTTATCGGGTGAGACCAGCAAAATATCATCAACATACAGGAGAATTTGACTGTTTCCTGGTGGAACAAAGGATGCCATGCTGGCAGACATTACTTGCGAATAAATTGTGGGACTTTCACAATAGCCCTGCGGTAGGCGAGTAAACGTGTATCGCTTTCCCGCAAAGGTGAAAGCAAACCAGAACTGACTATCCTTGTCTACAGGAACGGAGAAAAAGGCATTGCTGATGTCCACAACCGTGAAGAACGTAGCATCAGGTCGAAGAGAATTCAGCAATGTATGTGGGTCAGGTACACAAGGTGCCCTCTGGACTACAGCATTATTAACAGCCTGTAAGTCCTGGACCATTCTCCAACCAGTGGAAGGAGCTGCCTTTTTCACCGGAAAAATTGGAGTGTTGCATGGTGAATCAGGACACTCCACAATGACCTTTGCTTGAATAAGATCTGCTATGACGGGTTTGATGCCTTCCAATGCATCGGGTTTTAATGGATATTGTCTGATACAAGGTCTGTATTCAGTCTTTGGCCTGATGACTACAGGTAGTGCTCCCTTGACTAGTCCAACATCAGTTGGCCCTGAAGACCACAAATGTGGCGGTACTTCCGTAAGGAGTGACTGCTCTTCTTGAGTTAGTACAAAATTTCATGCATCAGAGCTATCATCAGTATGAACTCCAACAGGAGCGTCGATTGGAAGATAAATTTGAGTCCTAGTCAACCCTGTCTGAGGGCTTTCCCAAATATCCCTAGTTTTCCTCACCCAATTGGTGTTTTTTTGTCCCATGTCCACTAGTGCTGATAAGCAATGCCAAGGGACAACAGAATCTTTGAACAGGGAAACGTGTGGTGGCCCGCTTTGTTTGTACAAATGCATCACAGCGTCCGATAACTGTTCCACTCCGCACGCCGCGTTGGAGATCCCATCACTGTAGATATAGGTCACCAACGGTCGTGGAGTAGGAAGAGTGAGTAAGGTGGTTTCATATTGCAAGTCGGGACCTGGCGTATTTTTGTACCACATAGTTATGTGGAGTTGTTCTGCTGACATTTCGTCCTGGACCTGTGTTAGGGTGTCCCTTCCCCAATTTAGGAGTAAAGAAGCAAAGTTTTGCGGTTCAACATTTGGAATATCCAATGTGTAATAAAACTTATCAGTTGCATCAGTGGTCAGGACATTAAGATCTGTAGGTTGTAAATCATTTTTTCGCTTCACAATCATATTATTCCCCTGAGGCACCAGTGCTAGTCTCAGTTGACAAAGTCCATCTCTGCCCAACAGATTAACTGGACATTCAGGCATCAGTAAAATAGGCATGTAACATGATTGTCCCTCAGGGTCCCGCAGCCATATTGGGTCAGACAGTGGGACTGGTGTAATTTCCCATTTGCTGATCGAACCCAATATATTTCGCTTCCGCGATGGACACCAGGAATCTTCACATTACAGGTTGTCTTACAGGCACCTGAATCGCACAAGAAGGACACAGAGTGTCCATTCACCAAAAGCGTTATTTCTGGTCGGACACTTTCAACTGACATGAGTTCCTGCAGATCAAGATCAACAGGCATGTCTGGACCTAATTTTGGTGATTGGTCGGTTAGTCATTTACTCTGATGTGTGTTTTGTCCTCTGCGAGGACAGTCCCGAGAGATGTGTCCTTCCTCATTACAGATCCAACACTGTCGCGGCCCTGTTGGTGGTGGAAAGTCCTGTCTCTTCTGATTTCCCCTGTCATTGAATCTGTCGCTATTTGACTCCAACGTGGAGGTCCACCTCTCTGTTCTATGTGTCGGCGTCCTTCCTGAAATCTTCCCTTGAAATTCCCTCGGCCTTGTTGACCACGATCCGGGTATCCTCTTTGATAATAGAGGTCCTCGTTTGGATCACCGGTCAGGTCAGCCAGGAAAACAGCAGGTGTTTTCCCTGTATTTTTCTTCTGACATTGGACCTTATCAGCATGCATAGCATGGTCAACATAGTTATCTAACGTGGATGTGGGAAAATTTATCATGTGTTTTTCAATCCAATGTTTAACTCCCTGTTTGCTGTTTTGATGGAGGGCGTTTTTGAGTTGTTGTTCGTATACTCCTTCTTCCTGCTCTGGTACTAGACCACTGTTTGCACGGAAAACCTTATCCATTCTTAACTTGTAATCTTCAAAAGGTTCATCGTCTTTTTGTTTAGTACGATTAATATCAGCATAATTAGCTTGTTTTTTGAATTTTTCTTTGATTCGTTTTTGTAACGCTGTCACTCGCTGGGTCAGTATGTCGCTATTATGTGGTAAAGCTGTGCCGTCGCCACTTGCAGGTGACCAATCCCCTTTTACAACCCCCCAGTATTTCTTTAAAGCTCCCATATAAACCTGCTGGACCTCCGTGCCATCTAAATTATATGAACCACGGAGGTTTTCTAAATCTCGACAGCACTGTTCAACATCTTCCTGAGGATCCGCCACCCCTGTTAATGCGGACTTTATGTCGTCCATTGTCCAAGTGCGGTAGACCAAAAGTGTAGGTCTTTGATCCACCGCCACATTTGGATTAGCTACTTGTATCATGGGGTACTGTTCTGTACCATCAAGTGAGTATACGGGTGGTGATTTTGAGCCCTTTAGTTTAACCCAATCCCACCCTGATGCTTCAGGTGCACTGGGAGGGGACAGAATTTCTCGAGATCGTGTCAAGGACCTTGTAACTGGTCTCTGGGGCGGCGGTGAGTGATATGCTGGTGGTTTGTCATCCGTTTGTTGCTCCAGGTCTGGATACAGACTTGGTTTTGTAGAATCAGTCATTTTTTCAGTTTGTTTTGATTCTGATTTGGTGTCATTTATCTGTTCCTTTTCTCCGCGTCTTTCTTCAACATACACTTGCACTCTTATGGGTGGACAGGTGGTTTCATCGTCCTCCTTTTTGTGCAAGAAAATTTCTGAATTTCCTCCTTCAGTCTTGTTTTGTTTTTTCCCTGTCTTTCTCCCTACTCTTCCTCTCACCTTCTCGTCTTTGATCTGCAGCTTCCTCCCATGCAATAATTTTGTTCCATCCCTCCTTCATCATTTTCCACTCATCATTTTTGTTTTTCTTTTTAATAGATTCTCTTAATTTTGACAATGAAGGTCTGTTTATTTGGCCGTCGAATCCATGTTTTGTAATCCATGTGTCTAAATATGAGACATGTGTAGGATCTTTTAGTTCCATAAATTTCCAATCTTTGTTACCTAGACGGTCCCGCGGAGCCTGCCTTTGTGTCTTACTGTTTGACTTCCCCATTTTTACGTTATTTTTATCTTTTTTGTTTTTATAAAGATAAAATTTAGACCAGTGGGTTTTCAACACCTACAGTGTTCTAAACACTGGTTATGTGCTTCTTACGGGACAGCGAATTTAATTTTCCACCAGCCAGTGAGTTCCCTTTCTCCTCCCCGAAGGAAGCGGGAAATCCTTGCCTCTGCCTCTGACCAGTGGTCGCTGTTTACTTTCCCGTAATTTTATATAGAGGAGGATCTAATGACCCGTCACTCTCATTCAGTCACCTTTATTACACTGTCACACTTTTTCACCGGTATTAATTTAGACGCCAGAGGAGCCCGTGCCTCCTAATACAGAGTTTAACTAGTTCGATACTAGAGGATTCTGTTCATCCTTACGGGGTTTAACTGCGTTTAACATTACCTGACATTGTCTAGAATTCTCAGGGTTTTAACATGACTTCCTGTCACTATTCACTGTCCTGTCCGTTTATGTGACTACCTGTCACCACACATACTTATAGTTTGTTTTTCAATTAAAATTCTACTCACTCAACCGCTGTCTTCCCCTCACGGATTAGTCTTCAACCTTCCGGATCCCAGCCGGCGGACCGAGCCAGTCCCGTCAAAGGGTCTCGGTACCTTGGCCAAGGATTTTCCTGGTGTCAGTCTCGTCCGCTGGAACCCTTCAGGTATGTTGACCTCCGGCTCGAAGGACCAAAGTAATGTTAGGTTTAAAACCACCTAAACATCATAAAACTGTAACAGAGAAAGACACAACAGTCAAATAAGAGTCAGAGAGTAGAATTCAATTGTAAATGCTCGCGAGGAGTGCAGCACAGAGACAAACTATTCTAACAATCTCCAAACTGCACTAAACTCTGGCTGCACTCTCGCTCTTTTTATTAGGACGTCATACAGGTGCGGTTGTCAGCATACGTGGCATAAGCAGTTGAGCAATCATAAACAGGTCTTGCAACTACAGTTGAGCAAGATTTGCGACTTCTGGTTTCTGCGACCTCAGGCTACTGGTTTGGGGAAGGTGCGGTCAGGACTTCTCTCCTGGGCTCCGTTCTTCAGGTGTTATCTTCAGTCAGCACATGTCGGTTAACCTTTTGTTCTTTCCTGTGGTTGAAACCACATGCGTGCAGTAGAAACATCATTTGGCAACACAGCTAGTAACACAATTTGCAATACAGCATACTTTCTTTTGGAATCATATTCAATCTTTACAACTCTTTTGCACAAAAGCAATTCATATGATCATATACAAACATTTTCATTCCTTATTATTTATTTTATATTTTATTATATTTTTAATGGTTTGATAAGTTGTTTTGGACATCAACTCGTCTGACCTCGCTTTGCGACATCACATAAGTTCCTTTTTCTCTCTAACTGCAAGGATAAAAACAACTCATGTAATCATTCATTTGTAACATACTTTATCAAGAGGTCATCAAGAAGTCAGCAACAGACTTCTAACAGATACAATGAGTTTATTTCCATTACTAAAGTATTAATAAAAGAATGTATAATATAAGGAATATAGACTAGAAGAATGTATAATAAAAGAATGTGTGATAACTGACATCCATATATACATAAATCCAACATCAGGGAATACTGTTAAGTCTTCTATTTCCATACCATAAGTCAGAACAAGATCTAAGATATGATTAAAGTGGTGGGTGGACTCATTTACTTTTTGAGCAAAGCCAATAGAGTCTAATAATAGATTAAATGCAATGTTGAGGCTGTCATTCTCAGCATCTGTGTGGATGTTAAAATCGCCCACTATAATTATCTTATCTGAGCTAAGCACTAAGTCAGACAAAAGGTCTGAAAATTCACAGAGAAACTCACAGTAACGACCAGGTGGACGATAGATAATAACAAATAAAACTGGTTTTTGGGACTTCTAATTTGGATGGACAAGACTAAGAGTCAAGCTTTCAAATGAATTAAAGCTCTGTCTGGGTTTTTGATTAATTAATAAGCTGGAATGGAAGATTGCTGCTAATCCTCCGCCCCGGCCCGTGCTACGAGCATTCTGACAGTTAGTGTGACTCGGGGGTGTTGACTCATTTAAACTAACATATTCATCCTGCTGTAACCAGGTTTCTGTAAGGCAGAATAAATCAATATGTTGATCAATTATTATATCATTTACCAACAGGGACTTAGAAGAGAGAGACCTAATGTTTAATAGACCACATTTAACTGTTTTAGTCTGTGGTGCAGTTGAAGGTGCTATATTATTTTTTCTTTTTGAATTTTTATGCTTAAATAGATTTTTGCTGGTTATTGGTAGTCTGGGAGCAGGCACCGTCTCTACGGGGATGGAGTAATGAGGGGATGGCAGGGGGAGAGAAGCTGCAGAGAGGTGTGTAAGACTACAACTCTGCTTCCTGGTCCCAACCCTGGATAGTCACGGTTTGGAGGATTTAAGAAAATTGGCCAGATTTCTAGAAATGAGAGCTGCTCCATCCAAAGTGGGATGGATGCCGTCTCTCCTAACAAGACCAGGTTTTCCCCAGAAGCTTTGCCAATTATCTATGAAGCCCACCTCATTTTTTGGACACCACTCAGACAGCCAGCAATTCAAGGAGAACATGCGGCTAAACATGTCACTCCCGGTCTGATTGGGGAGGGGCCCAGAGAAAACTACAGAGTCCGACATTGTTTTTGCAAAGTTACACACCGATTTAATGTGTGTAACTTTGTGTAATAAAACAAAACTATACCAGTATGCTAGCCATATGAAAGGGAAAATAAGTGTGTCTTAAGTCTGGACTTGAAAGTCTCCACAGAATCTGACTGTTTTACTGACTTCAATTGTAAATAAAGACATGTAGGGGAAACCCGGGCGCAGTGGATCACAAATGTTGTTTTGTGGCAGCATAAACACATTATGCATAGGTTTAGGTCATTCAATTGTGGATTTAATACAGCAAGTTATTGTTTATAAGGCTGTGTTATTTATGTCTCCCCAAGTGTAATTTAAAGGTGTTTAAAATTGATTTTAAATTTTTTGATTCACTGTGTCCCAGACACTGATTCACAGGGCACAGTGAAGCAGTGTCTGGGACACAGTGAATCAACTTAGAATATAATGAAAAAACACATGATTATAAAGATTTCTTCAAAATTATTAAATATATGCTGATGCATATACAAACTATAATCAAATAAACCAGCTATGTAATGTGTAAGTGTCTTATATAGTGATATAAGTCCTTTAGAAACTATTAGAAATACAATTGTCATCATTTCTGTTCAAACATGAAAACAGTTGTTTATATACACAAATTAAAGAAATACTTCATGGGAAAATAAATGTATAAGCTTCAACAAGTGATATTTGTCATCCACTTGATACTGGGGCTTAGTAAATCACTTTCTAGACTGATTCACTGTGCCTCGATTCACTGTGCCCCAGGTGCATGTGATAATAATAATAAGTTATCTGCTGCAGTTAACTACTGCAAATAGATATGTAGTTTTACAGATATAGCTACTGATTCACCATGACTCACCATGCCTCGGTTTCCCCTACAATATCTAGGGTATCGATCTCTCTCTCTCTCTCTCTCTCTCTCTCTCTCTCTCATATATATATATGTACAGTAAGTGCCAAGCGAGCAGTGTTAGATGTTCATGTGTATCAGCTGGAATTTGGCCGACACCTGCCGCGAGAGGGTTTGATGGGTTTGCACAGCTCACACTCTGTCTTTCAGCCGCTGGTGTGCGCAAATAGTTGTAGCAACTGGTGTATGAGGCAGCTGCGATTTTGCACGTTTTGCACACGATTCCTGCTTCATGCGCACTTTATGCGCAAATCGACTAAATTCACAGTATGTATGAAGGGGCCCTTACTGTCCATATTCATCAGTGCTCAGTATGATTTCAAGGGAAAAATCATCGGCCTGATCCCTGATCATCCATCAGTTTTTTGTCTTATCTATTTAAAAAATGCACTCAATGTGGATATGTAGCGAAAAAAACGTGAAATTCACCAAAATTTGGGATAATTTTGGCCGTGTTTTAAATAGCTGAAAGTCTCGAGCTGTTTGCTGTTTTCTTGGAGCTTTCATGTCCTTTGATTTTTCCTTTGTTTTCTGAACACTACTTTTCTTTTTTTTATGAGTTATTGTTTTTTATTATGGGCGGCTGGCTTTTATGATTGTACACTTATGAGTCAAGGAATAAAAATGTGAAAAAATATTCAATGAATTGTTTTCAAAAATATCACTATCGAAGTGAAATCCACCCGCCTGTAAATATGAACTGTGTGAAAGAACTTTGTAATTTCATCTTCTGTCAACAGCTTTCAGCAATCAGTATCAACTCATATGTTAAACATTCACTGACCTAGTTTCCTTCCTTCCTTGCTGTATGAAAATGTCCTGAACATGACTGTTTAACCAAACCTGCTCCTGGACATCACCTGCTGTGCACATTTTCCAACTCTTGCTCCTCCACCAGCTGCTAATTAACAAAGTCCTCAGACAATCAAGAGCGAGGAGCCCACCAGTGTTCACCAATCAGCTGTGGCTGCTGCAGGTCGAAATAGAAAAAGAGCAGGCTAGGTGACCCTTTCTTTACACTTATTCTCCTCATTAATGCATTTAGTAGCAACATATATAGTAGTTACAGAACCTGCACTGACTGCAACTCTTAATTCACTTATGTTTTATTATGTTTCAACATCAGGGGGCAACAAACAAGTGCAATGGTTCCCAACAGTTGGTGATATAATTTCTCATGTCCTCCCCAGCCCAGTCTCACGTTTTTTGTTTTTCGTGCTCCCGTCACGAAATGATTAAAATGTTCGTGACGGGGTTTTTTTTTTTTTTTTAACTCACTATTCCTAACCCTACCCCTACCCCCAGCTCTAAGCCTACTCCTTCCCCTAACCCTAACACCCCCAGACCCCCCCTGCATCACTTTTAATTTTGTGCAGCCGTCACAGAATGTATTAGAATAAATTTGTCCTCCCATTACGAACATTTTGCACTTTTCGTGACAATATCACAAACAAATAGATTGATGTAGATTTCGTGCTGCTGAATCATGACATACCGTGAGACTGGGTTGCCTCCCAGCCATGTGTTCTATCCATTGTTAACTAGAGATTATACTAGATTAGAACTTTATTAATCTCTTGGGAAGACTCCCTCAGGGAAACTGAGATTCCAGCAGCATTGTATAGCAGCACACGGGGTAAGAAGCACACAGAGTAACAAAAGTGAAAGTAAAAAATAATTTGCAAATATAAATAAAAATACCAGAAATACTGTTCGCTACTGGTTTACTGGCTACTACTGTTCCTCTCCTTCCTGTCCTCTGTCTTCCTCTTTCTTCTCTCTCTATCCCTTTGCTTTCCAATTGTCTTGCACATTATATCCCGTCTTTGCACATGTACTAGGCATAAAGTTTATCCTCGCAGTTGCTATCTCATCCTGTTAGATGGCGCTTATGTGGTGTGAAGATTGGTGCTCGTGGTTGCAGCTGTCCAAAGAGCACATGACATGCCCAGTGCTCCAATGGTAGCAGAAAACATGCAGGTTGAAGCCACAGTGGTTTATAGTTTTCCATTGACCTTCCACTGTACACTAACCATCCAACAGGTGGCAGAGATAAGAGGGGTGACTGAGACGTTTTAAGCATGACCCAGAGAAATTAGGGGTGGTTCTCCATCTTTTGTATTCTGAGAAATCAACATTTCTCAACATTGCACCAAGTGAGTCATAACTTCTCAATCGCCCCTCGTAGCTATGGTATATTACATAGACAAAATTAAAAATGCTTTTTAATTAATCTTTAAATCAACGTTAACTTATATGCTCTTTTAATTTGGTGTGTGACACTCATTACATATTCCACGAACAATAAGACAGGAGGCAGAGCTGAAGATGTTGTGATTCTCTTTGGGAGTGAAGAGAACGGACAGGATTAGGAATGAACATATCAGAGGGACAGCTCAGGTGGGACGGTTTGGTGACAAAGTCAGAGAGGTGAGATTGAGATGGTTTGGACATGTGCAGAGGAGGAACCCAGGTTATATAGGGAGAAGGATGCTGAGGATGGAGCCACCAGGCAGGAGGAAAAGAGGGAGGACAAAGAGGAGGTTTATGGATGTGCTGAGAGAGGACATGCAGGTGGTTGGTGAGACAGAGGAAGATACAGAGGACAGGGTGAGATGGAAATCAATCAATCAATCAATTTTTTTATATAGCGCCAAATCACAACAAACAGTTGCCCCAAGGCGCTTTATATTGTAAGGCAAGGCCATACAATAATTATGTAAAACCCCAACGGTCAAAACGACCCCCTGTGAGCAAGCACTTGGCTACAGTGGGAAGGAAAAACTCCCTTTTAACAGGAAGAAACCTCCAGCAGAACCAGGCTCAGGGAGGGGCAGTCTTCTGCTGGGACTGGTTGGGGCTGAGGGAGAGAACCAGGAAAAAGACATGCTGTGGAGGGGAGCAGAGATCGATCACTAATGATTAAATGCAGAGTGGTGCATACAGAGCAAAAAGAGAAAGAAAGTGCATCATGGGAACCCCCCAGCAGTCTACGTCTATAGCAGCATAACTAAGGGATGGTTCAGGGTCACCTGATCCAGCCCTAACTATAAGCTTTAGCAAAATGGAAAGTTTTAAGCCTAATCTTAAAAGTAGAGAGGGTGTCTGTCTCCCTGATCTGAATTGGGAGCTGGTTCCACAGGAGAGGAGCCTGAAAGCTGAAGGCTCTGCCTCCCATTCTACTCTTACAAACCCTAGGAACTACAAGTAAGCCTGCAGTCTGAGAGCGAAGCGCTCTATTGGGGTGATATGGTACTACGAGGTCCCTAAGATAAGATGGGACCTGATTATTCAAAACCTTATAAGTAAGAAGAAGAATTTTAAATTCTATTCTAGAATTAACAGGAAGCCAATGAAGAGAGGCCAATATGGGTGAGATATGATTGATCTGTTGTGGTGCCCCCTAATGGAAACAGCCTAAAGAAGTTGTTTTTGAGTTATTGTTTTTGAGTTATTGCTTACACATGCTAGCTGGGATAAACAAACTTGCTCACTCCCTCTTCTAGAGTTTTGCTGTAAAATTTGAATGCTGTGTCCAGGAATGTGTGTGATGTCATGTGTGAATGTTGTAACTTAAGGTTGGGTCATACCCGATCCCATGGGATGTGATCCATGCCATATTTCATCATGAAGTATAAGACTAGATACTATACACATGCAACACAGAGTACATACACATGGGTGTGCACGCAGGCAGATGCACTCTGCATGATTTTGTGGATCACAAACTCCTTGTTCAGGTGATGTGGAGGTGGATGATCCACTTAGAAATAAAGTCAATGCACTCTATGGAGGAATTATTTTCTGTGTATCCATCACTGCCAGTACAGACGAGGGTTCTCAGGACACCCTGAGTTGGCATTAACAGAAGCAGACTGTCATCGTAACATGTCGAGTCCATTGTTCTGTTGTGGTTCTTGTGAAAAAAGCAAGCAAACAGTAAAAACAGTCACATTTGCAGTCACAAGTCATCACACAGTATTGCTCTGTCAGTGAAGGCCACATGTATTAATTATAAACAACCATCGCATGGTTCATGTGTGTGACACGTGCTCGCTGTCTCAGCAACATCATCTCCTCTGTTCAGATGCTGGAGAAGTGCATTATGGTGTAGCTTCAGGAGGACTGCAGTATGTCAAAAACAGGTGGTGCACGTCTTAATGCAACATGGTCCATCATAAACATTGCACCACAGGCCATCACTCAAAAGTGTTCATGCAACGGAACTATTAAAACCAAAAGCAATTTTTTACGGGGGAGGGAAGTGACGTGCATTAACTTGGACACATCTTTATCTTTCACATATGGAGCCACATCAGAAGCTGTGTCAGGGTTTTATATAAGGATTGTGATGAATGGTTCTTTAATGTAGTAGATGACTCCTGCAGACCAAATCCAAGAAGAAAAATTCCTGTGCTTCCATTTCTCTTTCTGATGACGGCAGTTGTGGGGAAGCCGATTCTGGAAGTGGAAACTTCACCTCATGCAAAGATAAGAGGAAAAAAAAAAAGGGGGGGGGTTCAGCTGGAAGACATTAGCTGTACCAGTCATCCTCACTGGAAAAGAAATAGACAAGAAAAAGAAGAAACAAGAAAATAAGAGGCAACCT
Source organism: Thalassophryne amazonica (assembly GCF_902500255.1). Taxonomy (NCBI): domain Eukaryota; kingdom Metazoa; phylum Chordata; class Actinopteri; order Batrachoidiformes; family Batrachoididae; genus Thalassophryne; species Thalassophryne amazonica. Next base: position 75,162,266 of record NC_047113.1, on the reverse strand, counting down.
ACAGATATCCTCAGATGTTACTTATTAGATCAGAGCGGCTCATTATCGGATGTACTCGGCCTGGAGGCGGAACTGTGCCGCTTTCACTGCCGATTGGCTCACACTCATTTACAAACACTTTCCTTCATTATCAGTTTCATCATATTATTTATGTTGTGAATGGAAGCGATGGGTTGAGGAGCACTTACGATGTTTCTTGACGATGGACAGAATTTTAAAAGATCAAATATTTTATGTGGGTAAAAGGATCCACAAAGATTTGTTCATTTAGTTGTACTGGTTTTGATCCGTGCGTTAAATCACATGAACCTTTTGAATCCTTCTGCATGCTGGCTGGATGTCCTGTTATTCATTGTGGAAATCCCAAAATGGTGAGGGAGATGGTCTCTTGATCGATTCCTGGATGGGATGGTGGATGCATCGAAAACCTAGATGAAGGGTTGGTCTAGTGACGCCTGTGTGTGGGTTCGTTTAATGTGGGAATGTCATTGCACACCAACAAACACATGGTACTTGATACATCCTGGTCCGATGGCTGGGAAATCCCAAAAGAATGGGGTCATAGCCTTTGGGTTACAAACCATCACCTCCTTCACCTGATCCACTGTCAAGTCCCTTTAGCTGTCTCGTGTTCACGGTTCCTGTTGAGCCTTCATGGTTACCGTAGCAGCCACAGGGCACACAAGGTCCCCACCGTATTTTACCCAACAGGTAATCCCCTACTTGATCTGTTACTTAGACAGACACCCTCTCTACTTTTAAGATTAGGCTTAAAACTTTCCTTTTTGCTAAAGCTTATAGTTAGGGCTGGATCAGGTGACCCTGAACCATCCCTTAGTTATGCTGCTATAGACTTAGACTGCTGGGGGGTTCCCATGATGCACTGTTTCTTTCTCTTTTTGCTCTGTATGCACCACTCTGCATTTAATCATTAGTGATTGATCTCTGCTCCCCTCCACAGCATGTCTTTTTCCTGGTTCTCTCCCTCAGCCCCAACCAGTCCTAGCAGAAGACTGCCCCTCCCTGAGCCTGGTTCTGCTGGAGGTTTCTTCCTGTTAAAAGGGAGTTTTTCCTTCCCACTGTTGCTAAGTGCTTGCTCACAGGGGGTCGTTTTGACCGTTGGGGTTTTTAATGTAATTATTGTATGGCCTTGCCTTACAATATAAAGTGCCTTGGGGCAACTGTTTGTTGTGATTTGGCGCTATATAAATAAAATTGATTGATTGATTGACTTAGGTGTCACAACACGAACAAGGACTTGGATTTTGAAACCCGTTTCACATATGACACCCTAGGCCTGTTGTCATAGCTGTACAGTTAGGTCCATATAGATCTGGACCTGATGTGGCTTCTGCACTTTTGTCCAAAACTGAACATTCCTGGATCAAGACCATCTGTGCCCATTCTCCATGTAATGTGGAGTTTTGTCAGGAAAGGCATCCGGAATAAACCATTTGCCAAATCACCATGCAGATCCATATCGGATCCAATGTGGCCACCTCGAGCAAAAAAGGGAAGAACTTAACTTTTAACAGCATATTCGAGCAGAAAGGAAGTAATGAGGTCATTGTGAAGTTTCAGTTTTACGAGTAATTACGTCGAAATATGGTGAGCGGTGAAGTAATGACAGCACTGCTTCGTGTGTGGGTGCCCATGAAGGACCTGAAGTATTCAGATGATATCCGCCAAGCTGTTTCCCGGCCACGTGTGTGTTATTCCTTCATTAACTGAATGAAGGCAAACGTGAGAAAAATGTCTAAGACACGCTTCATTACCAAAACAGACTCTTTCTTGGCTCATGTTACACTCTTAAAAAAAAAAATAAAAAAATAAAAAATGCTATATTTACTTAATTTAGTAATATCAACTGGCCCACAATAGGTGTTTCTTTCAACATGAAAAGCAAATTATAACAAACTGTTGCAATTAATTGTATGTTTCCCATTTAAACAAATAATGTTTTTTTTTTTCTTCCAGAATGAGCTCTGGACAAATTATGACTGAAAATATTTATTGATTTTAATGAACTGTGCAAAACAACATGTGTCATCTGTTGAAATGTGCAAATGAAATTACAGTATATTTTATTGGAACCTCTGGAACTACAACAAATTAAAAATGTTGCATTTTTAAAATTGTATTTATTTATTTATTGCATAAAAACAACATCCCACAACAGCTTTTTTGTCAGAAATGTATGTATTTTTTAATCATATATATATATATATATATATATATATATATATATATATATATATATATATATATATATATATATATATATATATATATATATATATATATATATATATCAGCACTTTCAACTGGTTCGAAAGGGGATAAGCTTAAACCTTCCAGGACTAGAGGAAGGTCCCATGAAGGTACGTGTGCAAGCCTTGGAGGCCGCAAACGTAGAGCACCTTTCAAAAAACGACACACTAAGAGGTGTGAACCCACTGACCGGCCATCAACATAGACATGCCGGGCAGAGATTGCAGCAACATAAACCTTCAAGGTAGCGACAGAAAGTCCTTTCTCCAGCAGTTCTTGTAAATATGTGAGGAGAATAGGCACAGGGCAATGCTCCGGGTCTAACTTTTGTTTCTCACACCACTGCGCAAACAGCTTCCATCTGTTGTCATACAAAGCCCTGGTAGAAGCAGCACGTGAATTAAGGATAGTCTGAACAACAGCCTGGTCACAAGAACTTAACAAGGAGTCTGGCCCCTCAACGGCCACACATACAGTTGAAGGCGTTCTGGGTGAGGGTGCCAAATCCTCCCCTGTAGCTGTGACAACAAATCCTTCCTCTCCGGGAGAGCCCAAGGTTCTCCCTCGAGGAGTTTGTAAATCATGGGAAACCAAATCCTCCCAGGCCAGAATGGAGCAACCAGCAGCACCCTGTGGCTGCTCTGATCTATCCTGTGCAGTGTCAACATCAGCAGCGGGAGAGGAGGGAAGGCATAAAGGAGGCAATCCGGCCACGGGTGAGCCAATGCATCCTGCCCCAGCGGGCTGTCTGGTTCTAAGAGGGAGTACCATCGTGGGCAATGTGTCGAGGTGCTTGAAGCGAAAAGGTCCACTTCCGCTGCACCATATTTCTGCCAGATCATTTGGACCACAATCGGGTTCAGTCTCCACTCTCCCGGTGGTGGTTTCTGTCTGGAGAGTAAATCCGCTGCGCTGTTCTGTACACCGGGCAGATGAACTGCTCTGACACTCTGAAGGCGAGGCAACGCCCATAAGAGAAGTTTCCGAGTTTCTGCCAAAGAGTGATTGGACCTGGTGCCCCCCTGATGGTTTATGTGATAGACTGTTGACGTGTTGTCCGACCGGACAAGAACATGTCTTCCTCTCAGGGCTGGGAGGAAATGCTTGAGAGCCAGTCGCACAGCGTGAAGCTCCAGCACGTTTATGTGTTGGAGTCTCTCCTGGGGACTCCAGACACCCCTCACCATCCTGTGATTCCACACGGCCCCCCAACCTTTGAGTGATGCATCTGTAATAACCACCTCTCGGTGAGAAGGAACAGGGCCTAGAGGGACACCCTTGCAGATGAAGTCCACGTTCCCCCAGGGTTTGAGGTGCAGAAGGCACTGGTTGGAGAGTCTTACAAGCCTGTGCTGATGCAACTTCGAGTTGAGGCCTAGGTTGTTGATCCGAATTTGTAGGGGACGTAAGAATAGAAGTCCCAAAGATACCACTAGCGACATTGCAGTCAATTTGCCCATCAACCAGAGCAGCAAACCAAAAGGCAGCGTCACAGCCCGTTGAATGTGTGAGACGAGACGAATTACATCGTCCACTCTCTGCTGGGATGGCGATGCAGTCATAGTCAGGGAGTTGATGGCAATGCCGATGAAGGTCGTTTGTTGACTGGGAACAAGAGAACTCTTTGCAAAGTTCACTGTGAGTCCTAAATGAGAGACATGGTTCAGTAGAAGAGCTGTGTCGTTGTGCACCTGCTCCTGAGTCGGAGCGCAGACAAGCCAATCGTCTAAGTAGGGAAGGATTCTTAATCCAAGAGCTTGCAGTGGGGCTAGTGCTGCAGCCATACATCTGGTAAATGTACGAGGGGCAAGAGAGAGGCCGAAAGGAAGCACCCTGAACTGGTATGCCTGACCTTCGAAAGCAAAGCGGAGAAACTGCCTGTGATGAGGCGCCACTGGCACATGGAAATAGGCGTCTTTTAAGTCGACACTTGTGAACCATTCTCCTGGTGTGATAGTTTGAAGGACGTCTACTGTGCGGAGCATGTGAAACTGCAGCACTTTGATATAACGATTCAGACGTCGGAGATCGAGCATAGGACGAAAGCCGCCATCCTTCTTTGGAACAAGGAAGTAAATTGAATAGAACCCCCTGAGCTGGTCTGATCTGTGAACTGGCTCTATGGCCCCCTTCTCCAGGAGTTCCAAAATCTCCCGTTGTAGGGCAGCAGACTGCACCGAGTTGGAAACAACAGTCATCCTCACCCCATTGAACTTTGGAGGACGACATCCGAACTGAATTCTGTAACCTTTGAACAAGGTTGAAATGACCCATGGGTCTTGAACTTGAGCCTCCCAGTGGCTGAGTTGATTTCGTGAAAAACGGCTGGGGGCCAAACATTGGCACTCAGACCCGACCACCTCTGCCTCGCATCCCTGAGGACCTCTGGGTGCGATTACTGGAAGCTCTGCGAAACCGTTCAGTTCTCGGGGGTCTGCCCGTAGGCTCATGAAAGGCAGGCTGCTGGGAGAGCTGGCCCTCAACTGCAAAAGCACGTGCAGCTCTGGGAGTCAGCGGAAGCCTGGATGTAGAGTGAAAAGCTGTAGCACGTCTGACTGGCTGAGGTCTGGAAGACCGGTGTAGGTCAACAAACTGTTGCCGAGATTTACTAGCCTCGACAGCACGCTCTAAAGTTTGTTGGGCCGCAGGTCCAAATACTTGGCCTGGAAGAACCGTCAGCGAATGGAGTGTGCCTCTGCAGGATTCGGAAAGGGGAGACTGCGCAAGCCACACCTGACGTCTAGTGATGGTAAGGGTTGACATCAGTCTGCCAAGCTCTCTGGACATATAAGCAAAGGTTTGGAGTGAGGCATCACTAAGACTTTGCGTAGCATCATCAACCTCTGCCCAAGGGCTAAATGGGACAGTGAGTTGCCTAGGCGACCGATGCGAGCAGCTATGTCATAGCTTTTGGTGAGGAGGTCATCAGTGACCCTAAACTGAGGGCGTGGGCAGCGGGCATCCGGCCGAGCAGCATCAGCTGGAGCCACAACCAGGTTCGCAATAATGCTGTCAACGGCGGGCATACGGTTCAGACCATACTGCGCTGAATCACACATAGAGCTAAGGGCTCTGCAGTCCTGTGATAGATGGGTCAATGATTTGGGGTCCGCCCAACATCGGTGGAGCTCCTCGATATATAGTTGTGAAACTGGAACGTTGAACTCAGGCTTCTGAGTGACTTTGAAAAAGGCACTTGAAACGGTGGTTTCCGCAGGGGGATTGTCGACCCCAAGCCTGGATAAAGCCAACTGAACAGCTTGCTTGACAAAGGATAGTCCAGGTTCGGTTTGCGGCATGGACTCTGCCTCGGAGGTATGAGAGCCCACTGATGAATGGCTTGGAGAAAGATTCCTCTCATCCTCATCCTCCACACAGTTTATATCACTTGTCATGTACAAGGAATCAGTTGCAGCAATAGACACGACATCATCCTCCTACTGAATAACTACATTGGTCTGATCAACCTCATTAGGGACAGCAGGAACTGTCACTGCATCCTTAGGCTGTAGTTTCAGAAGCAAGGACTTAATCTGAGCAAACTCAGAAGTCAACGTTTCGACCTTTTCAGCCAAAGCATGGTCATGAGTAACCTTCTTAGCAGAAGGGGCTCCTGCATGTGGGCGTTTACGGCGCTTTGGGTCCTTCCTGGGGCTGGAGGCCAAAGTCGCACTAGATATTCCACTTTCCAATGCCGCAAGTCTAGCAGATCTCTCTGCCAGTGGCATGCTGGCACAATTAAGGCAGGCATCGCCATTCAGGGCTTCCCTCAGGTCTCCGATCCCAAGACAGGAGGGGCAAAACATATGTCCATCATCTGGGCTCAAGGGAGCCAAACAGGTACTACAGCCATGCAACAAAGGCCCTGTCAACATTGTGGACTGCGTGCAGATGGCTAACGCAAGCCCTGATGGTTACAAATGGAAAGACAAAGCGTGACTCACACGCAGTGTAAATAGTAACACGAGGCACGGAGCGTGAAGCACCCACAGCCGTCGGCTTGACACGAGGCACGGAGCGTGAAGCACTCACAGCCGTCGACTTGACACGAGGCACGGAGCGTGAAGCACTCACAGCCGCAGACTCGACACGAGGCACAGAGCGTGAAGCACTCACAGCCGTCATCTTGACACGAGGCATGGAGCGTGAAGCACTCACAGCCGTCGGCTTGACATGAGGCACGGAGCGTGAAGCACTCACAGCCGCAGACTCGACAAAAGCTAATACAAGGCCCGGAGCGTGAAACACTCACAGCCACAGTAATAACCCGATGCACACAGCCGAAAAAACTCACAGCCCAAGTGCTAAGTCACTTAGAGCAACGACGACAACACTAGCTGCTAGCGGAGCTGTTAAACTTAGCAAATGGCGGCAGTGCAGACAAAGTACTTCAAGGAGTGGAAAACACTCACGGCAAGCCCAACACAGTACACTATACTGGTTCTGATACACACACTACCACGTAGTTAACGGGGTTAGCGACACAACTAAACAAATAGCCAGCTTTCATGGAAACAACACAGCTAATGTGCACAGAGGAAAATATCCAGCAGGGCAGCGGCAAGGTGCGCATCCGGCGTTTAGGAAGGTGTACTCACGACAGGCGTCAAAGAATACAAAAAACGGTGAAGCCATGTCTCGCAGCCTCTGGAGGACATGTGCAGTGCACGTAGCTCCAACCGAAGGTGGGTTGCGAGGCTACAAGCGAGAGCGGCAATCGCAGCTAAATGCGTTCTCAAGCTCTAACAATGCGAGAATGTAGAAAAGAAGCGAGCGCTGGGTGCGTCTGGTATATAAAGACAACCAGTGACGTCACCCAGGTCACATTCAATGGTGTGACTTTGTTGGTATATATTCTCGACCTCTGTGCTGCGCACATGTAGTTATCCAGGTGCTAAAACACCGCCCTCTGGCGGTCAGGAGGAATGAAATAGAACTATTTTTAAATAAAGCTGTGAAACTCTTGTCTTGCATTGTTGGGTCTCAGGAGGTTATATAGCAAAATTTGGATTAAAAAATAATCCCACATGGCGAAACAAAATAAAAATATGTTGCCAGAACACTAACTAAAGAACCAAAACAAATACATGACCATCAAAACATTTTTTCAAATTTGGATGGTTCAAAATACGTTATTTCTTAACCCTAACATTAGTAAATAGTAAGTCAAAGACAGGGTTACGTCTGATGTTCTGTGGACACCGTACCAGACTGTTGCCAAGTACAAAGAGTTGAGCGAGATGGCAAGACTTTTGATTTACTACTCATTTTACACTCCAATCCTCAACTATGGTCATGCATGTTGGGTGATGATCAAAAGAACAAGGAAATGGCAGAAATGAGACGTCTACATTGGGTATCTGGACATACACTCAGGGATAGGCTGGAAAACCTGAATACCCGGGAGAAACTTGGAGTAGAGTTGCTGGGTATTCACACTGAAAGGAGCCAGCGTGAGGTGGTTTGGGTATCTGGTGAGGATGCCTACTGCTGGTCTCCCTGGGGAGGTCTTCTTAGAACATCCAACTGGGAGGAGGCCCAGGTGGACATTAAGGACATCCACTCATCACCTTAGGTCACTGGTCAACATCCAAGTCTCATAACCATACGGTAACATTAGCAGCACCAGAACCTTTGGTCTTCTGCAAAGGTATCAGCTTTACCAAACACCTTAGTCCAGTGATGTAATGACCCTGTAAGTTCTTCTCAGACATCTCTCAACCTCAGTATCTGAGCTCCTAAAGATTTGAATGTCCCCACAAAGATGAGTCAGACTCTTGTCAAGTTCAACACTTTCACTTCATGCAGATAAACTTCTGACGGCTCAGTTCTGGAAGTCATTAAAAACCCGGATCTGAGTTTCGTCCATTGGTTCCACATACACACCAGCATTGTCCAAAAATTCCAAGTAAGTGAACCTTTTCTCAACGAAAATGGCACCCAGGTTCCTGGACTCTATGACCTTATCCAACACCCAGCTCATGTAAGCCCTGAACAGTGTTAGAGCCAGAACACATCCTGGATGAACAGCAGAATTCACCGGCAAGAAGTCAGAGATTCCACTTAACCTGAAATGACATGTGAAAACTGTGTAAGAATGGAAAGGCGGTTATCCCGTGGCTCCTCTGAAACTCTTGTATCACAAATCCAGAACATGTTCATGCTGTGTCCAGTCTTACATGAAACAATCTGTCAGAATTAGTTTGTACCCCAAAATATTTTCAAGCAGATACAACTGTGAAAGGTGCAACCAAACTTTACGAGCCCTGACAATAAGTTATCCAAATTTCCCTGGAAGTGAACCTGTCAGCACTCCCACCCCCGGTCTTCTGGAAAGCTCCTTGTTTCCATGCTTGTGTAGTCATGTGAAGGTCTTGTTCTTATTCAGGTTATCCAGATGGACCCTGGAGGCACTGGAAGAGGAAGCTGCACAGCCATGCTGTGATGAGGAAGTGCGCGTGGGTGTGACGGCGCTGTGCAGCGGCAGCTCGCACACTTCGCTAACATTTTCTGAAGTTCTGTTTGTGCTGAAGCTGTCGACATCATTTCCTCAGGAGCGAGCACGCACGCTTCAGGTCACGCTCGGGCGTGAGTTTGTTTGCCTGATACACGACCTTGCTGTTGACCTCTGATTGCATGAGTAGGAATACGAAACAAAAACGGCTTCATTGAAAACATACGTTTCTATCGTAAAGTCTGGAGGACAATATATATTTTCTCATTGATTGATTGACTTGTTTTGTTAATTATTTTTATTAATTCAGGTAGCTTTACTGATGATATGGTTACAAAGAGCGCTTTTTTTTGACAATGTCCAACTACTTCCAAAGGTCCAATACTGAAATAGTGAATGATGTCAGCAATCGGTAACATCCCAAATAAATACAACTCGTAGAATGTGAGGAGAGCTGATGGAGTCCTGAGGTCACAGGATGGAGATTTTTAGTGAAGCTGGTGTCGCTGACCGAACCGCCCCCCTTAAAAATCAGTCTGCCCTGCCTTCACTTCACATGACCTCGTTTCTGCTTCAAACTGCACTCCAGTCATTATCAATCTCAGCGACAGATATCTGAAGCTTTTGTACAAAAATCATTTCCACATAAATTCAGTATTATTTCATCATGAAAGATGGAGGAAACGATCAGAGCGTAGCAGCCAGACAAGCTGCTGCTGCTGCGTTCACTGTGCCTCTGTCATTTCAAAGTGTCAGTAGCGACTCACCGATTATCACCTCGTTTCTGCTTAAAACTGATTTTAGAATGATTTAAGAGGTTTTACTTTGTCATCTAATGGTTAATAATCACATTATTCCCTTTGATCACTTTGGGTCTAGAGAGTCAGACTCAGACGAGCTGCTGTGGTCCCAAATGACGCATCCGCAGTGAAGGCAGGGCGGACCAATTTTTAGGCAGGGGACCGTTCGGTCTGTGACACCGGTATGTTTGCAGGTACGTTTGCAGTCTTTTTTTAGTAGTTTGGGAGATGTTGGGACTCACACACACACACACACACACACACACACACACACACACACACACACACACACACACACACACACACACACACACACACACACACACTCATTCATTATTATTATTAACAACAACAGCTACTATTTGTTTTGGACTTTCCCAGCAATCAAAGCACGAAACAGAATAAACTCCAATAATAAAGAATAAATGCCAACAATGAAAGTACACAACAACAATGAAAATCAATATATAAATAAAAACAAATTAGAGAGGTGATAATACAGAAAAAAGGTGCAAATTATACTTCAGTGCAACATGTTCATTTGTCTTCAAGAGGCATTTTTTGACCGGTGCAACTTATACTCCAGAAAATGTAGTAACACTTATGCAATTAATAAGTGAATGAGTGAATGGGGCAGCACGGTGGCTTAGTGGTTAGCACTGTTGCCTCACAGCACGATGGTCATGGGATCGATTCCCACATTTGGCTTTTCTGTGTGGAATTTGCGTGTTCTCCCCGTGTTTGTTTGGGGTCGCTCTAGGTGCACCAGCTTCCTCCCACATACAAGGATATGCAGGTTAGGTGGTCTGGAAAATTGTCCGTAAGCGTAAGTGTGCGTGCAGGTGTGAAAGTCTTTGTTTGTCTGTATGTGACCCTGTGACAGACTGGCGTCCTGTCCAGGGTGTCCAGCCCCCCTGTGATTCTGTACTGGAGACAGAGGATGGATGGATGGATGAGTGAAAGGTCAAATGGTCGTTACAGTTGGCTGGTTTCAAAACTACCTGTGGACTCATCGTCGCCATCTAGTGTTGCCACTCGCTGCATTTATTTTTGTCATCCCACTGTTGAGACCACACACAAGCACCTCAATGTCAGTTTCACAATAGATATATTGGGAGAAACACAACCAACAAATGTTCATGGAAGGTGTTTGTGAATGTGAATGCTAATGACAGGTGCGTGAATATGTGCTTGTGATTTATCAACCGCTGATATTTATCGATGCACATACGACTGGCATGCGCCTGTCTGATAAATACACGATTTATATTTTTTAATACTTATACACATTAAAAGTTTTATTCATGGTTTGTTTAATGAGCCTCGAGGTGTTTAGGGTCCTGGTGCAACTGTATCATTGTGAGGCTTGGACACTAAGCTAAGGTGATGACTAGATGTCCTCAGGCACTGGCAGCATGACTTCATGTCGAATGAACGGTAAGTTTGTGAGACTCAGATGAGGAGATTCACTCCCATTATCACCTACAACATTTCAGCTGTGTGCCATGTTTCTCTGGACGTGATCCGGCACAGGTACCTCATTGTTGAGGATAACGTAGACTGGAGAAGGCCAAGGACACGCAGACGTTTCACCTGGCTGCAGGAGACAGATGGTCACTTTCAGGGGGTGGTGGACTGTTCATCTGAGTGCCTCAGGTCTTCTCCCAGACCTGAGGCACTTGTGAACAGCATCACACTGTAGCATCTAGAGACTTATGATTATTTTGTTTTTTGTTGCTTTCTCCTGTTGGCAGAGTAACAGAAAACTAATTACATTTTCCAAACATTCCAGAAAAAGGGTAAATGTCAGAATTTTTATTTGTGTTTTCATTTTATTTGAAAAAAGCTAATTAATTGTCAGGTTTGCAAACAGCTTCTGGCGATCAGTCAAATCAAATAACTGCAAAAATGTGATAAAATACAAGCTGAGTTTCTTATAAATTGTAAGAAAGACTAATAAGAAATAAGCTTCTTCAAAGTGATCTTTGTGCAGTTTTAATATGGATGCTGCTGAGGTCATAAAGCAGCTGTGAAATTCTTTTCACAATTTTTGGCTGGATATTATCTGATTTCTTCAAAGCGAGAGCGTTTATAAGAGCAGGAAGCCTTTATTACAGGTGGACGCCGTCCTGCTGAACCTCAACGAATAAAACTGATCTGACCTGGATTCAGGCCAGATGATGAGCTTGTTGTTCTGATGCAGAAACAGAACCATGAACTGATCTGAAAGAATCCAGACTGAGAGGAAAACAACAAGTAAAACCGCATGTTGATGTCCAACCTGGATTTAGTCTCAGGTCCATTATTACACTTTATATATCGGCTAAGTGGATCCTTGTCATTTGATTGGTGCTTCGTATGTCGTGTGACATGGATTATTCCTCCCATTTGTGTTGCATTACATTTACCGTGCAAATTTGGTTCCATACGTTTTATACCATTGCACGCTGCGACCACCGCCCAGTAGTGGGGACGACGTTGAGCTAAACATGGTGGAGTTTGTTTTGCTGAAGGAGCTAATTAATGCTACTAATTCTCCTAACACGCACACACAAAAAAACAAATCCGCTATGCTGCCTTTGGCAGCATGAAGAGCTGTCAGGATGAAGAGGATGAAGTTAGGATGAAAAGATGGACAAATTTCTGACAAAATGTTTTGCTGGAGTGAGGAAAGCAGACGGCAGTCTGTACATGAAGTCAGTGCACGAACTACATCACTGAAGATTAGTTCAGGTTGCATCACAAGGTGTATCTCAGTACTTGAAAATTTGTTCAGTGTTAAAGACAGGGATTTCCCAGTTCTCCAAGATTTTTCCTGACTGTGACCTTTGACCTATGACCTTGAAAATGTAATCAGTTCTTGCGGATCAGGATATGAATATTCAGTAAAAATTTCATAGCGGCATATGGAAAATTTTGGGCTCCAGGCTAAACAAACAAAGAAACAGACAAACAGGGGTGAAAGCATGACCTCCTGCAATTGAGGTAAAAACTAAGAAATCACATGTACATAAGTATTCAGTCTTTGCCATGAAGCTCAAATTGAGCTCAGCTGCATCCTGTTTCCACTGATCATCCTTGAGATGTTTCTACAGCTTAGTTGGAGTCCACCCGCAGTGAATTCAGTTGATTGGACATGATTTGGAAAGGCAAACACCTGTCTACATATAAGGTCCCACAGTTGACAGTCATAGCACAAACCAAGCATGATGTCAAAGGAATTGTCTGTAGACCTCTGAGACAGGATTATATCAAGGCACAAATCTGGGGAAGGGAATGGAAACATTTCTGCCGCTTTGAAGGTCCCAATGAGCACAGTGGCCTCTATCATCCGTAAATGGAAGACGTTCAGATCCACCAGGACTCTTCCTAGAGCTGGTTGCCTGTCTAAACTGAGCGATCGGGGGAGAAGGGCTTTAGTCAGGCAGGTGACCAAGAACCTGATGGTCACTCTGTCAGAGCTCCAGCATTCCTCTGTGGAGAGAGGAGAATCTTCCAGAAGGACAACCATCTCTGCAGCAATCCACCAATCAGGCCTCTATGGTTGAGTGCTCAGATGGAAGCCACTCCTTAGTAAAAGACACGTGGCATTGGCATCTGGAATTTTGTTTGGCATGTTTTCATGGCCGCTAGTGCCATCTACTGGCCAGTAATGTTCATGGCAGTATTCGGCCCAAGTACTAAGTGTCTGGGTACCAGTAGATGGCAGTGTTCTATTTATTTTGACCCGGTTATATCAGATGGTGGTCAAATCAAATTTTTGGCTTTGCAAATGGCTTTTTTTTTTCTTTTTTTTACAAATTAAGTTTAAAAACAAAACAACAACAACAAAAAAAAACATTACAAGACAGCTCTGCGGTTGGATGCTTGTAGCTCTTCAGTAGCAGGAGGTGGTCGTGAGATGTTAAAGCTTGTTACTCCACTACACGATGCAGGACGCGCGATTAACCTGAAACTCGGTCCAAAAAATTCTCGCACGAATGAAAATTCATCTGAAAAATGGCCAAAACACGCACAGTGTAAAGCCAACATTTATGTGTCAAGATAAGGCTTTTCAGAACTGACCAATTGTTAACCTTGTCCTTTGTTTTATCTATGTTTTTATTATTTATTATTGCATTTTAACCTGTGAAGTGCTTTGTGACTTATGTCTGTGAAAGGCACTATATAAATAAATTTACTTACTTACTTACTAATATTGAGTGCACATTTTACAACATCATAAAACGTGCGCACATCATCAAACGTGCGCATGGCACTAATAAAATGTGCGCACATTCTCTCCACATGCAAAACATTTTGCGATGACACTTCCAGGGCTCTGTAAAAATGCCTGTTTTTACAAATAAAAATGGAATATTTTACAAAAGCACATTTATCTTTAAACCAACACATGACACACGTCACATTAACGTGTTGGTTTGCATAATGAATGACTGAACCAATCAGTGTTTAGCAGAGGCACTTTTACCCAGAATGCTTTGCGGTCTGTGTTTGTTACAAAACCTCAGAATTAGTGCATTATTCAACATTAAAAGATATATGTTATATTTTAACTTTGTACAAATGACAGAATTGACATTAATGGAGTTATTCTATCAGTATTTTCACAAAACCATAAGTTAGTATGACTTTATTTTTCAAGACCTCCGCCTGACCGGAGTGTTGTAATTGGTAGAGAGCTGGACTTTGTGGCTACTCTTAGCTTGCTCAGTCGTCTGTGCAGCTTCCTACAGGGGGCAGCATGGTCAAACATGGAAATACTGGCTCATTCTTTGGGTCTGTTGTCGCTTTTGATGCTTTCAAAAGCGATCGTGTTAAAAGTCAATTTCAGCTTCTTAGTAATTGTAAATGTACCAGAGACAATACTGGAATTTATCGGTTATTGATTATCTGTAACTTCCGATACATTTTTGGGTGGTTTATCGGTTTATCTTTATCAAAGATAACTTTTCAGTTATCTGATTATCTGTTATCGAAGTTAATTTTTTTGGTTATGTGTGCCCACCACTGCATGTGATTTCTTTTTTTTTTTTTGTATATTTTCATAAATTTTCAACAATTTCAAAAAACTTTTTATCTTATTATTATGGGGTGTTGTGTGTAGAATTTTGAATTAACTCAGTTTTTTTTAATAAGGCTGTAACATAAAATGTGGAAGAAGTGATGCGCTATGAATACTTTCTGGATGCTCTCTATGTTGTGGTGTCTGCATCAGCCCTCTGATGCCTTTCATTATGAAATGCAAAGCGTCTGACACAGGTTTGTAAATATATCCAAAGCAGGTCATCCTCAAAAGCTAGAGTGAGGGAAGCCACCAAGACATCCAGGACAGCTCTTCAAGTTACAAGCGTCAGTGGCTGTGATAGGAGAGGTCTGCTGGGAACACTTTTTTTCCAGCCTGTGCCTTCATGTTAGATTGGATCACAAAAAGCCTTTCACAAAGAAAGAAAAACACTCTCTGCTCAGGTTTGCCAAAAGCACCGAGAGAGATGACTTCTCTGAATAACAACAGCATCGTCACAAAATTAAAGCTAAAAGTTTGATATTTGCTGACAAAAAAACAGCTGGATTGAAAGTTAAACTCCCAGTTGAGTGTTATTCAGTGTGATGTTGTAATTATAGGAAGAGTTTTAATTAAACGCTGAGCAAACAGATCCTTCATCTGTGGACGTTTGTTGTGCAAAGGGACATAAAATGTGATGACAGTGAGATGAAATGATTTGTAATCACGCCAGTGTGTGCAGCGTTTCTCACTAATGACGACTTTGAAAATGTTGTTCCAGAACATTTTCCTGCTCATTTAACTGATTTTCCACTTCCTTTGAGGAAATCACTCACAGGAGAGACAGAATTCCCAGACAGTTAAAACGGATCCCAGGAAACCAGAGCCATCTTCAGTCGCACGTGCATCTCCACATCCCGCAGCCGCCATCATGCTTCTCAGGTGTGTTTCGTGGGTAGGGTATCATTCGGGTGTTTTTTTTTGTGTGTGTGTGGGGGGGGTCCTGATAGTGTCCGGTCAGTGCGGTGATAAACTTCCCAGCCTGCAGGATGTGACTTATCTATGCTTTGGTGAGAAACAGATGCCATCCTTTAATGTGGGCTTTGTGATCACACCAAGCTGCACAAAGCAGCGGCTCAACCCACAGCAAAGAGCGGTTTCAGAGGAGTCCCTCTAACCCCCGACCCTCAAACCCCCCGGTTCCTCCTGGATGCTAATCTGCTATTTCTTGGGGTGCTGCAGATGTGGAGTTGGTCGTTGGCGCAGCACACAGTGCGCGACTTTGTGGGCTGCAAATCCTCACTGTGGCAGTCAGGGGTGCGCTGGACTGGACGGCACACACCAAGTGAGCTGCTGCCAGTGCTTTGAAGTGTGAAAATAAATACTGAAGAGGGCTGCGTTCGTGCGCGCCAGGCCTCGGGTCCTGCCGTCATCCGTCTTGGTGCGCACACTGGTGGGAGTGTTTGCTTTGGTTTGAAGCCACTGCATGTGGTAGCAGTGAACATTTTCTTCAAAAGCGGATCACAAGATTTGAGACTGTGTGCAATGAAAAGCTTCTGAATAAGTAAGGCAAGAATTCAGACTCATCATCTCCATCATGGAGGTTCTTTTTTCATCCACATCTGTTTGTTGGATTTCAATCAGGATTAGTGATTAACTAGTTGTTGGGAAAGTGTAGTGACATGGACCCACAACAGGGGGCGTAAATGAACGGACAATAGAGGAAGTTAAATGTGAACACTTTACTGTTGTGAATGACACAACCACACACAGCAGATTATAGAATAAATACAAGTCAATGAATAAAGGTGTCGTGTGGGCAGGCTCGACGATAGGAGACGTCCGTCTGGAGATGAACCGGAACCACACGATTTCCACCGCCACCGAACCCGAAGGATACTGGAGCCGCCAGGTCCCGAAGTCCCCAGGTGGCCACCGTCTCAGCGTGTCAGATCTGGTACTGCTGGCGGAGAGCAAAGACAGTCAAGTGTGGGTGTGTGTACACCCCGTAACAATAACGGTGGGAATTCCACCTCCACCTCTAACACACACTCGTGCAGCGTCTGAGTGCCACTTATCTGGTGGGAAGTAGAACGAAACAGTCGCGACCCACGCCGGTCCTCTGGGTAGACAGCTGCAACAAAGTAGCTCTTGCAATCAATCAGTATAGTATGCAGGCAGAGAAAGTTACCTCTCAAAGAAGTACGATATCTCGGCCACGTGGTGGAGGTGTCATCCTGCTTTTATCCAGGGTAAAGTGCAGATGATGGGTGACAGCTGTCATAGTTGATGAATGACAGCTGTCACCTCAGCTGTTCCTGTACAGCGGCAGCGCCCCCTCGTGCCTGAAGCCCGCACTTCAGGCAGGGCGCCCTCTGGTGGTGGGCCAGCAGTACCTCCTCTTCTGGGGGCCCACACAACAGGACCCCCCCCTCAACGGGCGCCAGGAGGCGCCCGACCAGGCTTGTCCGGGTGGCGACGGTAAAAATCAACCAGGAGGGCCGGGTCCAGGATGAAGCTCCTCTTCACCCAGGAGCGTTCTTCGGGACCATACCCCTCCCAGTCCACCAAATATTGGAAGCCCCGGCCCATTCGACGGACATCCAAGAGCCGGCGTACTGTCCAAGCTGGCTCCCCGTCGATGATACGGGCAGGAGGCGGCGCCGGACCGGGTGTACAGAGGGGTGAGGTGTGATGCGGTTTCAACCGAGACACATGAAAGACTGGATGGATCCGCAGTGAGGCCGGGAGTTGGAGCCTCACTGCGGCGGGACTGAGGACCTTGAGGATCCGGAAGGGCCCTATGTAGCGGTCCTTTAGTTTGGGGGAAGCCACCTGGAGGGGTATGTCCCGTGTGGATAGCCATACCTCCTGCCCGGGCTGATATGCGGGAGCCGGGGACCGTTGACGGTCTGCATGGGACTTTGCCCTCATCCGGGCCCTCAACATGGTTGAACGGGCGGTGCGCCACACCCGACGCCATCTTCGCAGGTGGGCCTGGACCAAGGGTACACCGACCTCTCCCTCCACCACAGGAAACAAAGGGGGCTGGTACCCCAGACACACCTCGAACGGGGAGAGGCCGGTGGCAGAGGACACTTGGCTGTTATGCGCGTACTCGATCCAGGCCAGGTGTTCACTCCAAGCCGTCGGGTGTGCGGATGTAGTACATCGCAGGGCCTGCTCCAGCTCTTGATTAGCCCGTTCAGCCTGTCCGTTGGTCTGAGGGTGATACCCAGACGAGAGGCTCATGGTGGCCCCCAGTTGCCGGCAGAAACTTCTCCAAACCTGCGAGGAAAACTGGGGACCACGATCCGAGATGATGTCTGTTGGTATCCCATGCAGACGGACGACATGGTGGACCAGGGGATCCGCTGTCTCCTGGGCCAACGGGAGCTTCGGGAGGGCCACGAAGTGGGCCGCCTTGGAGAACCGGTCCACTATCGTGAGGATGGTGGTGTGCCCCCGGGATGGCGGGAGGCCCGTGACGAAATCCAGACCGATGTGAGACCAGGGGCGATGAGGCACAGGAAGCGGCTGAAGGAGTCCCTGTGCCTTTTGGTGGTCCGCCTTGCCCCTGGCGCAGGTGGTGCAGGCCTGGATGTAAGCCAAGACATCAGCCTCCAGGGACGCCCACCAGAAGCACTGCCGGGCCACTGCCACGGTCCTACGCACCCCTGGGTGGCAGGAGAGCTTGGACCCATGACAGAAGTCCAAGACGGCAGCCCTGGCTTCTGGTGGGACGTATAGTCTGTTCTTCGGCCCTGTTCCGGGATCCGGGCTCCATGCCAGGGCCTCCCGGACTTTCTTCTCCACGTCCCAGGTAAGGGTAGCCACGATAGCGGACTCCGGTACGATGGGTTCCGGTGGATCCAACAGCTCGGTCTTGACTTCATGTTCATGCACCCGGGACAAGGCATCCGACCTCTGGTTTTTGGTCCCGGGGCGGTAGGTGATTCGGAAGTCAAAACGGCCGAAGAACAGTGACCAGCGGGCTTGCCTGGGGTTCAGTCGCTTGGCGGTCCTGATATACTCCAGGTTCCGGTGGTCAGTAAAAACCGTGAAAGGCACTGACGCCCCCTCCAGCAGGTGTCTCCACTCCTCAAGAGCCTCTTTCACCGCAAGGAGCTCTCGATTGCCCACGTCATAGTTCCGCTCTGCTGTGGTCAACCTGCGGGAGAAATAGGCACATGGGTGAAGAACCTTATCGGTCTCTCCGCTCTGGAATAGCACGGCTCCTATCCCTGAGTCAGAGGCGTCCACTTCAACCACAAACTGGCGACTGGGATCGGGCTGCACCAAGACGGGTGCACTCGAGAAGCGCTGTTTCAACTCCCTGAACGCGGCATCGCACCGATCCGACCAGGTGAAGGGGACTTTTGGTGAGGTCAGGGCTGTCAGGGGGCTAACTACCTGACTATACCCCTTAATGAACCTCCTGTAAAAATTTGCGAAGCCGAGGAACTGTTGCAGCTTCCTATGGCTCGTAGGTTGGGGCCAGTCTCTCACCGCTGCGACCTTGGCCGGATCCAGGGCAACGGAGTTGGAGGAGATGATAAACCCCAGGAAAGACAAAGAGGTGCGGTGAAACTCACACTTCTCACCCTTCACAAACAGCCGGTTCTCCAACAACCGCTGCAGGACCTGACGTACATGCCGTACATGGGTCTCAGGGTCCGGAGAAAAAATGAGTATATCGTCCAGATATACGAAGACAAATCGGTGCAGGAAGTCCCGCAAGACGTCATTTACCAAAGCTTGGAACGTCGCGGGGGCGTTAGTGAGGACGAACGGCATGACCAGGTACTCAAAATGACCTAACGGGGTGTTGAATGCCGTCTTCCATTCGTCTCCCTTCCGGACCCGGCTGTGGAGCGTGGGGAGGGCGGAACCTTTTTGAACCCAGAAGGGAGAGGGACGGCGCGTGCCCGGCCACGTCCTTCGCCTCGCTCCCGACGGCGTTCCTCCAACCGATTGTCTAACCGTATAACGAGATCGATAAGCCCATCTAAATCCCGCAGTTCTTCCTTAGCTACCAGGTGCTCCTTCAGGACTGACGACAGTCCATTTACGAAGGCGGCGCGGAGCGCAACGTTACTCCAGCCGGACCTCGCAGCCGCGATGCGGAAGTCGACTGCATATTCGGCTGCGCGCCGGCGCCCCTGTCGCATTGACAGCAGCACTGTTGAAACGGTCTCTCCTCTGTTAGGGTGATCAAACACTGTTCTGAACTCCCTCACAAACCCAGTATACGTATGAAGGAGCCGTGAATTTTGCTCCCAAAGCGCCGTAGCCCAAGCGCGTGCCCCTCCTCGAAGCAGATTAATTACATAAGCTACTTTACTAGCATCAGACGCGTACATGACGGGATGTTGTGCAAAGACGAGCGAACATTGCATGAGAAAGTCCGCGCACGTCTCCACACAACCTCCGTACGGCTCTGGGGGGCTTATGTATGCTTCAGGGGATGGTGGGAGGGGTTGTTGAACGACCACTGGAACATTCATATCTTGCACAGGGTCGGCAGGAGGAGGAGC
Organism: Thalassophryne amazonica; assembly: GCF_902500255.1. Taxonomy (NCBI): domain Eukaryota; kingdom Metazoa; phylum Chordata; class Actinopteri; order Batrachoidiformes; family Batrachoididae; genus Thalassophryne; species Thalassophryne amazonica. The sequence goes on along the minus strand of NC_047113.1, from coordinate 75,142,199 downwards.
TGCAGCAGCGCCCTGAGCGCTCGCTGCCACCTGTGCGGAGAGAGCCTCCACCCTGCGGTTCAGGAGGATGTTTTGCTCGGTCATCTGATCCAACCGAGCCATAAAGGCAGTGAGGATGTGCTGCAACTCACCAATCACGCCCCCTGCAGATGCCTGTGTACCCTGCTCTCCCATTGGTCATTCAATTGCTGGGTGACGCCCCTCGGAGTCCATGACGCTGGCCGAGATATCCTGTTGGGAAAGTGTAGTGACACGGACCCACAACAGGGGGCGTAAATGAACGGACAATAGAGGAAGTTAAATGTGAACACTTTACTGTTGTGAATGACACAACCACACACAGCAGATTATAGAATAAATACAAGTCAATGAATAACGGTGTCGTGTGGGCAGGCTCGACGATAGGAGACGTCCGTCTGGAGATGAACAGGAACCACACGATTTCCACCGGCACTTATGTGGTGGGAAGTAGAACGAAACAGTCGCGACCCATGCCGGTCCTCTGGGTAGACAGCTGCAACAAAGTAGCTCTTGCAATCAATCAATGCAGGCAGAGAAAGTTACCTCTCAAAGAAGTACAATATCTCGGCGACGTGGTGGAGGTGTCATCCTGCTTTTATCCAGGGTAAAGTGCAGATGATGGGTGACAGCTGTCATAGTTGATGAATGACAGCTGTCACCTCGGCTGTTCCTGTACAGCGGCAGCGCCCCCTCGTGCCTGAAGCCCGCACTTCAGGCAGGGCGCCCTCTGGTGGTGGGCCAGCAGTACCTCCTCTTCTGGCGGCCCACACAACACTAGTGACCCGGTTCTCAGAAAACAGGGTTGGTGGAGAGACGCCTGTGCGTGAGTTCGTTTAAGGTGGGAATGTTGTTGATAGATCCTTATCCTGGTCCAATGGCTGGGAAATCCCAGACCACTGGGATTTGAGGACCTGCTGCTGCCTTCATCCACCTTCACAGCCGTCATCTCCTCTGCTTGATCCACTGCTGAGGACTTCTTGTTTTACCAGAGCCCCGTTAGCCATCTCACATTCATGGTTCTCGCAGGACTCCAGCAAGCAATCCCCTACTTGATCCATTACCCAAGTGTCACGACATGGATGAGGGGTTGAATTATGACACCCCTCAACACATATACCTCTGCCATCTAAGTATGATAAAAAAAATGTATTAACATCATTTGCTTCAGGATTGAATGGATGCTTTTTCCAGGTAAATCAAACATTTTCACAGTTTTGTAAAAATCACATAGTTCTGCACATGCGTTCACTTTGCTTGGATGAGATACACACAAACAGCTGCAGTATTTGGGAGTCTGGTGGAGACGTTTGTGTCTCACCTGAACGAGGGATTGCTGGGGTGAAAGGAAGCGGGCCACTCAGAGGAAAGAGACGAACCAAACAACCACATGGGATAGGTCGATTTGGACGTTGAAGTGGAAACCGTGCGCTCGCCAAAACTCTGTGTCTTCACAGAGATGACAACTGACAGTAGTTTTAAAGCGAGAGTCCGAACAGGAGATTGAATGTCAGAATAAACCACTCAACAGCGTTTCGGGAATGATGCACTTACAGCTCCCCTGCCACCATATATTATTTTATCTGCTGTGGTGTAAACCAAATCCAATGACCAGATCATTTTAAACAACACAATGAATGAGGAGGATTAAAATCCCGAAGCTCTAACAAGCAGTCAGGCAGCATTTAGGTTTAAGAGGTTACACAGAGAATTATAGGGTATGCCATGCACATTTCACACTAAATACCCTGCTCTTAGTTTAGACAGGAATGCTGCTTTCCACAGAAATGTTGGTTTACTCAATTTGGTAACACTCCGCAGGCCCAGAAATGAGTTCATAGGCCTTCTATATCTTTAACTCTGGTTATTTTTTCATTCATGCAAAATACATTTCAGTGTATGCCAGCATTAATTCTACTTTATGTTGTTTAAAGACGTTCAATCGGTGCACTCATGTTCTTCTTCTCTTGGTTAAAGAGCAGCTGGTTAAAGACTCAGAAGCTAAGTTAAAGTCATTATGTCTAGGACAGTGGTGTCCAAACTATTCCAGAAAGGGCCGAGAGGGTGCAGGTTTTCTTCGCAGCCACTGACTCCAGCAGGTGATTTCACTGATGAACTCATCCCATCTGCTCAAAGTGATGTTAATCAGTGAAATCACCTGCTGGAGTCAGTGGCTGCAAAGAAAACCTGCACCCTCTCGGCCCTTTCTGGAATAGTTTGGACACCACTGGTCTAGAAGTTTTGATGCTGGTCCCAATCATGGCAGGAAGTCAGGTTGAGATGATCACAAATCCTGCCAATGGAAATGACAGGAGCAGAGCCTACCCCTAGGCAGAGGATAGGGAGGTGGTAGAGGAGGGGAGGTCTTATCAGTGATCGGTAAACAGCATCAGGTGAGTGAGAGCATTGATGGTTTAAGGCATGTGCATGTTTTCTATTGGTTGAGAGCTGATGACTAACAGGAAACACTTTTTTTTAAATGTCTCTGTCACCTTTAAGAATCAGAATTCAGAATCAGAATTTGAATCAGAAGTGAATTTATTGCCAAGTAAATTCTCACATACAGGGAATTGTTATTGGTGCATTAACAACAATAAAAAGAAAAGGAAAACAGTTCTGTAAGAAGTAGAGAAGTCAAATAGACAAATAGACCAGTGATTCTCAATCGGAGTGCCGCGGCACCCTAGGGTGCCGTGATCGATCGTCAGGGGTGCCGTGGGTATTTTTCATATTCGCGATTACCATGAATTATTTATTTTATCCATAAAGCATAAAACGACTCAGCCTCGCGTGCTGCAGCCTCGCTCTCGTCTTAAGGCGGGACAATAACAAGGAGGCTGACGGCCGATTAAAACAATGCCGTCTCCTTCAAAAGCCGTCTAAAATGCGGAGCTGTTGGTTTGTGTGTCAGTGCCTGTGTGTGCGCGCGCGCGGAGTTAACAAGCTGCAGACTGCGAGGGAGGGGGTGGGTGAGGGAGATTCCTGAATGCAGGCGCGACACGTTCAGTGCGCAGCGAGCACGGAGCAGAGAGAGGATTTTAAACCCAAGTGAACGTTAACAAAACGGAAACATGAAGCTGCCTTTACTTCTCTCTGAACTTTCTCTAAAGGTGTGATTCTGCCGTTACCGTCCTGTTCACACCATGTGCGCGTCGTATGCTGAATTTATGAGATCATGAGATGAAATAAATGGTCAAATATCTTTAAAAACATATTTAAAAAATGAGAATATATGAATGAACTGAGCCACACAAAAAAAAACAATGTTCAGACGCACAGATCACAAAAAGCAGGTGAGAACTCTGAACTTTAACAGCTGTTATTTTCCAAAGGTATTTATTTGTTCAATCTTGAGCTTAATGCAGTGTTTAAGCACAAAACGTGACTGATGAGGAGAAACAATTTCAGAAATGCAACAGAAACAACCACAAATCAGAAAAAGTTGGGACTGTATGTAAAATGAAGATAAAATAAAAATGTTGCACCATTCCCAGTTTCTCCACTCACAGAAGCCAAACGTTCTTCCAGAGTTGTGTAATTATACTACAATAGTAGAATATAAAGAAGGGGAAAAAAAGAACAAAAATAGACAATTTATTCGTCAATCGCAATTATTTGTCTGACAATTAATCGTCTACAGAAATTCGTAATCGTGACAGCCCTACTTGAGATCAGAGCGCAAAATGCTTGAGGATTTTCGAAATGCGGTGTTTTCTGTATCGATTTTCTATTGCGATAATTGGGTTCTGCGCAAAACCAGAGGTAATAGCATTATAATATTATTTTGGTTGGTGGTGTGCCGCAGGATTTTGTAAATACAAAAAGGGTGCCGCGGCTCAAAAAAGGTTGAAAATCACTGAAATAGACAAAACTACAGTGAGGAAAATAAGTATTTGAACACCCTGTGATTTTGTAAGTTCTCCCACTTAGAAATCATGGAGGGGTCTGACATTTTCATCTTAGGTGCATGTCCACTGTGAGAGACATAATCTAAAATAAATAAATAAATAAATAAATAAATAAATAAATATCCGGAAATCACAATGTATGGTTTTTAATAATTTATTTGTATGTTACTGCTGCAAGTAAGTATTTGAACACCTACCAACCAGCAAGAATTCTGGCTCTCACAGACCTGTTAATTTTTCTTTAAGAAGCCCTCTTATTCTGCACTCTTTACCTGTATTAATTGCACCTGTTTGAACTTGTTACCTGTATAAAAGACACCTGTTCACACACTCAAAGAGCTGTCTAAGGATACCAGGGACAAAACTGTAGACCTGCACAAGGCTGAGATGGACTACAGGACAACAGGCAAGCAGCTTGGTAGAAGACAACAACTGTTAGGATTATTTATTAGAAAGTGGAAGAAACACAAGATGACTGTCAATCTCCCTCGGTCTGGGATTCCATGTAAGATCTCATTTTGTGAGGTAAGGATGATTCTGAGAAAGCTCAGAACTACACAGGAGGACCTGGTCAATGACCTGAAGAGAGCTGGGACCACAGTCACAAAGATTACACTAGTAACACATGATGCTGTCATGGTTTAAAATCCTGCAGGGCAGCAAGGTCTCCCTGCTCAAGCCAGCACATGTCCAGGCCCGTTTGAAGTTCACCAGTGACCATTTGGATGATCCAGAGGATGCATGGGAGAAGGTCATGTGGTCAGATGAGACCAGAATAGAGCTTTTTGGAATCAACTCCACTTACCATGTTTAGAGGATGAGAACCCCAAGAAAACCATCCCAACTGTGAAGCATGGGGGTGGAAACATCATACTCTGGGGGTGCTCTTCTGCAAAGGGGCGACTGCACCGTATTGAAGGGAGGATGGATGGTGTCATGTACTGCGAGATTTTGGCAAACAACCTCCTTCCCTCAGTAACAGCACTGAAGATGGGTCATGGCTGGGTCTTGCAGCATGACAATGACCCCAAACACACAGCCAGGGCAACTAAGGAGGGGCTCCATAAGAAGCATTTCAAGGTCCTGGAGTGGCCTGGCCAGTCTCCAGACCTGAACTCAATAGAAAATCTTTGGAGGGAGCTGAAACTCCAAACCTGAAAGATTTGGAGAAGATCTGTATGGAGGAGTGAACCAAAATCCCTGCTGCAGTGTGTGAAAACCTGGTGGAAAAACTACAGGAAACATTTGACCTCTGTAATTGCAAACAAAGGCTACTGTACCAGATATTAACATTGACTTTCACAGGTGTTGAAATACTTATTTGCAGCAGTAACATACAAATACATTATTAAAAAAAAAAATCATACATTGTGATTTCCGGATTTTTTTTTTTTTTTTTTTAGATTATGTCTCTCACAGTGGACATGCAACTAAGATGAAAATTTCAGACCCCTCCATGATTTCTAAGTGGGAGAACTTGCAAAATCACAGGGTGTTCAAATACTTATTTTCCTCACTGTATGTTCACTGTCAAAGAAGCTATTGTTGTGTCTTGAGGTTTAGGCCCTGATGGACCTCAGCTGTCTGCCAGAGGGGAGGGTGACAACAAGTTTGTGTCCTGGGTGAGAGGGATCGGCCACTAACTTCCTTGCTCGCCTCAGAACCCTGGAGATATACAGGGCCTGTAGGGATGGCAGATTGCAGTCGATCACTTTCTCTGCTGCGTGGATGGTACGCTGCAGTCTGCTCCTGTCCTTAGTAGTGGCAGCAGTAGAAGAGTAGAAGAAGAAACAGACAAACATTTTTGAAAGTATAGTATACTACAGTATGCATGTTTGTAATTGCACAATTCTACGCTAGAATTACTAAAATACTAACAACTCTAACATGCCTACTTGCACTTACCATGCATGTTCTTTCTCTGTCTTTATTTTATTGACTTCTCAAATTACACACTCTGATGTGTACTTACACATAAAATGCACTGACTGAAAGTGCAAAAATGCAAGCAAAGATGGTAATTATGTAGATGAGTGGATAAGGAGCTGCCAGTATGTAAACCTGGGTTTGAATCTTGGTTGTAGTACTTGTCTGTGTCCTTGGACAAGAACCTCAATTTGCATTGTCTCAATCCACCCAGCTGTAATTGAAAATGGGTACCAATGTGGGTTTGGGACATAAGCTTAGTCAGAATGGCGTCCTATCCAGGGGGACTTGTAGACACCACTAGAATACTACGGAATCCAGAGATAAGTACACTGTAAAAAGTATCAGGGAGTTTCAACTTAAAAACTTAAGTTCAATTGCTGCCTTAAAAAAAGCACAAGTAAACTCAACATCATGCAAAGCTTTTATTCAGCTCAGGAAGGTAAGTTAGATAAGTTACCCAGCTGGCAACTTTTATAATTTACCTTCCAGAGTTTATAAGTGTAGCAGGACCGATGTTGTTCAGTGGTTTGTATGCGTAAAGATGGTCATTGTTATGCTGAAGGCCACTTTAAACTGTAAAGATGATAATTACTGTTATGCTGATGTATCCCCGTCTAAAATTGTCAGTAAAATGACTGTAATGTAATAGAGGTATAACTGTGACAACATGACTGTCACGCTAAGACGTGTTCGTACTTTAAATGGCCTCTACAGCATAAGCCACAGACTTACATCTGCTTTGTGGAGGTCATAAAGTTAGCTTTGTGTCAATAACATACTGTAATTATTTTATTTTGCTTGCTTTCCTCTCACAACAGTGGCAGCAAAACCCATCTGACAGAGCTCCAAAAGTATGAGTGCATTCATGTCAGTTTGACAGTTAGAATGTGCAATTTTCCTGCCAACAGCAGACATTCATTCCAATAAATAACACAGGAAACAGATCACATCCTAATTAGAAATCCACATCAAGAGCCCATTGATGATGATGTTTGGTAGCAAGATATTTTGATGTGTAAATTGTGATCCAATCTCATTTCTCTAGAATGTGTTTTTCCCCTCCTAATCCTGTTTGTAGCCATGCAGCTCCTGCAGTAGATAAGAAGTGGAACAGTTTGGAGATAACAGACGAGATAAGAATGAGAAAATCCATCTTTCTGAGAAGCTCTCCAGGAGGTTTTACACCTGAAGGAGGATCCTAAGTGCTTCTCTAAAAGGATTCATGGCAACCCACCGTGATGAACCTAAATACTCGTATCTCTGACATGATGGTATTAACCATCGCACTGTGGGATATAAGAAGCACATGTTAATAACAAATCCAGATCATGTCAACAGTGGTTTTATGGGGGAATTCCATAAATCAGAGCTGCAGCATACTGAGGACTTGAAGGGTGCAAAATTCAGGCTCTTTGTTCTGTTAACAAAAAGAAAAGTCAGTGTTGTTAAACATCAACAACTTTTTGCACCAAGAGAAAAGTCGTATGCATAAGGGGGTGTGACACCACTTCCTAGTGGAAGCCACTGCTGGGAAAAGCCTGGGCATGTACATGGTAGAATGCAGTGAGTAAATAGGGGCATTTCTAGTCCTAGACAAACTAGGAGACTGGAGAAAGACAGGGTGATGCCCATATTCCACCTGGCTACAGTCGACAGTAGGGATGTGAATCTCATCACTGAGAATGATTCGATACACATCTAGATATACTACCAGCAATACGATACATCTTGCAATACATGACAATACCGATGATACGATGCTGTTGGGAAAGTGTAGTGACACGGACCCACAACAGGGGGCATAAATGAACGGACAATGGAAGGAGTCAAATTATAACACTTTACTGTTGTGAATGACACAACCAAACACAGCAGATTACAGAATGTGCAAAAGTCAATCAATAAAGGTGTCGTGTGGGCAGGCTCGACGATAGGAGACGCCCGTCTGGAAACGAACCGGAACCACACGATTTCCACTGCCACGGAACCCGAGGAATACTGGAGCCGCCAAGTCCCGAAGTCCCCAGGTGGCCACCTTCACGGCGTGTCGGATCTGGTACTGCTGGCAGAAAGCAAAGACAGTCAAGGGTGGGTGTGTGAACACCCAGTAACAATCCTGGTGGGAATTCCACCTCCACCTCTCACTCAATACGTTGCAGCGATCCCTCAGAGGAAAAAGAGTGCCGTCTTGCACAGCCTCCACAAAAAGGGCCGGTACTCCTGCAAACACTCACAATAAACTGATTTATAAAATACCACAAAAAGGCTGAGGATATTACCTCTGGTAGAAGATGATATCTCGGCAGTGTGGTGGAGGTGTCTTCCTGCTTTTATTCCAGATGTGGATTGGATGATTAGTGACAGCTGTCACGGATGATGGGTGACAGCTGTCACCACGGCTTGTTCCTGAAGCGGCAGCGCCCTCTCGTGCCTGAAGCCCGCACTTCAGGCAGGGCGCCCTCTGGTGGTGGGCCAGCAGTACCTCCTCTTCTGGTGGCCCACACAACAGGACCCCCCCCCTCAACGGGCGCCTCCTGGCGCCCGACCAGGCTTGTTCGGGTGGCGACGATAGAAATCGGCCAGGAGGGCCGGGTCCAGGATGAAGCTCCTCTTCACCCAGGAGCGTTCTTCGGGTCCATACCCATCCCAGTCCACCAAATACTGAAAGCCCAGGCCCATTCGACGGCCGGCGAACTGTCCAAGCCGGCTCCCCGTCAATAATACGGGCAGGAGGCGGTGCCGGACCGGGTGCACAGAGGGGTGAGGTGTGATGCGGCTTGATTCTGGAGACATGGAAAACCGGATGGATCCGCAGTGAGGCCGGGAGTTGGAGCCTCAGCGGTAGGACTGAGAACCTTGAGGATGGTAAAGGGTCCAATGAAGCGGTCTTTTAGTTTAGGAGACTCGACCTGTAGTGGAATGTCCTTGGTGGAAAGCCATACCTCCTGCCCGGGCTGGTATGCGGGGGCCGGGGACCGTCGATGGTCTGCATGGGCTTTAGCCCTCGTCCGGGCCCTCAACAAGGCTGAACGGACGGTGCGCCACACCCGACGGCATCTCCGCAGGTGGGCCTGGACCGAGGGCACACCGACCTCTCCCTCCACCAAAGGAAACAAAGGGGGTTGGTACCCCAGACACACCTCGAACGGGGAGAGGCCGGTGGCAGAGGACACTTGGCTGTTATGAGCGTACTCGATCCAGGCCAGATGTTCACTCCAAGCCGTCGGGTGTGCGGAGGTCGTGCACCTAAGGGCCTGCTCCAACTCCTGGTTGGCCCGTTCGACCTGTCCGTTAGTCTGTGGGTGATACCCAGACGAGAGGCTTACGGTGGCCCCCAGGTCCCGGCAGAAACTTCTCCACACCTGCGAGGAGAACTGGGGACCGCGATCTGACACGATGTCTGTTGGTATCCCATGCAGCCGGACGACATGGTGGACCAGGAGATCCGCCGTCTCCTGGGCCGACAGGAGCTTCGGGAGGGCCACGAAGTGGGCCGCCTTGGAGAATCGGTCCACTATCGTGAGAATGGTGGTGTGTCCCCGGGACGGCGGGAGGCCCGTGACAAAATCCAGACCGATGTGGGACCAGGGGCGGTGAGGCACAGGAAGTGGCTGTAGGAGTCCCTGTGCCTTCTGGTGGTCCGCCTTGCCCCTGGCGCAGGTGGTGCAGGCCTGGATGTAAGCCCGGACATCAGTCTCCAGGGACGCCCACCAGAAGCGCTGCCGGACCACTGCCACAGTCCTACGCACCCCTGGGTGGCAGGAGAGCTTGGACCCGTGACAGAAGTCCAGAACGGCAGCTCTGGCCTCTGGTGGGACGTACAATCTGTCTTTCGGTCCTGTTCCGGGATCCGGGCTCCATGCCAGGGCCTCCTTGATGGTCTTCTCCACGTCCCAGGTTAGGGTAGTCACGATAGTGGACTCCGGTAGAATGGGTTCCGGTGGATCCGACAGCTCGGTCTTGACTTCCCGTTCATGCACCTGGGACAGGGCATCCGATCTTTGGTTCTTGGTCCCGGGGCGGTAGGTGATCCGGAAGTCAAAACGGACAAAAAACAGTGACCAGCGGGCTTGCCTGGGGTTCAGTCGCTTGGCGGTCCTGATATACTCCAGGTTCCGGTGGTCCGTGAAAACCGTGAAAGGCACTGACGCTCCCTTCAGCAGGTGTCTCCACTCCTCAAGAGCCTCTTTCACCGCAAGGAGCTCTCGATTGCCCACGTCATAGTTCCGCTCTGCTGGGGTCAACCTGCGGGAAAAATAGACACATGGGTGAAGAACCTTATCGGTTTCTCCGCTCTGGGATAGCACGGCTCCTATCCCTGAGTCAGAGGCGTCCACTTCAACCACAAACTGGCGACTAGGATCGGGCTGCACCAAGACCGGTGCAGTCGAGAACCAGCGTTTCAACTCCCTAAACGCGGCTTCGCACCGATCCGACCAGGTGAAGGGAACTTTTGGTGAGGTCAGGGCCGTCAGGGGGCTAACTACCTGACTATACCCCTTAATGAACCTCCTGTAAAAATTTGCGAAGCCGAGGAACTGTTGCAGCTTCCTACGGCTCGTAGGTTGGGGCCAGTCTCTCAACACTGCGACCTTGGCCGGATCTGGGGCGACGGAGTTGGAGGAGATGATAAACCCCAGGAAGGACAAAGAAGTGCGGTGAAACTCACACTTCTCGCCCTTCACAAACAGTCGGTTCTCCAACAACCGCTGCAGGACCTGACGTACATGCCGTACATGGGTCTCAGGGTCCGGAGAAAAGATGAGTATATCATCCAGGTATAGGAAGACGAATCTAACTACCAGAGTTACTGGTGGTGTCCTGTGTGTGATTAAAGGGAGTAGGGTGCCATCTAGTGCTCGCACCTGCAATGGTGTAGGTAGCGCCACCAGAGGGAGCCCTACCTCCCTGGCCCATCTGCTGTCTAGCAGATTCCCTTCTGACCCTGTGTCTACCAGTGCTGGGGCCTGAAGGATTAAATCCCCACTAAGGATTGTAACTGGGAGCCGTGCGGCAATATGTGTGTGTCCCACGTGAATTTCTTGGCCCACCCTAAGCCCAGTTTCTAGGGGCGGGCGTTGGTGTTTAACCGTTCGGGGCAATTGCTCAATTGATGCTCCATTGAGCCACAAACAAAACACGCCCCACGTGGAAACCTCCTCTGTCTATTAGGTGGTCTAAATGTGGCCCTGCTCATGTCCATAGCTTCGTCAGCAGGGGGAGCTGTCGCCCCACGGGACGTAGAGGCCAGGGAGCGTGGGAAGGGCGGACCTTTCTCGGACCCGGAAGGAAGAGGGACGGCCCGCGCCCGGCCACGTCCTTCGTCTCGTTCCCGACGGCGTTCCTCCAACCGATTGTCTAACCGTATAACGAGATCAATAAGCCCATCTAATTCCCACGGTTCATCCTTGGCCACTAGGTGCTCCTTTAGGACTGACGACAGTCCGTTTACAAAGGCGGCGCGGAGCGCAGCGTTATTCCAGCCGGACCTCGCAGCCGCGATGCGAAAGTCGACCGCATAAGCAGCTGCGCTTCGGCGTCCCTGTCTCATCGACAGCAGCACAGTTGAAGCGGTATCTCCCCTGTTAGGGTGATCAAACACAGTTCTGAACTCCCTCACAAACCCAGTGTACGTGTGAAGGAGCCGTGAATTTTGCTCCCAAAGCGCCGTAGCCCAAGCGCGTGCCTCTCCCCGAAGCAGAGTGATCACATAAGCTATTTTGCTTGCGTCTGACGCGTACATGACGGGACGTTGTGCGAAGACGAGCGAACACTGCATAAGAAAGTCCGCGCACGTCTCCACACAACCTCCGTACGGCTCAGGAGGGCTTATGTATGCTTCAGGGGATGGTGGGAGGGGTTGTTGAACCACCACTGGAACATTTATATCCAGCACAGGGTCGGCAGGAGGAGGAGCTGCCGCAGCGCCCTGAGCGCTCGCCGCCACTTGCGTGGAGAGAGCCTCCACCCTGCGGTTCAGGAGGATGTTTTGCTCGGCTATTTGATCTATCCGAGCCGTAAAGGTGGTGAGAATATGCTGTAGCTCACCAATCACGCCTCCTGCAGACGCCTGCGCTCCCTGCTCTCCCATTGGTTGTTCAACAGCCTGGTGACGCCCCTCGGAGTCCATGACGCTGGCCAAGATATCCTGTTGGGAAAGTGTAGTGACACGGACCCACAACAGGGGGCGTAAATGAACGGACAATGGAAGGAGTCAAATTATAACACTTTACTGTTGTGAATGACACAACCAAACACAGCAGATTACAGAATGTGCAAAAGTCAATCAATAAAGGTGTCGTGTGGGCAGGCTCGACGATAGGAGACGCCCGTCTGGAAACGAACCGGAACCACACGATATCCACTGCCACCGAACCCGAGGAATACTGGAGCCGCCAAGTCCCGAAGTCCCCAGGTGGCCACCTTCACGGCGTGTCGGATCTGGTACTGCTGGCAGAAAGCAAAGACAGTCAAGGGTGGGTGTGTGAACACCCAGTAACAATCCTGGTGGGAATTCCACCTCCACCTCTCACTCAATACGTTGCAGCGATCCCTCAGAGGAAAAAGAGTGCCGTCTTGCACAGCCTCCACAAAAAGGACCGGTACTCCTGCAAGCACTCACAATAAACTGATTTACAAAATACCACAAAAAGGCTGAGGATATTACCTCTGGTAGAAGATGATATCTCGGCAGTGTGGTGGAGGTGTCTTCCTGTTTTTATTCCAGATGTGGATTGGATGATTAGTGACAGCTGTCACGGATGATGGGTGACAGCTGTCACCACGGCTTGTTCCTGAAGCGGCAGCGCCCTCTCGTGCCTGAAGCCCGCACTTCAGGCAGGGCGCCCTCTGGTGGTGGGCCAGCAGTACCTCCTCTTCTGGCGGCCCACACAACAGATGCAATATGATTCACCCCGTTCCACATTCAATGCGATTTGATATGTTTTTGATGGCGATTCAATTCCTCACAAAGCGATACGATGAAATTCAACATGATGCAAAGAAATTATACCAAAAATTCAAATAGAAAATAAGAAGCTGCAATGGTATTCGTCTTCTTCTTCTGATTCTAATAGAGGCAGAGGATTTGTTTTACTCATTATAAGCAGCAAATTTACCAGATTCAACATTAAGGAACAAGAATCAGTTCCCTCATATGTGGAACCTGTTAGATCACACTGCCAGAACTGAAACAGTACACTAAACAGTAAAACAACATCACTCTCAAAGAGTGACAAAGTGAGTCACTCAATGAATGGCAAAAGTAATTTGAGATACTTTCTTACCAGGCTTGGCGAGTGGTGCAGTGACAGCCATGGGATTCTTTCCAAACGACCTGTGACTTGTCAAGTTTCCCATCTTAAAAAAAAAGCCAAAATCTCTCCAAACGCCTGGTTTAAATGTTTTAGGTGCATCAAAAACATCTTCCAACTGCTTGCTGCTGTTCTTGCAGGCCTTCATTTTGAAATAGATTTGATGCGGTAGAAATGTGCTTTCAGGCTTCCATCAGTGATGGTGCATTCAATGTGCCAAAAAGATTGAAACAGATTGGATATGCTTTGCAAACTTAATACCCATTACTACATTGGATGGCCCAATGGTTGGTCCAGCAATAGCAAAGATTTCGTGTCTGCTACCTACAAACCAGTTTCTCAAACCTAAACCTACTTCTAGGCATCTTATATATGCTACTCTGGAACCACCCCTAAAACCAAACAGTTCAACTGTCAACCCCACTGAGGTCCTTAGTCTGGGTCTCATTTACATAAGATCACTATCGTCAAAATCATTGTTGGTTAATGATCTAATTGATGACCATCACTTAGATATGATTGGGTTATGTGAAACCTGGCATAAACCTACAGCTGTCCTCCCCTTAAATGAGGCCTGCCCACCAGCATATACATTTAGTCACGTCTCTCGTGATGCGAAGCAAGGCGGGGGTGTTGCTCTTATTTATAAATCTAGGTTTAGCTTATTAGCTGTTGGGGGTCACAAATATAACTCGTTTGAGTATCTGATTCTCCGGTCTGCTCAGGATATTACGCACTGCCAAGATCAGAAGAATAAAAATCAGCTGTAGTACTTTGTCACTGTATATAGGCCTCCTGGCCCATATTCTGAATTCTTTGATGTATTTGGTGCGGCAGTGCATTCAGGACTCGATGCACATTAGTGGAAATACCCTGGATTTAGTTCTCACACATGGTATTGGTGTCACGAGTATTGACATCATGCCTCTTACATCAGTGGTCTCTGATCACTCACTTATTAAGTTTACAGTTTTGCTGCCATGTTTTGTGGAACAACAACCTTATTTATCACTATGGCGATGCATCAACTCCTCAACTAAGACTGAACTCGAAGCTAGACTACCTGATGTCTTCATTTGGCGCTATATAAATGAAAAAAAAAAATTGAATTAAATTGAATTGAAATTGGAAGCACGCAGGGACCGATGCATCGCGATTTCAGACGACAATTGAATCGGTGCACTGAATGAATCGATACACTTGCATCACGCACATTTGTATCTAGATACAGATTCATATCGATTAATCTCTACATCCCTAATAGACAGATGACTACTATTGAAAGGTGAGGATGGATTGGTTGACTGCTTGTATGGTTGGATCCACCACCATATGGAACTGCCTTGGGTCCTGAATGGCAATAATGCATGACATCAGCGCAAGCTCAGAGATGTCAGTGTTTGCCGTCACATCTTTGCTTGTTTAGAGGGCAAAGCTAAATTTCCTGCAATTTTTTTGAGCTCTCTCATTGGAAAAGGAAGACAATATCTTATTGTTTGTGACGCTCCTCAAATTGTACATTTGACCAAAGTCCCAAATTGTAACAAAAGTTTATTTGTAATTTCGAAAGTATCAGGTTTCACCATGGATGTCCATTGCTATGTGGTTAGACCGAACCTGAATGATCCTGATTATCAATTGTATTATGGAGCCAGCTGGATCCATCTGAACCCAACATCAAGACCTAACAAAACTTCATAATAGATTTGTTATTATTTGGATATTTTGTGGACAGGAAACTTCTTGTTTTTAAGAATTGCTGCTCAAAGAGGTTTTCATATTCACTTTGTGATATCACACAGCTATTTTGGATAAACAGGAACATGATTCTTGTGCAACAGTTGTTTACCAAATTGTACAGATTGAACCAACAAGCATCTTTTGCCACGTTTCTGTTCCCACGTCGAACAAATCCTCTTCGGCAGACCGTGATTGTTTTATCTTTCACCCTACACAGTATTAGGCCATGTTTAGCTGAACCTGTACAGGCTCTAACCCTCTGTCGTGCACATGTCTTTGATTTCTGTGCAGGAATTGAACAGCAACATGTTCTTGCCATCACAGATGCTTGTCATTAGTAGCACATGTTTATCATCTTTTTGTTCATCTTGTATCCTAATAGCTCTTGAACTACCTTTTTTGTTTTTTGTTTTTCCACTTATGTTTCCTTAACTTCTTGGAGGAACATCTGAGGACAACTTAAATGATTTAGGGGCTTGTTTGAGTCAAGCTCACATGAAAAAGGGGTATAATTTTGTCCTTGTGTGAAAGTCACTGTGTGAAAGTGGATTCTGTTATGACTAATGTCCAAGTTACAAATGCTGTTTCGACTGTTGGTTGAACATCAATTCCAGTGAGAAATGATAGGGTAAGGCTTTTATCGCATTGCCTGCAAGACTTTAGAAACATGCTGAGTTTGGGTTTTTGCACCCCCCCCCCCCCCCCCCCCCCCGATGTCTTCACTCTGTCTTTGCTTATTTGTTAACAACTCTGTAATAGTACCTGCAGGAATGACGACAGTAAGGACTATAGCAATTACACAATTGATCTCAGTGACCTTAAGCTTCATCTGCATGATTGATGTCTTGCTGACCTTGATAGCGCCATTCTGGACTGCGTGATGTCTTCATTTGGCGCTATGTGCTATGTGCAAATGTGCTCCATTTGGTCCGAATCCAAATCCATTTGCCAGTTTCTTTAGGGACAATATCAGGGTCAACCTTCACTGACATACCAAGTGTGGTTGAAATCAGTAAAAGCACCAGCAGAGTCAGGCAGACATGACCTTGTTCCCAATTATTGACCTTTTGCAAATCTGACCTAACTCGGGTAATTTTGGAATTTCAATCCATATATTTGCCAAGTACAGTGCCATTTGGAGTGAAAATGTTTAATTTTAACAACTGACCTCAGTGTTTGACCTTTGGTTGGTACCTGAATAATTTCATTTAATTTAATTTCATTTATATAGCGCCAAATCACAACAAGGTTGCCTCAAGGCACTTCACACAAGTAAGGTCTAACCTTACCAACCCCCAGAGCAACAGTGGTAAGGAAAAACTCCCTCTGAGGAAGAAACCTCAGGCAGACCAGACTCAAATTTATGGTAATTCTACCATAAAGACTCTGGTGGCAAGATAAAGTTAGAGTTTAATTCACTGTGATAATGTTTGGGATGTTAGAACAGTTTTTGGTGGTGGTCCCTGTGATGACAGGGTGTAGGAGGATGTAGATGTCAGATCCTGCTGTCAGTTCCTATATGTTAGACAGGATCCAACTTGTGAGGGTGGAGGAGGTAATATCTGCGTTGGCAAACTGCAGGCAGCAGAGAAGTGAGTTAGAACATACAGTTTAATGAGCGTGCACATTTCCCATTGATCATGAGTTGATGACTGAAAGGTTCCTATTCAACATTCGTCATTGTACCAATCCACTGGTGTCGAGGAAGACTGTCTCTTGATTGATTCCAGGACAGGATGCTGGAGGTGGAGATAAATGAACAGGGCCAATCTTGACGCCCACTGTTTCTGATACATGCTGCAGGAAGTTTCTGCCAGTCAGGATCTTGGTCTTTGCTCTCTCTTCCTCTTTCTCCTCTGTGTTCACCAGCATTTTTTTTTTTTTTTTTTGAAGATTTCCACTCTTTTGTGGATCATTGCTCACCAGTTGGCTTGGTCCCTCACCCATTCTTCCCAGGTCTTCCAGTTGATGGAGCACCTCTTGAGGATGTGCTTCAGGGTGTCTTGTAGTATTTTGGCTGTCATCCATCCTGGGCCCAGCTTCATCCCGAAGCTGGGTCTTGATGATAACACATTTCATGCTCTTGAACTTGACTTCAGCCAGGATGCTGATGTTGGCACAGTCATCTTCGCACCTGATACAGAGGATATCAGAGTGATATCAGAGTGCTCCTCAGGGAGCACTGGTAGAATTGCTCGAGGGTCTTCAAGTGGGTGTCATAGGCCACCCAGGTCTCAGACCCACCCTGCAGGACTGGATGACAACTCCTTTGTAGGAAGATTTTTGCCTTGGGTCAAACATCTCTGTTGTTGAAAACATGGAAACGAAACCTGTCAAAGGCATTTCCTGCACACTTGAGATGGTGTTTGATCTCATCATCGATGTCACCATTTGTTGACACATGGTTGCCCAGGTTCTGCAGGACATACCCGTGCAAATTCTCAGCAGGAAGCTTTGGAGTAAAATCTGAATCTTTCTGGCAGACCTCGCTACGCTGCTTGTCCAGCACCCACCTGTATGTGTTTGCCAAGTTTGTTGGCTATCAGAGTGCACATAAATAAATAAATAAATAATATAATATAAAAATCCCATTTTTCCTGCGACCTCAAAAGAGTAAGGGAACAAACATGATAAGACAACAGGTAGGACTTTCCAAAATATACAGTATAGTCATTCCATTTGGTAATTCAAGTGCAGGTCATGTTTGAGGTGTGTGTGTGTGTGTGTGTGTGTGTGTGTGTGTGTGTGTGTGTGTGTGTGTGTGTGTGTGTGTGTGTGTGTGTGTGTGTGTGTGTGTGTGTGTGTATTTTAGACACTGGAACTCTTGTAATTCTGCATGAAGCAGCATTCATCAATCTCCCTTTGTTTATGTAAGACCTTGCCCATATTTTATCACACCTCTGGTCAGTCGGGGTTACAACCCCCGCCCCATCCACCACTGTAGATTCTTCGTATTTTGCTGAATGATGTTAGTTCAAAAAATAATCGAGCCATATTTTTCCTATTATCTTTACCTTACTGGTTGTGTTCGCAACTTTTACATACAGTAATTACCATGAAGAATTGTTACTTGAGATCACAGTGATCTAATGAGGCCCTACACAAAGCCTACATAGAGTCTTTGTCGGACAGTTGATGCACACAACTGTACTTAGTGTAATGAACACAGGACAAAAGCAACAACAGTTCACTTATTTACTGGAGATGATGTTTCGATGTTTTTCAGAGGAAAAGAGCAACATGTGAAATCATACAAAAGAGTCAAAACACATGCTTCACTGAGACACTCGGGAGAGAGAAGCCTGAAACATAGACAGGTGAAGTGGTTTGGCAAAATGTTGGAGTCAGCGTGATGCCCCAAAAGCCCTGAAGCACACACATGATACAGTGTAAGAACCAAAGACACATATACAAATGGTGGATGTAAAATTTACTACGCCTTGAAATTCCCTCAAGTCAGATTTTTATGTGTCCAGTATAAATGTGTCATTTGTCATTATCGAGGTTGTACATTTTGGGGTTGTTTTAATCCTTATAATTATGTTTAAACATCCAAACATGCCAGGGTAAATTATATAGTTTGGCAAAGCCAGAAATTCCCAAATATTTGTTTTTACATTTGTTCCCCCCCTGTGCACCTACATAATCACAGTAAGGGGCATAATTTTGGCTGCCAAAGAGGTTATGTATGTTTGTTGGATTATTAACAGGATCACCGCTCTGGGGTAACTGAAGTTCAGGTGGTAGAACCTTCATTCCAAAGGTAGTTAGTTCAATCTATGTGTGTGTTAAAGTGTCTTTGAGCAAGACTGTAAAACCTAAAGGGCTCCCAATGGAGCTTCAGTGTGTTGGGGAATTTTGTGGGGGTTTCTGGAACAGCAACTCGGTTGGTTTTAGAACCGGAAAACCATTGAGGTGCATGTTGAGGGCACACACCCTCAAATCAAACCTTTTCTCATTGAAATCTCGAGGGCATACTCAGCAGGGGTCAATAATTCCAATCACGAGGACAGCTGTTTTTAGTTAAGTCCATGTTATTTCAGTAAGAGGTGCCACTAAAGTGTCAGCCCTCCTCTGAAGACCTACTTGGGTAAAGACCAGCAACTCTACTGCACCTGTGTGTGTCCACTGAGCAAGGCCACTGAAACAAAGGCAAGCTCTCCTATTTGCCTTAATCCAGTTTACTCTCTGTACAGCAGTGATGAGTCACTATTTTATTCTTGTTGTCTCTGGCTCAAACAGAAGGCACAACTGTTCCAAGCTGTAACAAAACCTAGCCACCCCTACCCCCCATACACCCGCAGGTCCCGTTTGTCCGGATAAGGGGGTGGGATGGGCTTGTTACTTTCTAACAAATGGAAATACGAGGGCTGTCAATAAAGTAACGGTCCTTTTTATTTTTTTTCAAAAACTATATGGATTTCATTCATATGTTTTTACGTCAGACATGCTTGAACCCTCGTGCGCATGCGTGAGTTTTTCCACGCCTGTTGGTGACATCATTCGCCTGTGAGCACTCCTTGTGGGAGGAGTCGTCCAGCCCCTCGTCGGAATTCCTTTGTCTGAGAAGTTGCTGAGAGACTGGCGCTTTGTTTGATCAAAATTTTTTCTAAACCTGTGAGACACATCGAAGTGGACACGGTTCGAAAAATTAAGCTGGTTTTCAGTGAAAATTTTAACGGCTGATGAGAGATTTTGAGGTGATTCTGTAGCTTTAAGGACTTTTCACGGTGCGAGACGTCGCTCAGCGCTCTCAGCCGCCGTCGTCAGCCTGTTTCAAGCTGAAAACCTCCACATTTCAGGCTCTATTGATCCAGGATGTCGTGAGAGAACAGAGAAGTTTCAGAAGAATTCCGACGAGGGGCTGGACGACTCCTCCCACAAGGAGTGCTCACAGGCGAATGACGTCACCGACAGGCGTGGAAAAACTCACGCATGCGCACGAGGGTTCAAGCATGTCTGACGTAAAAACATATGAATGAAATCCATATAGTTTTTGAAAAAAATAAAAAGGACCGTTGCTTTATTGACAGACCTCGTATACTCCGTTGTTGCTTCTGAACAAGTGTGTCTCCTTCGCATATCATTCCATCGTGGTGACTGCTCCAGTTAAATATGTGGTTACCATTTACTGTCCACCAGGACAACTTTTTAGTGGATGACTTGAACCCTCTGTCTTCAATCCCTTAGTGTCTCATGCTCATCCTTGGTGATATGTACATGCAGTTAGACAATCCTAGCTCTGTGGACTTCATGTCCTTAATCCATGCTCTCAATTTAAAACAGGTTTGCACCACTCATGCAAAGATGTTGACCTTATTCTCACTAGAAACTGCACCACTGACACACTTAACGATCACACCTCTGCACCTTTCTAACTTCTGTAGCATCATTTGGTTCATTGTGTGCCTCATGGAACAACCCTCTTCTACCCTTCCAATGGTCCCATTTTGCTGGAACCTTGGAAAACTCTCTCACATCCACTTCTCCTCAGTGGTTGTCTCTGCTCTGTCACCACTTGACACATCGTTTTAGGAATTCATCCTTCTCTCTGAGAGTGAGGTATCTAAACTCCTGACATGTAGCCATCTTACTACATACCCCCTTGATTCCATTCCTGCCACTCTTCCTGAAGCCATATCTCCCACCATCACACCACTAATCATGTGATAAATACATCTCTGGCATTCTGACACATCATTTTTAAGATGGCCTGGGTAACATCTATGCTTTAAAACCCTTCTCTCAAGTCTAATGAGGTTGAAAACTATCAGCTGGTGGTGTGTCTCTCATTCCTACATCTATCGGAAGGAAGCTTTTCCAGCAGGTCTCAGATTTCCTCTAATGGAATGACCTTTTTGATCTAAATTAATCACGACTTATAAGTGGCTAATCCACTGAAATGTTTGTGCTGTCTGTGACAGCAGCCTTAACAACTAGCTGAGTCTTCAATACATATCTGGCTTAAATTATCAGCTGCTTTCAGGACGGTTTATTCTACCATTCTTACTCTCAAACATAGGCATCTAAGACAAAGTGTATTCTTGCTTTGAATCCTGTGTCACTCAGTGAGATAGGATTCAAATGTATCAGGGCTTTAATGTATCAGGGCTAGGACAGTGGTCAGCATCCCACTGTTTCTCTACAGGGATGCCCTAAGGCTCAGTGCTGGGATCCCTTCTCATTGTCTTATACACCAAATAATAGTCTGATAATTTGCTTGCATGGCATCTCATATCAGTACGATACCTGTCTGTCATTCCAGCCAGATGGCTCCACAGTCTGAGCTTCGACCCGCTGTTCACTGGTTCTCTGCTTTGCTGGTTTTCAAAAGCGACAAGTCCATTGGCATGAGCACCAGCCAGCGCTGATGACGCTGTCCATCAGGTAAAGGAATTAATAATAATAATAATAATA
Organism: Thalassophryne amazonica; assembly: GCF_902500255.1. Classification (NCBI taxonomy): domain Eukaryota; kingdom Metazoa; phylum Chordata; class Actinopteri; order Batrachoidiformes; family Batrachoididae; genus Thalassophryne; species Thalassophryne amazonica. The sequence continues at coordinate 75,120,874 of NC_047113.1, read as the reverse complement.
ATAATAATAATAATAATAAAAATATCCTCTGTTTTGTGGGACTAAGTGCACAGCTCCAAAGAGCGACACAAATTTTGGTCAGAATTAAAAACTTAAGCGCAAATTGCTATTTCAAATCAAATGACACCTCTTTCCAAATGTTATAATTAGGGATGGGTATTGATAAGATTTTATCGATATCGATGCCATTATCGATTCTGCTTATCGATCCGATTCCTTATCGATTCCCTTATCGATACCTCATGAATTTTGTACTAAAAGTAGGCTTTACAGGTTTTCTGTGTATTTCATTGAGTCTTAAATTAAATAAATATGAAATTGATCAGTGTATCCTTGATCTCTGGACATAAATAAAAATAAACAAAACGGTGTTTTGCTTTGAATTTATTAATTCCGACTGGACTCTATCATTCTAACTTGACTCGTCAGAGAGCCGCGCAGCGTTTGGAGCTGTGTGAACAGAACGGAGGACGATTCTTGTTTCTTTCTCGCAACAAGACAGGAGTCCCTGTTAGTAACTTTAATCCGCACAAAAGTGACTCACAAGTGGCATATTCAGGGATGAAAGTGGTGAAAAACAAAAAAAGCTGAAACCCAAAATTACCCCCCAACACCACCCGCATGAAAATGTTTCAATTCTAGAAGCTCTGAAATGCAATCCGGGACTATTCCAGACAATAATCTGGAGTGCAGCATCCATTTAGGCGAGAGAAAAAAAAAAAACAACTTTCTTTATTCAAATTCATTCTAGTAGTATTCTGCTCTTACTAGGATGCAGCAGTTTTCTAGTTTGGCAGATAGTTCTGGAGGAAATCACTGAAGAAATTAACACAATGAAAATATGGTCTGACCGAAACAAACTGTCATTAAACTTAAATAAGACAGAGATGAAGTGGAGGTGTACGAGTCACTAGGTGTTCACAGGAAACACTTATTTATTTCTGTATGTATGTATTTATTTATTTATGTATGTTCATTGTTAGTTGCTTTTATATTTTCTATTGTGTTTCTATTCAGGTTCTTTTTGTCTCTTTCTCTAAAATTGTATATAATAATCATTAGATTATTAATATATAAACAAAAATAAATTTAAGAAATATTACAATTTGAAAACAAATGCACCCGAACGTGATGACAGCTGCAACTGCTTAATGCTAACTTTTAATATTGAAAATGCCATAGACATGCTAACACGTTAGCATCGCTCCCGTTTTTAAGTTATAAAATACATCTATCAACTGTTTCAGAACACCATAACAGGTCGGTTTAACATAGAAAAGATAAATAATACTCACAGACATATGCTCTTTGGGGTTTTAGCGGGGGGAAATTAAGTTAAAGAAAGAAAGAGTAAACGAAGCAATCAATAGAAGCATTGCTTCAATCTGCGAACCACTGCTTCGATTGGTTCAAGGTTCAAAGCAAAGCCGCACTGCAGAAAAGTTGATTACGGACCTGCTGCAGGGTCTGTAATAAATGTAGAGAAATGATCATTTTCCTGACAAACACCCCCAAAACAACGGCCACTCTGAAGGACCAATAACAGAATCGTTAAGCTCAAAGCTTATTGATGTCGGTGGATCGAATCATTTCTTAACAATACCCAAAAGGAACCGGTTCTCGATACCCATCCCTAGTTATAATATAAACAAACTACAGCTGACCAAAACAGTTTTTTTTTTCTCCCAAAATGAGACGTCCTCCATTTCTTATGAATTACATCCTGACGTGCAGCAGCCAACTGAAGAGCTCAGCTCAAAGTCTATGGAGTTACATTTGTGTCATTAATATCTGAAAGGAAACGCTTTTGACAAAAACTACAGATTTTGTTTATTTCTATTTATGTCCAGAGATCAAGGATCCATCATGTACATCAAGGATCCAGTGAGCATGTACAGATTTTATTGATTTTTATTTACGTACAGAAATCAAGTGACCAATTTCATATTCATTTACGTTAAAACTCAGTAAAATGTTGCTGACATAGAAAACCTGTAAAGGCTACTTTTAGTAGACAGAAAATTCACAAGATGTGTTGATAAGCAGAATCGATAAACAATCTGATCTATGAGCAGAATCCACAATGACATCAATAGATAAAATCGTATCAAAACCCTTCCCTAATCGTATTGCACCAAATTGCATCATATCACATTGTGAGGAATTGAATCACCATCAAACATATATCAAATCACATCAAATCGCGAACAGTGGTGAATCATATCATCACTATCATCATGTATCACTATATGTATCGTATCGCTGGCAGTGTATCGAGGTGTGTATCGAATCGTTGTCATTGATGAGATTCACATGCCTAATACGCATACCTACGTGACAACATTTAATATTTGACCACATCCTGCGATTACTTGGAGGCCACAATTTTGTTAAACGTCCTGCTGAACTTGAACCTGCGTCTTAAGCTTCACCCCAATGAGCTGCAGTGCTCAACACATTTGTATCTGTATCTCATTGAAATTAAATTTGCTGAAACAAACCATCTGATTTAATGACTGAATTAGGTCTGATGCAGCTGGGGCTGTGATTAGGACCCGGCTTCCTGCCCCCATTTGTTGCAATGGGCTTCCACTCTGGGCACCAGGTGGGCTGAATAACTGCTAAATAAACAAGAAGAATTAGGATGGATTGTAAGGGTGAGAGGCAGCATGGTGGCTTAGTGGTGAGCACTGTTGCCTCACAGCAAGAAGGTCATGAGCTTGATTCCCACCTGTGGCCTTTCTGTGTAGAGTTTGCATGTTCTCCCCATGTTTGCATGGGTTTCCTTCGGGTGCTCTGGCTTGTTGGTTTGTTTGGCTGGTAATTGAATTAAGAAAAAGTGCATGGCTGAGTTTGATGTAACTTGGTGGAAGGGTAAAACACAGACCAAAGAAGAACTCATTAAAGTTTGGAACAGATTTAGATCAAGGGGCAAATCCAGTGATTTTTTTTTTAACAATGATATTGTAATCATGAGTTTGATTATAACCACTCTAATAGTAGATGTGAACATGAAGACAGTAATGGTTACGCCAGTGCTTTCCAACCCTGTTCCTGGAGCACACCTGCCCTGCATTCTTTCCATATTTACACTGCTCAAGAAACACCAGATTTATTTAAAATTGGTGTCTTCCAGCTCTCGACCTGAGAGTGGACCAGAGAGTTTGAAAACATGAAGGGCAGGTGCTCTCCAGGAGCAAGGTTGGTTGACACCTGGGTTCAGGCAATCTGACAGTTGACTTGCAATAATCTTGTCCTTAATCTTGACCTCGGGTTGACCTTACCAAAGCGATTCTGGAATCCTCTTAAGTGTGTTCCACATTTGGTCCAAATCAAGTTGTGTGTGGGGAGCAGGAAAACCTAATTCCTTGATCTTTGCAAAACTACATTTTTTTTTAAAGTAGTTTCTTGGGCTAACCGTCATTGACATTTGAGTTTGGTAGAAGTCAGTAAAAGGACCTGGCAAGAGTAGGACAACAGAGAGATGAGACTTAGCCCTTGCAGGGCATTCGTGAAATTTACTATATGTAAGTGTAATATTCATTGTGACACATGTGAATTTTGACCTGTGACCTCAGTCAACTGACATTTTAGAGGTTTGACCCCACCTGGGCAATTCCGAAACCCACCAACCCAATGACTGACATTTGGCAAATTCAACCTCATCTAGGCAATTTCAAAACCCACCTAGTGTGTGCCAAGCTTATTATTCTTATTTCTTTTGTTTACATTTGACCACAATGACCTTGACCTCTGCCAAAGCAAATTCCTTCAGGTCAATGCTGTGGTCAACCAACATGCACACAGCAAATTTGGTGCTAATTGGCCAAAAGCAACTCAGAGGACAAGTGGAACAGAGAAACAAACACAAACATTTCTTATATTGTAGTCTCATGATATAACTACAGCAGCTACGTGATTATGAGAATAAGCAACAATTGCATCCAAACCGTTATTTGACAATACTCGTATTTGTCTTCGCTTGCTATTGTTTGCTTCTTCTGAAAACATTTCTTGGACTGAAGTCTTCATTTCATTTCTAGCTGATGGACAAACTGCTGCAACTCACTCTGAGAGATGTAACAGCAACAGCGGGCGGGTCAATCTGCCGCCATGTGTGAGTGCTTTGCTGTAGGTGGCCAAAGCCTGATGTGGATCAGGGGCTCGATCAGGTAGTGATGCAGGCTCAGCTAAATTAAAATCTGGAAAAGGAATAGCTTTATCTCAAGCCAAAGCAAGCAAGATCCCATGAACTCATTATTCCTAAATCGCATGCCGGTCTACATGCAATGCCATGAAGACACGCACACACACCACACTGCTCTGTGTGTGTGTGGGGAGCACACCGCCCTGTTGAATAGAAGTTATGTGCTCACGCTTACTGAGGATTTCCTCAAGCGAGTCTCACAATATTGGGGCTTGAAGAAAATCCTTATCGGGAGGCCCTTACAGTGAAAACTGAAGTTTTTGGCACGCCAACTGGCGGGGTGACATCACTTCACTTGTACAGTGTCGGTGCATCACGTGCAAGCTCCCCAGACACGGACTAAGGCCAAAAGAGAATGGAGTCAAGGTCAACAGGTGGATGCAAATGTGCTCGAGAAACATCCACCAAATGTTGTGTGTTAATGATGGAAAAGGAATTTTAGCTGCCACTTTTTGTTCCAATTCATCCTGAGCAGTTAACACGACTACTTACGTATGACACATGCACAAGGGAGCTGCACAGGTTTAGTTTAAAGTCTGTTTTTGAGAAATCAGTCCTTAATTAGTTCCAAAAGGAAGAATTAGTCTTTGTTTCCATGAATGTGAAAGAGAAAAGATTTATTTCATTTACCAGGAACAGATGAGACTTTGCACAGAAAAGACCCAAGCAACGAAGCTGAGGGGGGCGGGGGGTTACATTTTTACTTTGTCTGTCCATCCATCTGTAAACTTTTCATTTCTGCGCAGTAACTAAGGGCCCCTTCACACATAGTGCGAAGTTTGGACGAAGTGCACATTTAGTGCGCATGACGCAGGCATCATGTGCAAACCATGTAATGTTGTTCCTGCCTCCAACACCTCGTACACCTGTTGGTACAACTATTTGTGCACATACGCGCCTGAAAGACAAAGTGTGCGCTGTGCGAACCCATCGCACCCTCTCGTGGCAGGTGGCGGCCAAATTCCAGGTGACATGCACAAACATCTAACACCGCTCGCATGGCACTTGGAAATGTGTAGCCAGTTGCACTCTTGGCATGACAACAGACTGCAGACAATCACTTTCGTACTCACAGAAAAATTTGTCTAAGTCCCACACAAGTGTGGCTTTGGTCTGTGTGCCGAGATGACAGGAGGTGTGTCCTCCCACTGAAGGGGCTGTGGAGATCTGTGGATCTGGACATCACAGCTGGACACCACGTACTGTGTTTGGATGGACATGGACAAACAACTGTCCACTGTGACGCACGTGTGCCTGTTTGCTGTTATCAAGTGGGCATAAATAAAAACATATATCACTGTGGTGACGTGCTGCAGCAAACGAGCGAGCGAGCGTGCACATGGTGCGCACATGGACAGGCTGCTCCCAGGTTGAAACGGACTGTTGGACTGTCAGACACGCAGCAGGCGATCTCGCTGTCATGTCACCCACGTGAGCTCTGTTCTACATGACGTGGTGTCCTGCAGCGCATCGTCCACAAGACACATGCGCATGGCTGGTTTGAGACGTGCCAGCAGATGTGGACATGAATGAGACGAGTGAACTGCTTCTCATTCATGTCATTTCATGACTGTATGTCTGTGACCATGGGTCATTTACAGAAGAACAGATGGATCATATTTGTATTGCTCGCTTGATAAATGCAGTGTTTTTATATGGTATGGGATTTCAATTTTTTTTGTAGTACTTCCATGTCCTTCCTGATATGAGGCAGATTCCCACAGCTTTCAAAGAACAGCTCTGTAGCTCAGTGGTAAAGTCTCTGACTGGTAATCAGAGCTTTTGGATGGCGCAGGTTCGCGTCCAGTGGGTCATATGTTTGGGTTTTTTTTGTTGTTGTTTCTTCCACATAAGCAGCACAATGTGGTCCCACAGGTACCGGCTGGTTTTTTATATTTCCTCCACATAAGCGGTGCGATGTGCCACACCTAGCACTGTGTGTTCCTGCCCGAAAGACACCGGCGCATGCACAAACTCTCACACCGGGTTCTTGCACACCTGCCAGTCGGAGCGCTGTTTCGTGGTGTGCTAATTTCGAACTGTTTCACTGTTTTTGTCCAAATGCCATCCAAATGGCATTTGAACACCTATTCAGATTGAAACCACTTCTTGGTGGTGTATTGGGGGAGGCTACAGTAAGGTTTGTTTTGAAAATAGCTGTTGTCCCTTAGAGGTGCCATCTTGGTGTTACTGGTATTTTACTTTATAAATAATTTCCACACATTATCACCTCTACTATAAAACCACACACCAACTTAACATATAAGAAGGGCTATATGGCAGTCTTTGCATTGTTGTCATCTCACGCAGTAATTATCACCCTGCTTGGAGGTCTATATTTAATTATTTCCACTGAGTTTGGTCAGTAATATTGGTGCTTTCCTCAAAAATCTAATCTGATTGAGCCAGAGTTGGCATCATTGTAGGTGCCTTTACTGATTTGTGCATTTAAAAAAAAAATCTACCAACTAGGGTTGTAACAATTAAGTCAAGTTAATTGAAAATCTATTTTAATGTAATAGGTGCAACTACATTAATACACAGACCTCTGAATCCATCTAAATGTACTATAAATGGGGCCAAAGATTTTACTTTAAGGTTGTCAGTCAGTTGAGTTAATCTTGTTTCATAAAAGTTCAAATCTCTGGCTGGTCACACAAATGTTAACTTTGCCTTGTGAGGTATATCCAAAATCAGGACATTCTATAGTGGTTGGTGGTTAAATGCATCTGTTTGAATTTTACTGTCACTATTCTCAAGATTGTCACCATCAGATGTTTGTGTTGCCCAAAGCAATAATGCACTAAACAGAATGTGTGAACTTTCCTCACATTATATAGACATTAAAAGAAAGGTCAGGTCTGTCACATTGTGTGTATTCAGCAGCAGTAGCGAGAACAGGTGTAAGGTTTGCTCACCTGCTGTTAGAGAGCAGTTAAGACGTTTCTCTTCCACTGTTTCCCATCTCTGCTCGTCAATAGATAGAGAGCCAAGTCGATCTCTCTCCTGATTTGTCTTGGTTTTGTACTCACCTTTACATTATGTCACTATATTTTTATGATTCACTACTTGTTTGATTTTGCTTACCTTCTCTAGTCATGGCCTTCCACTTCTCTGCAGCATTGACTGTTCCTGGTTATTTTCAGTTTCACACTCTCACCCACCCCTACATTCTGGTTAATCACACACCACTGGCATTCACTTACTGTAAATTGATTATTCCCTGGTGGTGTTTCATAGCAGGAATAGCAGGAATTGTGCATTCACTTGTTGCCAGATGGTAAGTCCTTGCACTTTGATTCTCATGCTTCATGTTGTTATTCTAGTTTTCAGTGTGTACAGACCCTTGCTTGCTTTTTTGGAGTTTTTGCCTGCCGATTTTGGACCTTAGCCCAAGGTCTGAACTGATAAAGCACACACAGATAGCGTTTTTGGAGTATGAATGTAGAATTCCAGACCTGGATAATGTTGACTACCTCACTGTCTACCGACCTGTGTTTGAATTGTGACCATTCTATGCCAAGCCCTTGTAATAAACAAACTGCTTTTTTTCACAAACGTGGTACTTTTCTGTACAGGCGTCACTGTCTTCCAGTTTGTGAGAAGGTCAGGTCAGGGAGCATTGTTCTCTTGCATCCATGAAATCACTCTGGGTCCTAGATGGTAACAATCTAGGTAGAAAAATGGTCCATCTCTCCACTCAAAAAGCAGCCATCCACCTGCTGCAGCCAGGTGTAACAAAGGTGTCCCCTTGAGCTTCTCCAGTTACAGATGTCCTTAACACTCAGGCACCTACATGCTGGATCATGCACAGAGAAACATGCCACATGACCAAAACATCATAGCTGATGTTCTCTCACAATGCAAGTGATACTCCTAAGTAATTGTTTGTTTGACAAAAATTCATTCCAGTGGTACCAAAGGATCATCCAAGGCAATCCAAGTCATCTAGTTGTAACCTTAGCTGTCCAAGTCTCACAACCATACAGTAAAACCCCATTTCTGCCAAGCAGTCCTGGTCAGCACAGCACGCTGTTTTGTGCATTTTCACATCCAGATTTAGGAACGGGTACCAAAATAACAGACCCATACCATACCATTTTTTGGCACCCTTCAGCTGGGGTCCTGAAATAATGGACCGGTTACCATAGAGAGGCTCTAACCCACTGCTGTGCATTGATTGGCTCAACAGCTAAAGCGAAAGCTGCAGTCATCCTGCGAACAGTTCAGACTATTTTAAATATTATAACCATTCACACACGGAGTAAATATAAAGTTTTAATCTGACCTGTTGTGTCGTTTCAGTTGGATTCATCATCACAGCCTGATGGATGATGTTGGAAAATGACATCTGGAAATATGTTAGTTTCTTGTCGTGGCTGAAGAAATTGAGCATTTTTGAAGAGGTCCCTCTGTGTTTGTCTGCTCCCGGTGCATTTCTCAGTCTGAACCAAAGGACTCCGGCACTATGTTCCACAAGAAAATTGACTTATTTTAAAAGTTGGAAGAGTCACAGTGCCTCGTTCATTCATGCCAGCATTTACCACAGTTAGCAATGCGATCAAAATAAATCCCATGACCTGAAAAAGTTAAAAGTTACACTGCGTGGACTCCGTGTGAAGGGGACGAGGCCGCACAAAAGTGTACGTGCCCTCGATGACATGCATGTAGATGTCTACATGCTCCACCTACCAAACAAAAGGGGGTGGAAACATAAGCCAAGCCAGACTTAACTATTCCGACCTGTACTATATTGTGCCATGCCGACCTGGACCGCTCGGTGGAGAAGAGACTTAAGAGAAGAAGCACCAGGACCCCAAAGATGTGGACCTTCATTCTTGTCTATCTTTGCTCATGACATTGTTGAAAGCTGTCCACATGCTCACCACTGTTTGGAGGTCAAAATCCAGCAGGTCCTTCCATACAACAGACTTTTCTCTAATATAATTTAGGTTGTTAAGGAGGTTTTGTTTTACAGGCTATATTTACTGTGATTAAAGACTATGCAAAGTAAATTCCCAAACCTTGGGAATGCCAGTCTATTGATTGGTGGCTCAGTGTGATATTTGGTAGTGGGCATTTTGTCTGAGAGATATTTGAGAGAAACGCAACGTATAATTTAACGTGATTGATAACGCGTCAGAAAGCAGATGATGTACATGTGATTTTTCTCTCCAAAGCCCCGTTCCCAAAGCGTCATAAAACAAAGCTGTTGAAACCTTAACTGCACGTGACGTTTGTATACACAGCAGCTTGGGGCTCCACAGTAGGCTCCTGTGTGGTGTGGTGGTGGGCCGGCGGCAGGCTCCCCGTGGGACGCGACACTCCTGGGAGTGTCTCAGGCCGGCCAAACTACATTTCTTCTGTGCTAGTCCACTCAAGCGTGAGCTGATGGAGTTTTGTGGAGGGCTTTACTGTTCCTGCTGTCATTAATCTTTGCTTTGAACTGCAAAATGATGTTGAGGCTGAAAGGCAGATGTTTGCTTTTGTATGCCACATGTCAGATATTTCAGCACATACTGTACACTGGACATTTCATGGTCACTGAAGAGTTGGTTGAAACGACGCTGCACATTTTTTTGTGAAAAGGATTAATGTTTTACAAGCAGTTGTGTTCAATAGGCCTTAGCTTCCAGAAAATAGAACTCTTTAACCAATATTGTGATTGTGACTTTTTTAACATAGTTAAACAATACAGATCCAGAATTTACAACTACAGCAAAATTATGACTTTAATTTGTTTCTACACAATAGAACATTTTTGAGAAAGAAAGAAACCTCAACTTCCCAATGTTGAGATTTTTCTAAATGCACAAAGAATTAATGGCCCGTTCACGCGCTGACGCTTAGCCCGTTGTTTGCCACAAGAGAGTGAAAAGTTGTTTTCCACTGACCAGTGCCAAGGTCCATCAGAGTCTGCAGAAGCTGTAAGTTGACATCAGTCAGGCAAGGCTGATGTTCGTTGTGGTCCTAGGAAAATTTTCAAAACTTCCGCTGCGTCATCTCCACTTGTATGGCATTACTGCTTCCGTCACCGCCGGCCTCCGGTGACCAATGTCAAAGACCTTGACTAGATGCAGTACCTCCTCTGGATTCCTTGGGCATGAAGATCTATGTAGAAATATGAAAAAATGCAAAAGAATGTGAAGAACTTGTCTTGACTACACACCAGTTGCAAGTGATGCAGTTGCAGTTACATAAAGTTTATTGAGGCTGTGTCACACAACATCTCAAACATTTCACCTGTTTTCTTTTTGTTACACTTTAAAAATCAGCAAAAGGGTTATGAACCCTTAGTAGCATAGTACTAACATGTCTTGAGATATGAGACTTTGTTGTCTCAATGAGCCTACCTTTACAAATAATGGATACATTTAAAAAACTAGAGCCAGTCAACAATTTCAAACATAATTTTCATTCACAGTGGTCTAAAATTAGTAAACTTTGACTATATTTATTGTGGAAACAGGTTGGCTGTAGACCAGCTTATACTGTTTGTAGTTAATGCTTTTAATTTATTTGTAAGAAATTTCTTTTGATGTGTGATGAGTACAGTTTTGTTTCAAATTTCTTCAAATGTTTGTTGCAATTTTATAATATTTAACTGTTGAAACTACACAGCTCTTTGTATTTTTTTTTAAGTGCTTTATAAATAATGATGATGATAATTTCTTCACCCCTGGAGTTGGAGTGAAGTATTTTTTCAGTTTGTGACACCATGAATCTGTATAGTTTTATTTATTTATTATAAAAAAGGTTAAAAAAAATTTTTTTTAACTTTTTTTATTATTATTATTTTGATTTGGGTTTTTTTCCATTTGTGTTTTAGTATCACACTGGTATTATACAAAATGTTGAATAATTGGTGGGGAAATTGTCAAAAAATATCGCATTAATTACCAAAATTAAAGGTTTCATAAATGGGGTGATCACCCTGTAATTATTATTATAAATGTTGTTTAGTTTATTGTGGTGCAGTTGACTCTTCAGACATAACAAAAGTAGCATTTTATTCATTAACAAATTGTCCGCATGACAAGTCATTGCGAACTTCCACATGACAGAGTAGTTTACTGTCAGTGCATAAAGGACACAAGTGAGGGAAGCCACCAAGACACACAGAAAAATCTGAAGGAGCTACAGGATTCTGTGGCTGTGACCGGAGTAGATGTGCAGAGGTGGGATCTGCTTTTGGAACCCACCTGTGCTGCATTCTCCAGGTGCAGCTGGAGTTGCATCAGGGAGTTTGTCCAGTGCAAAATGTGTTCCATATCAAATCTACTGAGCAGACCCTGAGAAAAATAGGAACAGCCAAAACAAAAGACAGTCAATATTTGTGTGTTTACACTTTGCACTTTGCTCGCGTTTCCCCCATTCTAACAGTGCCATACCGGATACATGCCCAAACTCCTAAAAATAACACCAAGCTCTAAGAATGCTCCCAGACGAAGGGTTGACTTATACTCCAGCAGATGATGGCCACTGAACCGAAATGGAAGAGTTGCATGCCACGAGCAGCTGGCGGTTTAAAGGCAGACACCTGTGCAGATTAAGCTCCAGTGTCCGGTTGAATTTCACTTTCCCAGTGGCCCCTTGAGCCCAGACTGATAAATGGCCCCCAGCTCTGTTGACGCCAGGCTTACTGACACACATCTTACAGACGTGCTACTCTGATTTCACAGTGGGCGTGGTCCAGATGAACCGTCACAGAAAATAGAGCCATTTGGTAATCAGGAGTGTATTAGTTATAACTGAAGGGGATTGCATCTTGCTCCACATTTACTAATAATCAACATCAAAAACTGTAAAACACTATCCAGTGTCACTGGACTGGAATCCTCCATAGACCAAATCCCAGACTAAGTCTGGTATCTGAAGTTTCCTCTGGGCTATGTGTGAGACTGATTTGGATGAATCATATGATCCAGACCAGGCCATTGGTTAAATCGGCAGCCCCAGATTAAGCGTTTATTTCAAACATCATCAAAACAGAGCAAGTTTAGAGATAAAACTCCGCCAGCAGTATGATAATTTGTTTTAGTCGTTTCCTTATGCTTTGTGATTTAACACACACAGGACTGGACCTCTGAGGATTAGATGTAACCATGTTAAGTAATCATGATTTCTGTGTATGTGTGTGTGTGTGTGTGTGTGTGTGTGTGTGTGTGTGTGTGTGTGTGTGTGTGTGTGTGTGTGTGTGTGTGGTGTGTGTGTGTGTGTGTGTGTGTGTGTGTGTGTGTGTGTGTGTGTGAAAAAACTGATATTCTCCTGCAGTTAGAGAACATTTTCTTGATAAAATAAATTCTGGAAAAATGAGGATTACTTTTTTGGAATGCATTAGAAGGCATGAGAAAGTGCTCGCCACTCTGTTGTTAAGTAAAAGTTACTGCTGCTGGCCATGGGCTGCCATACCAGAAGTTTTGTGCTCCTTTCTCTGAAGCTACTTGCACAAGTTACTTTTTATTTTAATATATTTCATTACAGCACAGATACATCTATTCCATAGTTACAGAATGGAACAAGCATCAAACCATTATTATAATCAGCCCTTTTTTTTAAAAAAAAAGCTTGTTATTTATGGGAAATTCTTTGAATTGTGACTTTGGCATTCACTAGCTTCAATGTTTATTTTGTTAGACAACAGATGTTGACAAAATATTTGTTCAGTGACAACATCTACACTGAGATAAACAATGATGTAAACTTGCATCAACAGTTTAACATTATTTCCTTTTGACTGCAAAAGATTTTTTTACAGTTAAGAGAAGAAAATGACATTACATTCCATGGCTATTGTAGGATAAATTGCAAAATCTTTTTAAAATTTCTCTGACACTGAATATGTTTGCTGTATAATAGAATACACCCCCAAAAAATGTAATTTTAAAATTTCATTTCTTGTGATTAGGAGTTTGGCATTAGTGTAAACGTATTGAAAAATAACCAGATTATTATTGGGGAATTAGATTACAGATGACATTTTGTAGCCTGTATTTAGTCATTTTATTATAATAGATTTTGAAAGTAATCCTCTCACATCTGGAGACACATATACAGGAACAGCTCTACAGTTGTTATATTATCACTGGAGATTACAGAAATAGAACTGGCAATGGCTCCATCTTCTATAATTTTTTTTCTGGTACTCTTCAGATGTTTTTTAGTGTATGGTTGTTTATTAAAAATCTACTCAACATCCTGATTTACAGCTTGTGTTATGCTTTTGCATTCTATGGATGTGTTGTGTTAATTTCTTCGGAACTGCATTCCAGATGAAAACAGGATACACGCATGAGCAGACGTGTAATTAAAAGCAACAACATTCCTGGGCTTACATTCCTTCTCAGATTTACAGCTTTTTTTTAAATGATCATATTTAATTAAATGCAGAAAAATGGAAATATGTATGTTTGATCAGAGTTGAACCCAGACAGTTATGTGACATGTTTTAGAGCACTGAGCCATGAGAACACAGCAATTTATGGATTACTTAGCAGAAAGGAACAATGTTCATCATTGATGACTGAACAATGGCATTAATATGAAATAACAAACCACAGGGAGGCATTTTTACATGAAAGAAAAATGAACTAAATACTACATATGGATTTGAATGGAGCTCATTAATAGTGGGTATGACAGATGAAAGCTGCATGTTGTTTCTGTTGGCCTGGTATGACACATGATGCACCATGCTGACTGAAACATAGTTACCACATAATAATTAATGCACAATCACATTTTACAGTTTTTCAGTTTTAACTTCTCCATTTTGTTTGTCCATGTGAAGCACAGTGGATCCATTATGAATGTGCACAATAATTTGGCACAAGCTTTACACTGGATGCCTTTCCTGGTGCACCTCTACAGTACATTAAGAGCCACTCACCACTTTCACCATCACACTGCCCTAAAAATCAGGAAACAACACCAAAGTAGTGTTTAGTTTGAGGAACACAAAGGGTTTGCATTTAGTCACTAGGCCCTGTGTCCATACAACATTCTCCCCTGGTGCCAGCATCTTTTTTTCATCCAGAAAAAAAAAAAAAAAAAATCATACGCTGAAGCATAAGCTTTTTTCAGAGTTGTGAGGTTTTTTGTGCAATCACTTTGAACACTTTGAAGTGAAAATCCCCAAACCTTTCAGAAAGACACCTTGATGTCACTGTAGCACCTTTTCAGACAGCTGAGAGGAGAGGTTTACGTGCGGAATTCCGCTCCTCTTTCCATGACAAAACCTCCTGTAACAGTGAAATGTGCCATTCATTTCTAAACTGGACGCTGTCTTGATCCGGTATGTCGTCTGACTAGCACAGGAATTGTGAAAAGACGTGGACATCAGCACTTTTTCGGCACATTGAGACAGACGTGTGGAGGAGTTCCGCGCGTCGCGGTAGAGCTGCATGGCGCAAAGCAACGCGGTGATGAAGCCTCACAGGACATGTTGGGGCATGTCCAGCTCATGCTCAATTTTTCGGATAATCACACGACTGAAAAGCAGCTGACAGCCGTCTGAAATCCACCTGAAAGCCGTCCTGTGAGACCAACACGGAGGTGGTTTTGTCCCGCATAATGAACGGCACCATGGCGCGTCGCTCTGCTTTTCTTTCCATGAAAAAAACTCCTGTAACAGTGGAATGTGCCAAAAAAGTGCTGATATCCACACCTTCTGCCTTTTGTGAAAGTCAGACAACGTCCCGGATCAACAAAGCCTTCACGTTGGAAATGATCTGGTTGTTTCAGCGGGGTTTGAGCCTGTCGATCGGCGCTTGGAACGCGGCACGCTCTCAGCAGTTGTGGGCGGTCTTTAAACCGTCTGGATCACTCCTTAATCTGTGTAATCCCTATAAAATTGTCCATGAAAGCCATATTAATTTTCCGAATGGTGTCCACCTGGAGGTCTCTCACAGTTTCTGGAAAAAAGCTGATGCAGCAAAGCTCCAAATCGTTCAGACATTTATTCGCAATTAAAAAACGACGAGAGGGGTGGACCACTGCTCACACAAAGCCTGCTCACAGGCGAATGACGCAACCGACAGGCGTGAAAAAACTCACGCATGTGCACGAAGGTTCAAGCTTGGCTGCAATCACACGTGATTCAAATCCATATGGTTTTTGAAAAAAATAATAAGGTCGGATACTTTTCTAACAGACCTCGTAGTTTTGCTCTTTCTATCAGCTGATTTTGTCACTCAAATCTAACACAATACAGTAGAGACAAAACAAAACAAAAAACATCTGCAATAGCAGACTGTACAGGCGCTATATTCCTCCTGAGGGTGAGTACTTTTTATTGCTGTACATTAACTCAATAAGATTTTTCCACATTTTTTTCATGTTACAGCCTTGTTCCAAAATGGATGAAATTCATTTTTCCCCTCAAAATGCTACACATAATACAACATAATGACAATGTGAAAAAATACTTTTTTTTTTTTTTGGAAATTTATTAAAAAAAAAAAAAAAAAAAAAGCAAAACTAAAGCCACCATCACACATAGTAAGAATGCGCAGGAACCATGCCATGCCCGGCAAATATTGCCATAATCGTAAGCAATCGGGAGGAAAAGAGGATGCGTAAGTGGGACTGGATGCAAGACTTCTCTGTGTTCCCAGGGTGAAGAAGAAGTCAGGCAGACCTGTGGACATTTTTAAGCCAAGACTTAAAACCCATTTTATTGTCTTTCTTATGAATAGTTTTTATTTTTTATGTTTTATTCTTTTACTTCTGTTTTTAATTATGTATTTGAATTTTTTATTTATTTTTAATTATTTATTTATTTTTTATGTTGAATTGTTCTGTGTGAGGCGCCTTGAGATGGCTTTTGTTGTGATTTGGCACTTTATAAGCTGATTAAATTGAATTAAATTGAAATTGAAAAGAGGCATGGTAAGCAGTGTCAGAACACATCCAGATTACCTCGTCCACACCTGCACAATGGCATCCAAAGCACATGTAGACAACAGGTAGAGGCAGTGCTTAATTTGTAAAGTGGGAGGTCCCGGAGCGCAGAGGATGGGTGGCTCCGGTGCAGAAAAAAAAAGAAGGGTGGGGGGGTTGGGTGGGCTTGCGAACAACGCTGTGCACCACACCGAAAATAAACTGGGCATGTATTGTAGGCCTAATAACACTAGTCACACCAAATCCGGATAGAGTTTATCGCAGGAGTTACGTTCTCCGCGTTCACACCGGACGCGACACGAGCGACTGCAGCCACAGTTGCCATGTAATTCCTATGTAATGATGCATTTTGGCGCCAAACCGCGCAGCACGACGCGATGGACGCGAGTGAAGTGACGCGAGTGAAGCGATTTTGAGCGTTTGCGCGTTTGTGGCGCGATATTGCGTGGCGTCACGTCGTGTTGCCCTCCTCCCCAAGTTGAAAATCTGAACTTTTTTGTCTCTTCACACTGCGATGACCATTCAGGGACTGAATATGTAGTGACGTGGAGATGTCTGGAGTTTGACTGAGGATGTGAACATGTCCTGTATCTGGTAGCAGCCTGTGAGCAGGACTTATGTCTCTTTTGTCCTTTATTTCACAATTATGAGAGAGTTTTTGGAGCAAGCAGCAGCACACAGCAGTGGGAGCGGAGTTTATTTTTCTTTTTATTTTACGTGCGCGCGCGAGGGAATCATCCATGGAGATTATTTTACTTATTAACTACACAGATGTATAATAAAGCAAATGGTGACTGGTGTCTAAAGACAATTATGACACAGTTTTTTTGGGGGGAAAGAGCGAGGAGCAGCCTCACAGCAACCAGCGCAGTTTCTTTCTTTCTTTTTTTATTTTCATTGTTAACATGCGCGCGCGAGCGAATCGTCTGTGTGGAGAATATTTTATTAATTAACTACACAGATGTATAATAAAACAAATGGTGACTGGTTTCTAAACACAATTATGACAGAGTTTTTTGGGGGAGGAGCGAGCTGCAGCAAGCAGCGGAGTTTCTTTTTTTTTTTTTTAATTGTTTACATGTGTGCACGTGAACGGGACAGTTGGTCCTCAAACTGGGTCCCGCAGAGGCGGAAGGACTGCTGAAAGCGGCCGTCATCCAGACGCAGCTTCTGCAGCAAATAATAATACTCTCTGTATCGGGAGCTTTTCACAACAACTCGCTCCGTGTGATCAAGGTCTGTCATGTTAACTTGACTGACAACCAGAGCCGGCGAGTGGAATGGAAGCTCCTCCTATTTGATGACGTACCGGGGCGAATTTTCGCAGCGAAAGTTCACCCAAGCAGAGCAACACACCGGGCGAAGGAGGCGCATCCATCGCCACACGACCCCCGCGAATTTGTAGCATCTGATCGCTCCCGGTGTGAACGTGGGGGTATGGATGCGGGACCCGCAAAGAATCCAAGTCCTCTCTCAGTGGCCACGGAGCTCTGCAGCTGCGGTCAACATCCGGATCAAAACAGCGAGCGTAGCCTCTGGACCTGTTGCCAGATTTGGCGTAATTCCGCACAGCAGACAGGAGGGCGGCGGTGTGATTGGCAGTGAGAGCAATCGCGGTGATTTTTTTTTTATATTTTGTTAGTCAAGAGAGGTGGCGGATCACGGATCCAGTATAAATAGCTGGCGGAGCCAACGTCAGAGGTTCCGGAGCGCTCGTCCGAGGTTCCGGAGCGCGCTCCGGCTTGCTCCCCCTCAAATTAAGCCCTGGGTAGAGGACACAGACTGCTGTCAGATGGCTATAAAAGAAGCTGTAGATGGCCCGATCTTCAAACGTCTGGATGGCAAACACAGGACAGAGTGGGATGCAGCGCTGTGTTCCTCCCTTTGCACAGTCCCTGCCGCTACTGGACACCAGAGTACAAACAACGTATGGACCAGAGTCACGCCATATATGCCAAAGCCAGCAGGGTGCAGTCACTCACTCACCCATGCAATCACATCTGCACTCATCCTCCACTTCCCAGCACTACTGACCTCACGTGCATGTGTGTGTAGAGCAGAGGTGCTGGACTGATAACATGATTGCTGGGTGTGTGTGTGGTCACAACGGCTGAATGAGCAGGTATATGTGCACAGGGGGTGCATGTGCGCGCCACTGCCAGCTACTGGACACTGTTAGCAGTGGGCCATGCTGTCCCATGCATCAGACGCAGCCTTTCCAAGGAACTTTAATTAATTTTTTTGTGTGTTTTGGCTCACTTCAGCAGCACAACGCCACTCTGCACACCGCAATGGTTGGATTATCACATAGGATTTATCTTTGTGTGGTTAATTACAGCCCACAACTGCAGAGTGAGAGGATTGTAACCACAGGCTGTGGTTCATCTCCATGTCCATGTCCGTGCAGTGAAACACTCTTGGCCGTTGTTGGAGTTGAGATTCATGTTTATTAATGGTGTCATGGCCTGGCACAACAGTTCCATGTCATATCTCCTACAGAGTTAGAAGGTGATCATATATTACAGCGGTGAGATGCGTTCAGCTCTGAGCCTGACGTATGCAATGATATGTGACTGTGCATGAGACCACAGAGAGGTGCAGCTGCCTGTGTTACATAGAGATATGATGGAAACAATAGTTCACATTATTTACGTCGCCCATGGGAAGGAATGGACAAATATCTGTACTGTAAGGTCTACTGTGAATATAACAGCCCGTTGCGGTGTACGAGCAGTAGCGCACGGTGCTTTCAGTTTGATAGCATTCGCTGTACATGATGAAGCGTGCCACATACATATCAACAGTTCCTTTGCAATCCCGGGGGGGGGGGGGGGGGGGGGGGGGGCTTGGGGTGAAGAGACACTGGAGGTGGACATTATTATACGTGGCACGTTCAGGTCATACCAGCATGCTTGCCATGTCAGATCCATCTCAACGTTCCCTCGTATGAGGTGACCCCGATGGTCACTCTTTCAGAGCTCCAGCATTCCTCTGTGGAAAGAGGAGAACCTTCCAGAAGGACAACCATCTCTGCAGCAATCCACCAATCAGGCCTGTATGGTAGAGTGGCCTGACGGAAGCCACTCCTTAGTAAAAGACACATGGCAGCCTGCTTGGAGTTTGCCAAAAGGCACCTGAAGGACTCTCAGACCAGGAGAAACAAAATTCTCTGTTCTGATGAGACAAAGATTGAACTCTTTGGTGTGAATGCCAGGCATCATGTTTGGAGGAAACCAGGCACGATCCCTACACTGAAGCATGGTGGTGGCAGCATCATGCTGTGGGGATGGTTTTCAGTAGCAGGAACTGGGAGACTAGTCAGGATTGAGGGAAAGATGAATACAGCAATGATAGAGACATCCTGGATGAAGACCTGCTCCAGAGTGCTCTTGATCTCAGACTGGGGCGATGGTTCATGTTTCAGCAGGACAATGACCCTAAGCACACAGCCAGGATATCAAAGGAGTGTCTTCAGGACACCTCTATGAATGTCCTTGAGTGGCCCAGGCAGAGACCAGACCTGAATCTGAACATCTCTGGAGAGATCTGAAAATGGCTGTGCACCGATGCTTCCCATCCAACCTGATGGAGCTTGAGAGGTGCTGCAAAGAGGAATAGACAAAACTGCCCAGAGATTGGTGCACCAAGCTTGTGACATCATATTCAAGAAGACTTGAGGCTGTAATTGCTGCCAAAGGTGCATCAAGAAAGTACTGAGCAAAGGGTGGGGTGTTGTGAGTAGAATTTTGATGGAAAAATGTATTTACTTCATTTTGGAATAAGGCTGTTACATAACAAAATGTGGAAAAAGTAAAGTGCTGTGAATACTGTCTAGGTGCACCGTAGTCATTATTGCTGTTATAGAAACAAATCCCACATTCATGCACCTCCAAAAACACGGGGCTGAATCATGTCTCGGCACCGTCTCAGTGCAGGTTCACCAGAAAAAAAAAATATTGAGCTATATGGACAGTGAGAATTAATCTGGGATGTTTTAGGGATTACAAGATTTACACCAGTCAGTGTGTTTCTGTAATTGCCTTTAAGAGCTGGGTGCATTCCAATTTCGTAAAAGGAGAGATGTGTCCTGGTAATTAAACAGATTTGTGCACAAAGTGAACCAACACTTACTGCACTTGAAGCACTTGAGAGTGTCATTTCTGCAACGCCTTCTGCATCTCAGTCCACTGGATCTCCTCCTTAACAGTGAAAAATCAAGGCGCTCCAAGAGAAAAAGATGTCAGACAACACTAACTGTAGATCCTCAACCATCAGCAGCAATAAGAAGAATGTTTTTATACAACACCAGAAATGCTTCACAATCAAATACAACAAAATATGATTAATAAATGAGACAAATCTAAAACAACGCAGGATAAATGACTCAGCTACAAACTTAACTTTCCATGAAAGAGTTAAGGTGGTGTTTAAGCATCTACATTTTCTTCTGACCTCTTGCCCAGTGGTAGATTACAGTACATTCATGCTCTAATGATCCACACTGAAAATCAAGCTTGTATCTTTGAAGGAGGAACATTATACATCATTTCAACAAATGAATCAAAGATACCAGATGTCTAAAAATAGATGTTAAACTTTATATCCAGAAAAACTCCCAATAAGGCAAGTCTCATATTCATTCCTGAGCTTTGTGGCTGTGTTAGTTAGAGAAGCACACATTCAACAAGGACGTCTGGAGACCAGATCTTTCCTTATACGTACTCAAGTGAAATCAGTCAGGGATTTATGTTACGGCTGGTTGACCATTAGTCGGGTATACAGTACCATTCCCAGAGTGGTCTTGAACCAATAGCCTGGTGCATGGACTCTAACCTCTAACCATTTGCCATAAACTGGCAAATCCAGGTGTGAATAAAATTTGGCACTGGGTCGGTCCTTGATGTCATTTGTAGGTTTTGTCAAAATTTTGTGTCCAGTATAAATAGTAACGGAGTGAGGACAACTGCATTTGTCACCCCAAACTAAACCTAGTGACTTTTTCAGGTCCTTAGACAGTACTAAAATACAGTCGGTATGTTCCCCAAAATAAAAACTGGGCTCAAGCCAGATTGTCAAGGTGGCATTCAAAATGGCCACCAAATGTTCTGTTATTAATTACATTGTTTGTTGCTATGATGCATTTTAGGGGCAGTTGAATGGAAAATGGTTGTTTGTCACCCATTTTGGACATAATTTTGAACTTAAAACTCATGAATGAAATCATGTAGACAAAAAAAAAAAAAAAAAATGTATTTATTGTAACGTAAAACTTTCTTGTCATTGAATGTTTTAAAAAATTCTGTCCTTTATATGTTGTTGGGGGAAAAAATGGCAGCCTTTGTGGAAGCCATCTTGAATATGCTATTTTTGGTAACTTGATGGTCTTGGGATCACCTAATCATCTAAATATGATTTTGCACTCACTGAATATGACCCAAGCAAATCATGTCAGCGTTGCTCCTGTCTGGGGCCTTTCTGTGTGAAGTTTGCATGTTCTCACTGTTTCTGTGTGGCTTCCTCCCACATCCAAAAACATGCAGGATAGGTGAATTGGAAATTTTAAATTGTCCGCAGGTGTACGTGCAGGTGTACGAGGTCTGTTAGAAAAGTATCGGACCTTTTTATTTTTTTCAAAAACCATATGGATTTGAATCATGTTTGATTGCATCAGACAAGCTTGAACCTTCGTGCGCATGCGTGAGTTTTTTCACGCCTGTCGGTTGCGTCATTCGCCTGTGAGCAGGCTTTGTGTGAGCACTGGTCCACCCTCTCGTCGTTTTTTTATTGCGAATAAATGTCTGAACGATTTGGAGCTTTGCTGCATCAATTTTTTTTCCAGAAACTGTAAGAGACCCTCCAGGTGGACACCGTTCGGAAATTAATATGGCTTTCAGGGACGATTTATGGGGATTATACAGATTAAGGAGTGTTACTGCCGCTTTAAGGACGGCCCCACTACTGCTGAGAGCGCAGCACCGATCGACATGCTCAGACCCCGCTGAAACAACCAGATCATTTCCAATGTGAAGGCTTTGTTGATCCGGGACCTCGTCTGACTTTCACAAAAAGGCAGGAGACGTGGACATCAGCACTTATCGGCACATTCCACTGTTACAGGAGTTTTTTCATGGAAAGAAAAGCGGAGGGATGCGCCACGGAGCCGTTCATTACGCGGGACAAAACCACCTCGGTGTTGGTCTCACAGGACGGCTTTGAGATGGCTTTCAGATGGATTCCGGTTGCTTTTCAGTCGAGTGATTATCCGATTGTGATTGTGCATGAGCTGGACCGCCCCAACATGTCCTGGAAGGCTTCATCACGGCGTTGCTTTGCTCCATGCGGCATCTGAGAGGAGAGGTTTATGTGCGGAATTCCGCTCCTCTTTCCATGACAAAAACTCCTGTAACAGTGGAATGTGCCGTTAATTTCTAAACTGGACGCTGTCTTGATCCAGTATGTCGTCTGACTAGCACAATAATTGTGAAAAGACGTGGACATCAGCACCTTTTCAGCACATTAAGACAGACGTGTGGAGGAGTTCCACGCGTCGCGGTGGAGCCGCATGGCGCAAAGCAACGCCGTGATGAAGCCTTCCAGGACATGTTGGGGCATGTCCAGCTCATGCACAATCACAATCGGATAATCACATGACTGAAAAGCAACCGGAATCCATCTGCAAGCCATCTCAAAGCTGTCCTGTGAGACCAACACCGAGGTGGTTTTGTCCCACGTAATGAACGGCTCCATGGCGCGTCCCTCGGCTTTTCTTTCCATGAAAAAAACTCCTGTAATAGTGGATTGTGACGAAAAAGTGCTGATGTCCACGCCTTCTGCCTTTTTGTGAACGTCAGACAAGGTCCCGGATCAACAAAGCCTTCACGTTGGAAATGATCTGGTTGTTTGAGCATGTTGATCGGCACTTGGAGCGCGGTGCGCTCTCAGCAGTTGTGGGCCGTCCTTAAAGCGGCAGTAACACTCCTTAATCTGTATAATCCCCATAAAATCATCCCTGAAAGCCATATTAATTTTCCGAACGGTGTCCACCTGGAGGTCTCTCATAGTTTCTGGAAAAAAATTGATGCAGCAAAGCTCCAAATCATTCAGACATTTATTCACAATAAAAATCCGACGAGAGGGGTGGACCACTGCTCACACAAAGCTTGTTCACAGGTGAATGACGCAACCGACAGGCGTGAAAAAACTCACGCATGCGCACGAAGGTTCAAGCTTGGCTGATGCAATCACACGTGATTCAAATCCATATGGTTTTTGGAAAAAATAAAAAGGTACGATACTTTTCTAACAGACCTCATAAATGTGTTTGTCTGTCTATATGTGGCCTTAAGATAGACTGGTGTCCTGTCCAGGGTGTACCCCACCTCACGCCCCATTGGATAGGCTCCAGCCCCCCGTGACCCTTTATTGGAGGAAGCAGGTACAGAAAACACATGGATGGATGGATTTTAGCATTGCTATTGTCTATTCTCCTAATCAATGGGACAATCGATGCACTAAGTTTGGTTAGTTTTGGCTCAAGGGCCTTCGATGGTGACAAATGTCCAGACATCTGTATGTTGCCCTCAAAATCCTTAAAAAGGAATAGACTACTTTGCACCAACAGACCATGTGGTCATGTGCTCCACAATGCATGGGTGTGTCACAGAACAGGTAAGAGTCCAGGTGTTTCTGGCCTACAAACACACTGAAAAACCAATTTTATGTATACTATTTTACAACAGATAATCTGTTGTAATGGCCTCCAGTGAAGCTGTTTGCCATGTAAATAATGAAGAATTTTACCAGAGTTTATATCAAATTAAACTCCAGACCTGTATCGGTGTTTTTACCAACATCCAACAAGCCTAACCACAAATCCATGTCATTCTCATTGTGACATATTGCTACCGTCCAAGTAGGGGGTTGCTTTGAACTTTGGCACCCTGTGGCCTCTATGGTAACCATAAAGGCCCAACAGGAGCCCTGATTACGAGATGGCTCACTGGGCACTGGTGAACCAGGAAGTCCTCAACAGCAGATCAGGTGGAGGAGGTGATGGCTTCTAACCCAACAGCTGTGAAGGCAGATGAAGGCTGCAGCAGGTCCTCAGACCACGACCTTCTGGGAATTCTCAGCCATCAAACCAGGCTAAGGATCTGTCAAGGAGCATGTGTTTGTCATTGTGCAACAACATTCCTATGATAAGCAAACACAGGCACAGGCATCTCTAGAGCAACTTTCCATGTCCACCATCCTGTCCGGGAATCAATCAAGAAACAATCGTCCTCACCTCCAAGGGATTGCCAAGACTGCCACAAAATAACGTGTGTTTTCATAATAATTTATTTGTCAGCAGGATTGGAGAAGAACAAATGATACAAACAGTAAAAAAAAAAAAAAAAAATCAGTGAGAAGGTGGGTTTAACTAGAACATCCGTCATTCGATAATCAATTCTGATGTTTAAAAACAGTCGGTGTGAAAACAGCTTCTGTTGTCTTTGCCAGAGAATATGATCTCATGACATTTGTGCTGCTTGGATATCACATCAACAATAATTAGTCATAGCTAGGGCGTGTTTGACAGCTGAACTCACCTCTGCTGGTGAAATTGATTTTCATGGAATAATTCCATCACGCATTTGAACTTCTTATGCCGTTACTGCATGTTAGAGCCCAATTAAAATGTCAGCTCTTCTGATCTGAACTCGGATTTCAATTTGAAACTTAAAAGCAGTTAATTGTTCAGTCAGTGATAAATGTGAGACAGACCAGCCTGACCCGGTTTGTTTTCCCAAATGTTCTTTGTTTTTTGAACGTTGCGCTACATGAAGCTGTCAGCAGGACATCTGAGACATTTTCGTGTAGAATTACTGCAGAAAATTCCCTCGAGAAAACTTCAAATGAGTGTGTTAATAGACAACTTTATACTGCGATCCAGCTGTCAAGGTTTGAGTATGTACACACCAGTGTTGCCAGGCTGCCAGAGGGAACAAGTAAATATGCCTGCCAAAACAAGCAACTACTTAAAATTGTACATTTTAACCAAATGTCTCTATTTTTTCTATTTGTGTACACAGAAATTGATACAATAATGAATGGAATAAAGAATTTTGCTATGCAGCAACATACTTCAGTAAGCAAGCACACTGACAATAGTGACTAGGAAAAACTGCCTCAGGCATTTTTATGATTATAGAAAGAAACCTCAGGCAGACCAGACTCAGTGGGGTGACCATCTGCTTTGGCCATATGAACAATAACAAAATAAAAAAGAGCAATCCAAGATTTCTGACATCTGCCAAGGTTTGATGAGGACTTAAAATAACAGATATGTGATTCACATCGTGACCCGGACTTTACCTGGATCTAGATTCCACAACCCAATTCAATAATTGCCTACTGATCCAGAATGGTCTGACTGATCAAGATGTTGCAATCTGATATTTAATTCACAAGATGAAACAAACAAAAAAAAAAAATCTTGGTTTTACATCATGACATCATATCCATGAAGTAGTTTTGATGTAATCCTTTAAAGTCTACAAAGTGTAAACCTGATGTAGAATCTGGATAAAGATCACTTCCAAAAATTTAATGGAGTCTTCCAAAGCCTAATGCCAGTCTGTGGTAAAAATTGGTTGAAAATCTGTTGACTAGAATTGATGTAATCCTCAAAATCCGACAAAGTGAAGTGTACAAATAGAAATCCTGATCCAGAATCCAGATCACCTCCAAAATTCAGTGGAGTCTTACATGACCTAATATCTATCTGTGGTGCAAATTTGGTGAGAATCTGTGAAGTAGTTTTGACGTAATCCTGCTAACAGACAGACAGACAAATACATAAACACTGATTATTTTATTACATCCTTGGTGGATGTAATAAATAAATCAAAGCACAACAAAGAAATTCCACACAAGTAATGACAGAAATGTTGCAGTGAAGCAGTTTGTACAAACAGAGTCCAGTGGTTGGAAAAACTGATGCCTCAGAAACATTTAAATGTTGAAGAGTAGAATCTCAGTAAATGGCATGTCTGAGTTCAAAGCCAGTTCAGCCATAGAAGGAACATTTGGTAACACTTTACTTGAAGGTATCATCATAATAATGACATGACATGGCACTGTCATAACTGTTACATGACAGTCATGAATGGCATCAGCATTATGTCAATGTCATAAACGTTTATGACATTTATGATTTAAGTGTCATTCGGTTTTTGTAATGACAAGTTGACTTTTTTTGGTTGTTGTTGTCTTGAATATTACAACTTGAACATTAATCAAAGTGACATGACCAGAAGTTGTCTTTGTCATGAGAACTTGACATTAAATTTGTTTGGCATGTCCTTATTATGACAACTTGACATTAACAAAATATAAATCTAGTTTTGTGTGTATGGCAAGTTGACATAATGATTATTAGGTAGCACTTTATAATAAATACACTTAATTAAGCGCTTAAAACAGATTCAGCAAAAACCTTTAGCAATACCTTCCATTACATTGATGACCTACATACTTTAAATAACCCTAATTTTGAGAATGAAATTAAAAACATTTACCCCTCCAAATTAGAGCTTAAAAGCACTACAGAAAACAATAGCAAACTTTCACAATTAGCTATAGAGTTGAGCATTATAGATAGACAGTTTAGAACAGCAGTTTTTGACAAACGGGATGATTTTGACTTTCATATTATAAACTTTCCTTATATGAGTAGTAACATACCTAGTAAACCAACATACGGTGTTCACACCTCCCAACTCATCAGAAATGGTCGAATCTGTGATAATTATCAAGGTTTTTCCATTAGACACCACAAACGTACTAGCAGATTGATTAAACAAGGGTTTCTGTATGACAAATTAGTTCTTCGGGTCAAAGGGTTCTTTAATAGATATCCAGAAATAATATCTAAAGGCCCGGTCCCACTGGCGTTTAGGAAGATTTGCGTATGAATTGCGCACAAACTTGGTTTATATTCGCTAAATATCCGCAATATCCGTGAAACATGCATGTTTGAGTCGGCCGACATCCGCAATTATCCGCAGAGGCACGTTTTTCTATTGCCAGGATTTTTGAGCTGCACAAAATTTTAGTTGCGGATGACATCCGCCTTACATACACAATACATAAGTAAAACATACTCAATACATACTCAGTCTGTGCGCTGTATATCCGCTGTTATCTGCTGATATCCGCAACTGACTGGGTATTGCGGCTTGGCAATGGACTGGGACAGTGTGTAAAATGGATATATAGCGTGCCTATCACGTCCACATCACCAACTAAAATAAGTTGTGGCGAATGCATACAGAGTGGCCACGAATAAAGCATTTGTATTACGTCTGTTTTGCATCTGATTTGCGGACAATTTCAGAATGCATAACAAACATTTCACGTATACCCAAAGTACTATATAAATGTGACAGAAATCAACATACTTGCCAGTCATTGCCAGTCCAGCTGTGGAGAAGTACAGATGTAGTTATGGATCCCCAAAGACGTAGTGTGATAGTTGCTGCCATCCAGCAACATAACAATCAACTTGTCCAAGTCCAGCAACTGCTCCAGAGGCTGTGGTGTTGGTGTGAATAGTGATGCCGAAAGGCCCGAGTGCATTTCTTTTATGACCGCAATGCAGATGCTGCGCATGCGCAATACAACCACTATTTCACGTGTCCAATGCATTCTCAATACATCCATAATACTTCTGTGATAATCACAATGCGTCCGATCCATTTCCTCAATACATGCATTATACATCCATGATTGTTCGTCATATATTCGCTATACATTATTAATATATCCATAATTCATACTGCAGCCCACTTTTTTTTTTTCGTGCTCACATGACGAAATGAGTCAAATTTTCATGACGGAGCTTTTTTTTTTAGCTCATTATTACTAACCCTACTCCCACCCCAACCCTAACCTTAACCATAACCTAATCTTACTCCTTCTCCCCAGCCTAACCATAACCACCCCGACCCCCCAGCTTCACTTTTAATGTCGTGCAGCCATCACGGAATGAATGAGAATGAATTCATGCTGCCGTGATGAAAATGAGGCGCTTTTCGTCACAATATCATGAACCAATAGATTAATGTATGTTTTGTGCTGCTGAATCACAACTTGCCATGAGACCACGTTGCATTCTGAGACAGTTGTCATTCTTGGCAAATTTTGTTGCGGACAACAACAAACTCCCGAAATTTGTATACTCAGTTCATGCCCAATTAATCCTCTCCCCATTGGGACCAAGCCTTAAGTTTGAGGTTTCCATCATAAAGCACGCAGAGGATGGAATCTGTCTGCCTATAGTAGCAATCCATAACCTAGCTAGCAGGGTGAACTTTAGTTAGAAAATTAAAACATATGGCATCATAGCTTCTGGTTCTGTAGTAACATAGCCAGATTTATAGCTTAGCCAGTTAGCTATAATTTAGTTTTATAGCAAGTCCACAGACTAGGAAGATGTAGACTACAACCTTCGTCTGTATGAACACCTAGGATTTGTTGTTTACTGCCCTGATTGTGTACAATGTAACTTGTGTAATAATGCTGTCTATATCCATGAGCTGCTTACGTGGGTAGGGAGAGTTCCCATGGGATAAAAGAGCTTTTTAACCTACCACCCTTGGTTCTCAAGGCCAGGCACCTAAGTGGCTCTGCCTTTTGTAAGGATATTTAGGTGTCTCTGAGTAGGCATTGGGAGGGTTCCCCCTTAGATTTGGGATGTATAATAGAAGATAAGCCTTACTGAATTTTCATGAATAAATACAGAATGAATTAGTAACAAATAATTAATAAAGAATGACTCATACTTAATAAGTACTTAACTAATACATTTAATTAATGCTTTACATTTAATGAATACATTATGTGTTTACTCATTGTTTTTCATACTTAATAAACCATGAACAATGCACTATTATACCATGAGTTAGACATGTATTAATGATTAGGAAGTGTCTAAAGTGTCACAGTCTTCCTGCGACCGTGAGACAGTCAGAGTCCGTGGGCATTATTAAGTGAAGACTGAAAACCTATTTTTATTCTCTTTCTTATGAATAGTTTTTATTTTTTATCTGTTTTATTCTTTTACTTCTGTTTTTAATTATGTATTTGAATTTTTTTATTCATTTTTAATTTATTTATTTAAATTTTATGTTGAATTGCTCCGTGTAAGGTGCCTTGAGTTGGCTATTGCTGTGATTTGGCACATTATAAGCTAATTAAATTGAATTGAAATTGAATAAATGATTTACTAATTGTGCAATTGTGCAATGCATGAAATGTCTGTTAAAATTTTAAATATGTCATAGTCAGGCAGAAATGGCATACAGGCCTGTGCCTATTATGATGATACCTTCAGTTTCCCTGAGGGAGTCTTCCCAATGGATCACTAAAGTTCTGTCTAATCTAAACTCTAATCTAAGTATACTATTACCAATCATTCTCCACAATTTACCCATTAGATTATTCTAGAGGTTCTTAGCACACACCAGATTTCTATATTCTCCATAGATCTCACATGTCCCAGTCCTGGAGGAATCTCAGTGGACCAGATGGTTGGGTAATGAATGGACAGAAATATCTATGAAACTCCAAACTGCAGTTCCAAGATCCTTGCTGCCACTTCATCGGCAACTTGACTATGGACAGAGAACAAAGCAGAACTGAGCCAGAATGAAAAGTTCACAGTAAACACCATCTTACAACAGTAAACTAATAATGTGTGAAGATGTTTGCTGTCAGAGTCCTACAAGTCACCAACATTCCCCAATTTGGAAGTGATGAGAATGTCTTTCTCCAACAGTAACGGCTATCACTGTAATGGTTTTCCTGCTTTAACTTCTCCACTAAACTAATGGATTCCACACCCACATTAAGAGTGGCAATCATCACTTTGTGCAACAAACTGATAAAATTCCAGTTGCTGTAACTTTTTGCTGGTTTGCACATTATCAAGGTAGTAATGATAATAATATACAGCCCCAATATTAAATCAACCTCACTGTAAGCAGGACATTTTAATGTATTTGTTCAATTACTTCTTCACTTTACAAAAAAAAAACCCAAAACAAAACAAAACACAGTGCTCCAAATTACTGTAAGTCAGTTTAGGTTGATTGAAATGTTCTACTTGAGAATGGATCATTCATTCATTCATTCATTCATCTTCTACTGCTTAGTCCAATTAAGGGTCGCAAGGGGCTGGAGCCTATCCCAGCAGTCATAAGGCGCGAGGCGGGGTACACCCAGGACTGGACGCCAGTCTGTCGCAGGGCCACAAACAGACAAACAAACACAGACACACCCACGCACACACCCAAGGACAATTTTTTTTAGAGATTCCAATCCACCTAACCTGCATGTCTTTGGGTGTGGGAGGAAACCGGAGCACCCGGAGGAAACCCAGGCAAACACGGGCAGAACATGCAAAGTCCACACAGAAAGGCCACAGGAATTGAACTCACGACCTTCTTGCTGTGAGGCAACAGTACTAACCTCTAAGCCACCATGCTGCCAAGAATGGATCAGTTCTATAAAAAAAACAACGTTATTTGTGCCACTTTTAGAAATGTAAAAGTGTATTTCTATGACATCTTTCAATGTCATTTTGGTTGTGTGGCTCATGACGACCCAATGCATCTCCGTGTATCTCCAAGCAGACAAAGTCTTCTTGATATCTGTTTTTTTTTTTTGGTGTGATTTTCATGCTGGACAACTGGGTCACTCTGAACTGAGCTGCATAGTAACTCCTCCAGGACATTCTTCCCACTTAATTTCAGCCAGCCAGCTCTCGCAACTGCATGGTGTGTTCATGCAACATCTCATTTTTCTCATGAAACATCTCATGCAAATTAAGAAGTGCAGAAATCAAGGATGGTAGCAGTTTCTTAAGAATGTATCTGAGGAAATCCCCTGTATGAATGAACATATTTCTCTTAGCAACAGGGACAACAGAAGTCTGTTGCAGTATGGGGTAAATAGAATTATCCAACTGCCCAACCTGAGTGGGCACTGGAAAGTTTTGATATCTTGGCCTACTGTTATCCCTCTGTGCTCACAGTATGACACATACAGTAGTGTTCAGAATAATAGTAGTGCTATGTGACTAAAAAGATCAATCCAGGTTTTGAGTATATTTCTTATTGTTACATGGGAAACAAGGTACCAGTAGATTCAGTAGATTCTCACAAATCCAACAATACCAAACATTCATGATATGCACACTCTTAAGGCTATGAAATTGGGCTATTATTTAAAAAAAGTAGAAAAGGGGGTGTTCACAATAATAGTAGTATGGCATTCAGTCAGTGAGTTCGTCAATTTTGTGGAACAAACAGGTGTGAATCAGGTGTCCCCTATGTAAGGATCAAGCCAGCACCTGTTGAACATGCTTTTCTCTTTGAAAGCCTGAGGAAAATGGGACATTCAAGACATTATTCAGAAGAAAAGCGTAGTTTGATTAAAAAGGTGACTGGAGAGGGGAAAACGTATACGCAGGTGCAAAAAATTATAGGCTGTTCATCTACAATGATCTCCAATGCTTTAAAATGGACAAAAGAAACAGAGACACGTGGAAGAAAACAGAAAACAACCATCAAAATGGATAGAAGAATAACAAGAATGGCAAAGGCTCACCCATTCATCAGCTCCAGGATGAGCAAAGACAGTCTGGAGTTACCTGTAAGTGCTGTGACAGAAGATGCCTGTGTGAAGCTAATTTATTTGCAAGAATCCCCCGCAAAGTCCCTCTGTTAAATAAAAGACATGTGCAGAAGAGGTTACAATTTGCCAAAGAACACATCAACTGGCCTAAAGAGAAATGGAGGAATATTTTGTGGACTGATGAGAGTAAAATTGTTCTTTTTGGGTCCAAGGGCCGCAGACAGTTTGTGAGACGACCTCCAAACTCTGAATTCAAGCCACAGTTCGCAGTGAAGACAGTGAAGCATGGTGGTGCAAGCATCATGATATGGGCATGTTTCTCCTACTATGGTGTTGGGCCTATATATCGCATACCACGTATCATGGATCAGTTTGGATATGTCAAAATACTTGAAGAGGTCATGTTGCCTTATGCTGAAGAGGACATGCCCTTGAAATGGGTGTTTTCAACAAGACAATGACCCCAAGCACACTAATAATGAGCAAAATCTTGGTTCCAAACCAACAAAATTAATGCCTCGCAGATGTGAAGAAATCATGAAACACTGTGGTTATACAACTAAATACTAGTTTAGTGATTCACAGGATTGCTAAAGAAGCAGTTTGAACATAATAGTTTTGAGTAGCAGATGCTACTATATTGTGAACACCCCCTTTTCTACTTTCTTTTACTAATAGCCCAATTTCATAGCCTTAAGAGTGTGCATATCATGAATGCTTGGTTTTGTTGGATTTGTGAGAATCTACTGAATCTACTGGTACCTTGTTTCCCATGTAACAATAAGAAATATACTCAAAACCTGGATTAATATTTTTAGTCACATAGCACTACTATTATTCTGAACACTACTGTACAGACACCTATTTAACCAAGAGCACTCCACTAATAATGGTCTTAATCCAGTGCGTGAGTGTGAGTGGGTGTAGAAATTTCATAATGTGGACTTTCGTCATTGTATGGATCGAAAAAACCCAGCAACTGCCAACTCCCAAAATTTATGACCAACTTTTCAAAACACTTACAGCCAAAAACGTTTATAATAAGTAGCCCAGCAGCGGCACATACTAAAAGGTTAGCGTGCAATACACATCCTAAAATTTAGCACAACATTAACCACTCTTGTTCCGTGTGATTAATGTGCTGCTGTCACATTCTGTAATGCCGTTTTCCAGGAAGAAAATGACCTATTCTTTAGTCGGCGTTTCCCCATCATCTTGTTTGAGAATTTTGGACCATTTCACGTCATTTAGCTGGAGTATGAGGTTAAAATGTTGAGCGATTCCTTTGAAGTGCTGGCGGGCATTAAGGGTGCCTGCTGGCAACACAAAGCAGTCAGCTTCATGGTGCATGAAATGATGAAAAGTGGAGAAAAGCAGGAAAAAAAGGCATTTGGGGAATGATGAGCTGCGTTAAAAACAAAGTGAATGTCACACACGCACTGTGTGAACAAATTTTCATCTCCAGTCCCAGTTCAGGCTGATATTTGGTTAAAAACAAGACATACAGTAAAAGTTGGTAGTAGCCAAAGTCAAGCAACTCGCAACATACAGGCGAGCCAGTTCACGATGATGTCATTAAAAATGTGAGCTGAATGTAGAATGAAAAATTATCCCCAGGGAATAGTCCTCCCTGTGTGATGTATTCATTTTATGTTTCCAATGTGCAAAGACACAGGAAAACCATCCTTCGGGGTTTGGTACCGCCGGATCTATTGTTCCAAGACCAAGTTAGTGCACATCTGGTTCACATGCAGCCTGAAAACTGTGGCAAATCATGGCTCATTATGAAACTTAATTTATTGTAGACCATGTTTATTACATATTCAGGACATTTATGGTATTGGCATAAGCAGAACCTGAACAGGCCTTAAGTTTAAATAAATTATATTGAAAGCAGTTCTCTTAAGTCATTTTAGAAATATACACAGCTATACCCCGATCAGCGATAACATTTTGACCACCTGCGTAATATTGTGTAGGTCCCTCTTTTGCCAACAAAAATAGCAGTGACCCCTTGAGGTATGGACTCCACTAGACCTTTCTGTCAGAACCAGCATTAAGTTTTTCAGCAATCTGAGCTACAGTAGCTCTTCTGTTGGCCTTTTGCTGCCCACCAGAGAGCCTTGGTGGCCATGACCCTGTTACTCGCTGATCACTTTTCTTCCGTGGACTACTTTTTGTAGGTATTGACCATTATAGTCTGGGAGGTTTCACAAAAGCTGCACTTTTGGAGATGCTCTGGCCCAGTTGTCTAGCCATCTTAATTTGGCCTTTGTCAAAGTCACCCAAATCTTTTGTACTTACTTACCTAATCTGGTCTCCCAATGGGAGACATAGAACATCTACAGTGGGTGAGGCAGGGTGATTCACCTCAATACCTGGACCTGAAGGACCGGGTATTTTCTGTTAAAGTTGTCCTTCATTTAGCCACAGGTTCTGGTTATTAAAATGTGCCAGAAACCAGCTTATTGCCACCATCAACATTAGCAAATTACAAATATATTTCGAGGACCACCATGTGGAGGTGTGACACGTGACTTGTTGGCAGAACCTGTTTGAGTGGCTATGCATAAATGTGAGGTGTTGGTAGTGAAACCTAGTGGCATTGGTACCGCCCCTGAAGACCTATACCAGCATTTGACCCCTCAAGTCTTTATGCATCACCATTTTTCCTGCTTCCAAGAAATTAACTTCAAAGACAAAACTTGCTGCCTAATGTGTCCCACCCACTGATATGTACCTACTGTTAACCAGTGGTATTCATTTTATCGGTCAGTGGTCACCATGTTATGACTGACTGGCGTAAACATACGGTATACCACACACACACACACACACCACACACAATGGTGCAAAACAGCACTAAAATGGGTCGTTGGCTTGTAATCACAGTGGAACCTCTTTGGTCATTTATATCACCAATGGGCTTCAGGGCCTATACAGGACATACTTCTACTACCTCTTCTTATGCCTATAATGTTGACTGTTTATATTTATATCTGAAAACAAGCAAATCTATATCAAATTGGACACCCTCCACAA
This sequence comes from Thalassophryne amazonica, assembly GCF_902500255.1. Lineage (NCBI taxonomy): Eukaryota > Metazoa > Chordata > Actinopteri > Batrachoidiformes > Batrachoididae > Thalassophryne > Thalassophryne amazonica. Next base: position 75,086,043 of record NC_047113.1, on the reverse strand, counting down.
GGACTTGTGCTTTCTGTCTTTGACTCTGCACTATTGAGTGTCAAGCTAGGGTCTGTTGTGTTGCAACTGGCTGTACAACTGGCAATCACCCAGGCAAATAACCCTCCCCACTTCTTGAAAGTAATTATATGTGCTGCAGTCAGGTGAAATGTGGACATGTCCTTGGCCTTCTGTAGCCATTGGGTTCCTCCACACTCAAGCATCTGTGTACTGGATCGATCGTGCCCAGACAAAAGCATCACATGGTCAAAATGTTGTAGATGATGTTCCCTCACTGCAAACTATACATATCATCTTAATCTCCTGAAGTAACTGTTCATCCAAGTCTCAACCATACAGACAGACAAGAAGCACCAGGAGCCTAAAAGACTTCAGACTGTTCTCCTGCAAAAATATCACGATTGCCAAAACACTCCTGCCCAGCAACCTCATGACTCCACAAGCTCTTCCTAGGTGCCATTACATCTCAAAGGCCAAGGACCCAGAGTCATGAACATTACTGCCGAGATAAGTGAACATCTCTACAAGATCAACACTGGCTGAATCCAGGAGGTCACTGAAAGCCTAGATCTTAGTCTTGATCCAGGACATTTAGAAACCCAAACACTCTGACTCCTCAAGTACTACAAAGAGGGTATCCATTGATCCCGCAATATCTGTATGAAAGATGCAACACAAAAGTACCAAAGAGAACAGTAATTAGTCATGGCGCACAATACCAATAAGTCTCTGCTCCACCATGCAAATATAAATTGACATTTTATTTTCAATCTGATGTCCGGACAAGCAGTGCAGTAATCCACAATCTTCACGGCTTCTTTCTCTGCGGTTGTCACAGAAAACTAAAGCAGCTGTGTGTGAGAATAACTCAGATCTGAGTCATCTCCTCCTCTTCTTTTACCCACACAATAATCAGTTAGGAGAAGAAAGGATCTAAAACGTGTGCTTCTAAGTTTCAGGAGCAGACTCTTGTTTTTGGCCATGTTAACCCGTCTGTTTGAATTAGTCATCAGCATAGCGTTCAGAGGATAAACTCAGCGGGTGAGACTGCACCACAGCGGAGTCCCGCCTTTGAAAGGATTTGACACAGTTCAGATGACACGCAGGGGCCAGGAAGCAGAACAGTGACGGTGACGCTCTTTAACACCGTAATCCCTTTGTCAAATTTAGGGATTAATGTTCTTTTATCACAGCCATTCCTGTTTATGTGTGTATTCCTGTGGAGATGTACTGGGGTGAGAAACATGAGGCAAAGTTCACAAACTCTTACAAGTTCCTTTGTCTCAACCTTTTACAGCTCATGTCACTACTTGGAAGTTTTATCAGCAACGGGAAAGAGGAGAAACATCAGAAAAAGGACACAAGGAGCAGATGTGGAATGGTTTTTATGCCTCCAAAAGGAGAGCAATAACTAATTATTTTCATGTAACCAGAAAACATGCCAGCAAAGAACCCACACATTCCTGCCAGCTGCACCACATGTACATCTTAGTCATCGGAAGTGCCATATTTTATGAAGCATCAGTCACACCAGACTAGAAGTGTAACTTTTTTGCACATTTTGTAACTCAGTGTTTCCACAACAGTAGGTTTACCAGCAGACAGGCACTCAAATTAACAGAACACACTGTGGTGTGCACATGCACGACTAACATAAGGACTTTTAAATTCCAAAAATAAGCAAGATGGACAAAGCACACTGGATGCTCTGTTACACAGGGATTGCTGGTCCACATTTGAAACACAACATTAACACGTACGTGTATTAGATGTTTTATTTATTTATTTTTTAATCTGCAGCTTAATTTAGATTTTTATGCTTTGTTGCAGTGTACTTATAGTACTGGAGTTTATTTTGTTATTGGAGTCTATTTTGTTTAATGTATTGATTAATATGAAAGCCCCATATAAATTGGTATTATTATTAATATTATTTTTGATATCAAATGTCATTTTTTGGTATGCAAGTCTGGAGTAGAAGTAAAGGTCCTCCCAACTAAAAAAAAAAAAAAAAAAATCACTTATACTCCAGGAAATATGGAAGATTTTTTCCTATATATATAGGATATATACTTATATACTATACTTACTATATACGATATTTACTTGTGGGTGTAGCGGGAGTACATCTGGGGATGCTGTTTTCATTTGTGTGTGTCCTTTCATTCTTCCACGTGACCATAACTTGAAAAGTTTTGATCAGACCTAAACGAAATTTGGTGAAATGTTTGAGTACTAGCCCAGAACAAATTAACTTGACCTGGAGAACAGTCAGCAATCAACAAGGTAACGGGCCAAGGTCAAACATGGGCCCAATGCTTTACAGTGTATAGGATAATTTAGAATGGCCAGTCTGAGGAATTGGTTAACATTTCACCTATGATTAGTGTTACACCTGATTGCTGTTACACCTTTTTGTTGGTCAAAATTGTGTAGAATGACTATTTCTGGATATCGTGAAAAATATGGTTATTACACCTTTCTTCTATTCATATGGCCTTAGACCTTGTGTGACCAAGAAATGTCAACCTTAGCTAGACTGGTTACTTTAAGAAATTGTTTTAAACAATACACATGTGGTTACTCTTAGACAGTTGATATTACTTCATATTGGTGTTTAGTGATCGCATGCCCTTAGACAGTCTAGTTTGTCCTTTCAAAGTCATGCAAGGTCAAAGTCAAAACAGTTTAGATCCAGTGTGGATTAAACATGGACTGTTTTGTGTTAGTCAAAGATAAAGTGGTTCAGTAAGTGGTTCTATGGTCTTGACATTTGATCAGTTCCATATTTTGTTTTATTGCTGATTCAAAAAGAATGCATTTGCCTGAATCTGTGTCAAAGATGTCAAGTGCGTGTCACTATAGGGTTCAACATTCCTGGTCCTCAGGGACCCTGAACATGCATATTTTCCCTCTACCTCCAGGCAACTTCCTGAATTAAGTGTCACTGGCTGAACACACCTGAATGACCCAATCAGCTTTTGGCAAAGCAGGTAAAGATGACAAATGTGCAGGTTTGGGGTCCCTGAGGACCAGGATTGGGAACCACTGGTCAAGATGAATGGAGCAAGAGTCTCTGCAGACCACTATGGGCATTCCTCAAAAAATCATCATGAGCATTTTTATCCCTTCAGTGTGGATGTGTTCCATGTTTGGGTGAGGCAGGCATGTCAGAATTTGGTTGCTAGGTTCTATCTAAAAGGTTCTTCTTTATGCCACAAACTACCAACAGCCCAAGATGCTTTGACCCATGTGCAATACTGTGGTTCATCCTGAATTTGCTTTCTGTAAACTTTTGTTTGATGATCAACATCTCCTTCCACATGCCGTGCTAGTCTGAGAAGAAGTCCTGCTGTGTTACTGCACTGTTTCTAAGCAGCATTCACCAAACCTAGCTTCCCATGCCTGATGCCCGAGGACGTCACATTCTCACTCCCCGTGCATCACATTCCTGCCACTGTGAAATGTCCCCACAGCATGATGCTGCCACCACCATGCTTCATTGCAGGGATGGTATTGGCTAGGTGATGAGCAGTGCTTGGCAAAACATGACGCCTGGCATTCACACTAAAGAGTTCAATTTTTGTCCCTTCAGACCGAAGAATTTTGTTTCTCATGGCATGAGAGTCCTTCAGGTGCCTTTTGGCAAACTCCAGGTGGGCTGCCATGTGCCTTTTACTAAGGAGTGGCTTCTGCCTGGCCACTCTACCATACAGACCTGATTGGTGGATTGCTGCAGAGATGGCTGTCCTTCTGGAAGGTTCTCCTCACTCCACAGAGGAATGCTGGAGCTCTGACAGAGTGAGCATCGAGTTCTTGGTCACCTCCCCGACTAAGGCCCTTCTCACCATTCACTTAGTTTAGACAGGCGGCCAGCTCTAGGAAGAGTCCTGGTGGATCCAGATTTCTTCCATTTATGGATGATGGAGGCCACTCTGTTCATTGGGACCTTCAAAGCAGCAGAAATGTTTATGTATCCTTCCCCAGATTTGTGCCTTGAGACAGTCCTGTCTCAGAGGTCTACAGACAATTCCTTTGACTTCATGCTTGGTTTGTGCTCTGACGTGCACTGTCAACTGTGGGACCTTATATGTAGACAGGTGTGTACTTTTCCAATTCACGTCCAATCAACTGAATTTATCCAAGGCGGACTCCAGTTAAGCTATAGAAACATCTCAAGCATGATCAGTGGAAACAGGCTGCACCTGAGTTCAATTTGAGCTTCACGGTAAAGACTGTGAATACTTATGTATATGTGTTTTCTTATTTTTCTTCTCATTTTTAATAAATTAGCAAAAATCACAAAGCTTTTTTCACATCGTCATTATGGGTTATTGTGTGTAGAATTTTGAGAAAAGAAATTCAATTCATCCATTTTGGAATAAGCCTGTAATATAAAAAATGTGGAAAAAAGTGAAGTGCTGTGAATATTTTCTGGATGCACTGTCCTGTAATATTGAAGAGGATAAAAAAAATCACTTTGCTGTTCAGCACGCCTGAAGTCACCCATGGAGGAATAAATCCAGCCTGATAGAACAGGATTGAAGTCTAATGTCCAAAAATTTGAAGAATAACAGCCATTGTAAGATTGTAAACCATTGAAATAAAAAATATATGCATTTCTTTGTGATAAGTCTGTAGAACACGTGAAAAATGATCCATTTCACAGAAACTGTGTTCGTACTCTAAGAACTGCCATTGTTTCAGGGGCCATGTAAGCATCCTAGGTTCTTATTTAATCATCTAGATGAGACTAATGGGTCTGTGCTTCAGCTCGGGCACCCTGGTGAACATCACAGCAATGAGAGACGAGCGAAGCGTTTTGGTCATCAAACGAACAGGTGGAAACATTAGCTGCAGTTGGCAGCTCGTGGTAACAAGCTGGAGGGTGTTTGGAAGGCTTTGGGATGCGTGCTGCGGCTAATTAATCACAAACGGCCGTGATTCTCCAGGAACAGAGAAATAAACGGGACTGATTCGCCATCTTCACAGACTTCAAAAGCGGGCGAGTTTTAATCAGATTACAGTTGAAGAAGTGATAGATTCTGGCGGATTCTCCACAGCATTGGGAATGTAATGACCCTGAGCTAAAAAAAAAAGGCTTGTAGACGCTACAGATAACGCGCCTCCCTCAGGGCGCGGAGAAATGCCGCCTCAGGCTTCCACGTGCTTTCATGGCTTTGGGTTTATTTTACATTTATTCAAAAGTAAGCAAACTTCTGGAAACTGAAAAACTCAAAGACAGCATGAAACTCTCGCACCACTTATTGAATTCCCACTTTATTACTAGTTTATATAGCTGTGCGAGTCCGCCATGACAAACATCTGACATCCATTGGAACTATTTAGTTTGCAGTGATTTAAGGCTAAACAAAAGCTGTTGTGGAGAGTCCGGACTGGATGTCGGAGTTAGTCTTGGATGTAGAAATGCGTTTCATTAGGCGCTCGTTTGGTTTGATAGCACAGATACAGTTTGCATGAAGAAATGTGATACAAGGTTTATGAGATGGGGAACTTTAATATCTAAATAATTTAATCAGAATGACTGAGGATTGATGACTTTGTTTGTTTTGCACATAATGATCCTCAGGATGATTAAAGTCCAAACACGCGCCAGTCTGTACCGCACAGGACCTGGCCGAAATGAATCTATATTTTCATCCTCATAAAGATCTTTATGCATTTCAGTTGAGAAAACTTTCACGCTTCAAGGGCATGATTAATGATTAAGAAGGCAAACTTCTGTGAAGCTCCTCCACACATCAAAGCTCTTTAGTACACTTGTGTCCTTAAGCAGAACTATGTTTGACAATAAGCTATAGAGTTTGGAGGATGATGCTGGAATGGAAACACTTTAAAATAAAAAGGATGCGTGATTTAAATATGTACAACAGGTGCACAATCATGCTGTGATGCTCTTATGTATCACAGTTATATGCATGAAAAAACATGTCAGTTGGACACATTCTGATCATGTGCACCTGACGTGCAGTACTGTGCAAAAGTTTTAGGCATCCAGAGTTGGAATAAAAACAGCATTTGATGCCCCCCCCCTCCCCCCATGCTTTTTTTAAATTGGCATGTCAACACAAAAACAACAACAAAAGTGAATGTGAGCTATATGTTTTTCCATAATAATAATAATAATAGTAAGTATTGTAATTTCTTTGTAAGTGTGCTGGCCAGTAGATCTCATAGACACAGTTGCAAATGATCACGCAATATTAAAATGATTGCAAAATGCAATTACTCGTTCTTTAACTCAAGTGGTCTTAAAACAGTTTTTGAGGTCCTGCGACTTATATAACGAAAAATCACACGAAAATAGAATCACATCTATTATCAATACAGCTGAAATTGATCACACATTTAATTTGTTTATGCATATTTATAAGGTTTTCATAATTTTTAATGATTTTAACATGCATTAAATGTCCCTAAAACATTTGCACAGTACTGTACATATTTGAATCATGTAAATCCAGACTCTTTCTCAGTTAGTCTACAGTGAATTTCATTCCATTATTTACACAGTTGTGTGTGCTGTATATTCAGTTGGATTTGATAATTGATTTACATATGTGTTTATAGTCATGCACTGTATGAATTTCACTCAGTATTTTTTTAAAGTTAGTTCAAGTTTCACTTTTTTCAGTACATTTAAAATGATATCAGTCCAGACTTTTAGGTTTCTGTGTAGCATTAAAGCACCTTGGGACCCATTAGGAATGTGTCAGAACATATACAATATGAAAACATAACTACTAGGATTATTTCTCTGTGGAACTGGACTTAAACAGGGAGGCAGAGGCACTGCATCCCAACAGGCAAGGCAGGCAACTACTTGGCGCCCCAGGCCAGTCCGGGGCCGCCCAAGTTCTGGCAAACTTGAAATGCAGCCACAGCTTTGGTGGTTTGGACAAATGCTAAGGTCAACAGTAACGCCCTACATAAGATAACTTTTTTGAGGAATAATATTACTGGATCATTTAATGCTTAATATATAGAAAAAAGGAAAAAGCTAGAAGTAATGACATGATGGTTGACAAAAAAGTACAAGTACACTTATCTTGTATTATAAGCAACAGGTTCAGTGCCGTGTCCCACAGCAGTCTGTACTGAAGGTTCTTAAAATAGAGCAATATCGCCACCTGGTGGACCTTTACCATTAATGTAGGTATAATAGAATTTCACCAAGAGCTGTAGTAACAAAATGGTGATGAATGCTAGTTGGAGGGGCCCCAACAGACTCTAGAATGGCCACTGCAAATAGGTAATACACACACACACACACACACACACACACACACAGACACACACACACACACACACACACACACACATCTTCAACCGCTTAGTCCAATGAAGGGTCATGGGGGGCTGGAGCCTATCCCAGCAGTTATAGAGCGCGAGGCGGGGTACACCCAGGACAGGATGCCAGTCTGTCACAGGGTGACAAAAAGACAAACAAACACAGTCACAGCCACTCACACAACTATGGACAATTTAAAGATTCTAGTCAAGCTAACCTGCATGTCTTTGGATGTGGGAGGAAACCGGAGCACCCGGAGGAAACCCACACAAACATGGGGAGAACATGCAAATGCCACACAGAAAGGCCACAGGCGGGAATTGAACCCATGACCTTCTCGCTGTGAGGCAACAGTGTTAACCACTAAGCCACCATGCTGCCCTGCAAATAGGTAATAGTGTTTGCTAAATAGAAAATAGGTGTTTGTGTTTGGGACTCCGGCAAGGGCGGTCACATCTCCTCCTCTCTCCTCTGTCTCTGCTCCAACCTTCAAAGTCCCTACTTCACCGGACTGTGAATTCTTCAAACAATATTGGATTAACCATTGAATTGGATCAGCTGGTCTCTGAACGCAACATTTTTTCAACAAGGAAATCAGGCCTGGGGGACCCTGCATGCCCAGATGGAACCTACCTTGCGGGCTATGTTCTCGACGCCTGAGAGAAATGGCATGTTGTGTGCTTGGTACCACTCTCTGTGGAGGACGTTGAAGATTTATTTATATTTGGTTTTATTGTAGAAGGGCTGGTACTTATTGGTTTATGTGCTGCCCTGACCTACAAGGAAATGTCAAGACGGCTGCTACCAGAACCATGACTCCTCACCTGTCCATCATGATTAATGAGTTGGGCAAGGTGATACATTCTCAGACTGTGTTAACCCTTGAACTCAGACGGAAGTTGGATAACATCTCGGAGCAAATTTACGCTTTGCAAAGGAAGATGTCAGAAACCAGGGAATACTCATAAATTGGATTTGGTTGCTCAGGAGAGGTACAAATGTGTTTTCTTTGCTCAGCCCTAAACATGGCAGACTTATAAGCTTCTGAAGGTCAAAACGCCCCGCTCTTTTCCTCCAAAAGAATTTCTACGGCCTTGGTGAACCAGTCGGCTGCCTTCTTATCTTCTGTCCTCCCGGACAGTCTGACGTTGTCAAGGCAACTCCAGACATTATGCACACACTGACAGTAACTGACACAAACTCATCTGACTGATACGAACTCATCTCATCTGCACACATGAGCTCGCACACCCCCTCCCCACAAAAGCCCACCCCTACCACCCCCTCCCCCTTGCCTCTGCCCTGCAACTCCCCCAACCTTGCGGCTGCGCAGGAGACACTGCTGCTGCCCCCCCCAACACACACATTCACATTGCCTCAATTTGGATGACAGACTTAGTTTAGCGTACATTAACAATCAAATGTATATATGTATGGATGTTCTAATTCTGATGTGTGCCATTATTATGTTCAACTTGTAATAATTGTGGAGTAATTGTGTTTTTGTCTGAGGTGATTGGGTGGGAGAAATTTCATTACACTTGTAATGACAATAAAATTATCTCAACATCGAATGTCACTGCCAGTAAAATGCACTTTCTGTCATATATTATTTATAGAGCAGGTGCTTTGGAGGTTAATGGATTAGGACACCCCCCCCCCCCCGCCAAAAAAACAAACTAACAAACAAACAAACAAACAAACAAACAAAAACACAACACAAATGTACTCCATTACAGATCCATGTTGTGGTCCAACACAGCTTTCTGCATTCAATTATGCAGTAACATAATGTTACTTGTCATAAAGAAATTAATGTTTTCAGCAGAATTTTGATTTTGTTCTTAACATGGCAAAGAGAAACCACACCACTGTGCTTCAATTTTCTCTACATCAACAAAAATGAACAGTATCAGCAAAAGTCATACTGACGTTTCTTTTTCTTGTGTGATTTGCCTGGTGGAAAAAAACAAAACAAAAAAACAAAACAAAACAAAACACATTGGCCAATTTAGCTGTCAATAATTCAAGGCTATAGCAGTCATCTGTCATCAGAAGGAAAACAGTAACCATGTCAACTGTTAGGGAGGGAGACGGCAAACCTGCTGAACTTTTGGACCACTACATCCTGTTCTCTAGTTTGGACTCACATCCAGACAGTCGGTTTTCTTCCAAACCCGCGATAAGTAACAACAGACTGCATTAAGTGTTTGTTTTCTGTCCACACGGTGCCCACAAGCATCCACACTCATGCTGGAATGCATTTTTAATCCAAAACATAGAGTCAAACAAAGGCCTCTGTGATAAAAGCGACATAACATTCGAGATGTTTGGAAAAATTGATTGAGATGTTCGCGGTGTAAAACCTCATGGACCCATCGGCAAGAAATTGTAAAAAAAAAAAGGTTAACCTCCTCAGCTCGACAGCTGTGTCTACTAAGTCAAATGTTCACGAGCAAGGCACCTGACAGAATAATTATATTGTAAAAAAGTCCACATTAACTTTTCTCACCCACTATGTAAAACACGCTGATGTTTAAATAACTACAAAATACAGAAATTTATTCAACAGTGCTCAACTAGAACTGAAATAATACAATTATACTAATTTGATTATGTAAAACAACTATATTTAAGATGAAAAGTGTTTTTCTGTGATAAAAGTGAAAGTCCAATATATCAGCCCTGAGGCTCGTTGGTGCTGGTGTTTTATCTCCGGATGAAAGCCTACAGCTCCTCCCTGCCGGACAGGACACCAGTCTGACACAGGTTGCTTCCCCAGCTGAGGCCGGTACCCATTTACAGCTGGATGGACCGAGACAATGCAGGTTAAGTGCCTTACCCAAGGACACAGAGAGGTACAACGAGCGGTTAGGGAAAAACATCACTGTAGACATTCTCACACAAACAATAATTGACCCACTTCCATCTTTACCCTGTGTCCTGGCAAAGCGGGCATTGTTTTCACTGGCAGTGTGTATATGTGTTTGTGCACAAGATACATCAAAAACGGCAGGACATGTTTAATTCAAACTTGGCAGGAAGATTAGTTGGATTCCGTTTTGGAGTAGTTTAGTCAACAGTCAAGGAAAACATTGTGAAAACGACTTTTTGTACATCTCAGCAACCAAGAAGCCTAGATGAATGATCTGAAGCATACATTTATTAACAAAATATTTATGACTTAATAATGACGTCACATGGTGAAGTCATGCATAGTCATATTATAGACATAGTATGTATATTTACTTGTACATTTATATTGTAGTGTGTAGAGCGCACAGCGTATGGATCAGCCCTCTGATACCTTTGATTAATCCATGCGGTTTTTAATTTTGGAGAAACCAGCAAGAAATGGTTTCCCCACATTAAGAGTGCAACTTTGTCACTTCTACATAGAACAACAAACATCACAGAAAAGTGTCTGCGACCTGGTTATGATCATATTATGCTGCATTTCTGAATCATGAAGAAAGCTGGGGAATGTTTCCTGGAATGGCAATTAAAATGCAGCTGCCAAAGTGTGTAACAGTGACTTTTACACTAAAAGTAATAAACAAGGTGTTTGTAGTTTGGACGGGAGATGTTGCACCTGCATCTGCCACCACGGGTCAGCCAGCGATGAGGCTTCCAGCGTCGGCTTTTGTCTCCAGACGCCCTCATTAAATACCTCAAATGGGATTAATAGAAAGTCTTTGAAGTTGCCAGTTCTGTGTCTCTAATAAAATATAGAAGCGCATTGTTTCTTTTGATCAGTGCAATCGAAATCAAGTTTTGGAGTGGTCATACCGCCCCGGATCCAGTCCAGGAAAAGTACCTTCCACATGGCTTCATCTGTTCAGCGAAAGCCAAGGGATTCCCTCATTTACCACAAAATGTGTAATGAGCTCATATTATCAGCATGTATGAGGTAATCATTTCCTGAAAGACCAGATTTATTTCAATTAATTCAACCAATTTCAGGTGGAAACTTCATGCATCTTTTGAGATACTTGAGAGGAAGGTCTTATTTCTATGTCTCCTCACCCTATTTGCCCGGACATCTGAGCTAATTAGCTCCTTTTTCCTGGGTGGTGGTGGGGAGCCGGGGGGGGGGGGGCAGTTGGGGATCCTGATCTATAGCTTGATTCACAAGTCTCACCTCTGGGCCGGTGGTGTGTGTGAGAACCAGCATTTTAAACTTGTTTTCGGGCAAGTTCAAAGTAATTGAGGGAGGATGGAGCTTTGTGTCCCCTTTCATCACACGGACTGAAAGGAATGAAAAGCGTCGCCATGACGGGCTCAGGCATCTGTGGAAAATAGGCAGCGCATTGTAGTTTCGCAATATGATGCCGCTGCGGAAGAAAGTATAATATTTATGTACCGATATGTTGAAGTGCAGATGTGGGCGCGCAGCCGAGAGCCCCTGAAGTCGGGTGTTAATAAACTCATTTTACTGGATGAGTTCTTCAGATTAACACCTTTGGAACTTTGTTTCCAACTTTTCCAGACAAATGGAAAACAAGAACACACAGAACTCATAACAGATTTGGACAGTGCAGGTTGCAAGGAAGAACTTTAATCATGTCCATTGTTTTTCTTATTTATTTGTAAATTTAATGTAAAACATTTGCATAATTTGTTGATAAAGCCAAGAAATGGGGAGAAAAGCAATTTACAATCTTACAGATGTGTTCCATTTGATTTTAACCATCACTCCAGTAAGTAAGTCCCTTCGGCTGCTCCCTTGTTTGCACTTGGGGTCGCCACAGCAAATCCAAGGTGGATCTGCATGTTGAATTGGCACAAGTTTTACGCTGGATGCCCTTCCTGACGCAACTCCACATTACATGGAGAAATGTGGCAGGGGTGGGATTTGAACCCGGAACCTTCTGAACTGAAACCAAGCGCATTAACCACTTGGCCACCATCACTCCAAAGGTCTGAAATTTCATGCTAACAGCTGTGCAAATTTTAAACCCTGTTCCCACATACACAATTTTTTGACATCACCACAACTGTCAAAATCGTTGGACAATTGGCTTTGCAATTGGTCAAGATGCTTACATTGCATATCTTAACATTAGCATGAGTCCAGTGCCTCCATTGTGAGCAAAAAGGATTTATATGCTTAAAAAATTTAAATAAAAATACTTGTTGCGGCTGAGGACCTGAGAGAGGGTAGAGCCTTAGAGCAGTGACTGATAATGAACATTCACATTTCTTGAAAACCCACAAGCATCACATAACACAAAGTTTGACCACATTACACCGATTTTGCTGTCTCTTTACTGACTTCCTGTCCCTGTGAGAACAGATTTTAAGGTTCTGCTATTAACCTATAAAATTATTCACGGACAAGCACTTCCGTACTTAGCTGACCTAATTAAACCCTATGTACCGGCCTGGGCTCTGCGTTCTCAGGGCACAGGACTACTTTGTGGCCCTCGGTTGAATAGAAAATCAGCGGGTCACAGAGCTTTCTCTTATCGTGCACCTGCTTTGTAGAATGATCTACCTGTGTCAATAAAACAGTCAGATTCTTATTTCCCCTTTCGTATGGCTAGCATACTGGCATAGTATGTTACTATGCTTTTTATCCTTTTAAATTTATTTGATTAGGAAACAGAGCGGGCTGTGGCCTCAACTTTATCTAATGTCTGGGTCTTTGAGTGAAGCTTAGGGCTAGTGGCCAGTGATCATCTTAGTACTTCTGTTTTTCTTGTTGCTTAATGCTGACAAATGATACCGTATTTGTTGTCTTTCTGCCACATGATTCTGTTTTTTTTTTCTGTCTTTTTGAGGTGCGGCTCCATCCAGAAGTGGGAGTGGAAGCAAGCCTCCTGTCCTGGACACCAGCATGGACTCCCAAAAATTTCCTGTGTATTAGTATTGTCAGTTGTTTCATTAGCATGGCCCAAGCAGTGGGTCACCCCTTTGTGTCTGATCTGCTTGAGGTTTCTTCCTCAAATCATCAGAAGGAGTTTTTTTCTTTTTTCTTCTGCCCATGTGCTTGCTCTAGGGGTTGGTAAAGTTAGACCTTTCAGTGGGGCAAAAAAGTATTTAGTCATCCCCTGATTGTGCAAGTTCTCCTACTTAGGAAGATGAGAGAGGTCTGTAATTTTCAACATAGGTACACTTCAACTATGAGAGACAAAATGAGAAAAAAAAAATCCAGGAAATGAAATTGTAGAATTTTTAAAGAATTTATTTGTAAATTATGGTGAAAAATAAGTATTTGGTCACCCACAAACAAGCAAGATTTCTGGCTCTCACAGACCTGTAACTTCTTTAAAAAGCTTTTCTGTCCTCCACCTGTTACCTATTTTAATGTCATATGTTGGAACTCGTTATCTGTATAAAAGACACCTATCCACAACCTCAAACAGCAGACTCCAAACTCAACCAGACTAAAGAGCTGTCAAAGGACACCAGGAAGAAAATTGTAGATGTGCACCAGGCTGGGAAGAGTGAATCTACAATAGTCAAGCAGGTTGGTGTGAATAAATCAACTGTGGGAGCAATTGTAAGAAATGGAAGACATACAAGACCATTGATAATCTCCCTCAATCTGGGGCTCCACACAAGATCTCATCCCGTGGGGTCAAAATAATCATGAAAACGGTGAACAATAATCCCACAACTACACAGAGGGACCTGATGAATGACCTGCAGAGAGCTGGGACCAAAGTAACAAAGGCTATACACTACACAGAGAGGGACTCAAATCCTGCAGTGCCAGGCGTGTCCCCTGCTTAAGCCAGTACGTGTCCAGGCCCATCTGAAGTTTGCCAGAGAGCATATGGATGATCCAGAAGAGGACTGGTAGAATATCATGTGGTCAGATGAAGCCAAAATAGAACTTTCTGGTAAAAACTCAACTCATTGTGTTTGGCAGAAGAAGAATGCTGAGTTGCATCCCAAGAACACCATACCTACTGTGAAGCATGGCGGTGGAAACATCATGGTTTGGGGCTGTTTTTCTGCAAAGGGGATAGGACGACTGATCTGTGTTAAGGGAAGAATGAATGTGGCCATGTATCGTGAGATTTTAAGCCAAAACCTCCTTCCATCAGTGAGATAATTGAAGATGCAACGTGGCTGGGTCTTCTCCAGACCACAGCCCCATAGAAAATTTGTTGAGGGAGTTGAAAGTCCGTTTTGCCCAGCTACAGCCCCAAAACATCACTGCTCTAGAGGAGATCTGCATGGAGGAATGGGCCAAAATACCAGCTACAGTGTGTGCAAACGTGGTGTGGTTACTGCCAATAAAGGATATGTTACAAAGTATTGAGTTGAACTTTTGTTATTGACCAAATACTTATTTGTCACCATAATTCACAAATAAATTATTTAAAAATCCTACAATGTGATTTCCTGGATTTTTTTTCTCATTTTGTCTCTCACAGTTGAAGTGTACCTATGATGAAAATTACAGACCTCTCTCATCTTTCTAAGTAGGAGAACGTGCACAATCAGGGACTGACTAAATACTTTTTTACCCCACTGTACTTGTGTGAAGCACCTTGAGGCAGCTTTGTTGTGATTTGGCCCGATATAAATGAAATAAATAAATAAAGTTAAAAAGGTCAGATTAGCATGGAAACTCCCAAGAGTCACATAACGTGAAGCTTACTTGCTCAAATTAGCATTATGACTTGCTAGAATCACATCACTTGATGCTAACTTTCTGAGATTAGCATGACAACTAACTAGAGGCCCAATTTGATGCTAACTGGGTCAGATTAGCATGAGAACTCACCAGAGTCACATAATGTGATGCTAACTGGCTGAGATCAGCATGAAAACTAACTAGAGGCCCATAATTTTATGCTAACTGGGTCAGATTAGCATGAGAACTCACCAGAGTCACATAATGTGATGCTAACTGGCTGAGATCAGCATGAAAACTAACTAGAGGCCCATAATTTTATGCTAACTGGGTCAGATTAGCATGAGAACTCACCAGAGCCACATAATGTGATGCTAACTGGCTGATATTAGCATGAAAACTAACTAGAGGCCCATAATTTGATGCTAACTGGGTCAGATTAGCATGAGAACTCACCAGAGTCACATAATGTGATGCTAACTGGCTGAGATCAGCATGAAAACTAACTAGAGGCCCATAATTTTATGATAACTGGGTCAGATTAGCATGAGAACTCACCAGAGTCACATAATGTGATGTGAACTGGTTGGGATTAGCATGAAAACATGTCGGAATCGCAATACATGATGTGTACTGGCTCAGATTAGGATGAAAACTCACTAGAGTCACATGCTATGATGGTAACTGGGTGAAAATTAGCATGAAAACATGCTAGTCACATAAAGTGACGTTGACGGGCTAACCTTAGCATAAGCATTGTGAGCAATGGGATTCATAGTTATCATTTTGCTTAGAAATGTCTTTGCTGCTCAGGTAATTTTATATCTGGGGAAAAGAAGAAGCTACAGTAGGGAAAATAAGTATTTGATACACTGTTGATTTTTCTAGTTTTCCCTCCAACAAAGAAAGGAGAGGTCTGTAATTTTTATCCTAGGTACACTTCAACTGTGAGAGACAGAATCGAAAAGAAAAAAAAAATCAGAAATCACATTGTATGATTTTTAAAAAATTAAATTGCATTTTATTACACAAAATAAGTATTTGACACAATAAAAAAACAGAACTTAATATTTGGTACAGAAACCTTTGTTTTCAGTTACAGAGGTCAGATGTTTCCTGTAGTTCTTTACCAAGTTTGCACACTGCAGCACGGATTTTGGTCCACTTCTCCAAACACATCTTCTCCAGATCTTTCAGGTTTGGAGTTTCAGTTCCCTCCAAAGATTTTCTATTGGGTTCAGGTCTGGAGACTGGCTCGGCCACTCCAGGACCTTTAAATGCTTCTTATGGAGCCACTCCTTAGTTGCCCTGGCTGTGTGTTTGGGGTCATTGCCATGCTGGAAGACCCAGCCACTGCCCATCTCCAATGCTCTTACTGAGGGAAGGAGGTTTTTTGCCTAAATCTCACAATACATGACCCCATCCATCCTCCCTTCAATAGGGTGGAGTCGTCCTGTCCCCTTTGCAGAAAAGCACCCTCACAGTTGAAGTGTATCTGCGATTAAAATTACAGACTTCAACATTCTTTGTAGGTGGGAAAGCTTTCAAAACCAACAGTGGATCAAATACTTATTTTCCCCACTGTATGTGCCTTTTTTGAGATTTTCCACAGACAGACAAATGAGTTGCACTCATCAGACCACAATAAACAAACAAACAACCAAAAAAAGCCACATGGATGCAATACCAAAAAAGGAAGTATTGACACCCCCCCCCCCCCCCCCCCCCCCCCACCACCACCACCACCACCAAAAGTAACGCATAACAAAGAAGACTTTTAAGGTTCCAGTCAACAGTTTTATGACTACAAGTCCACATCAAATAGTGTACAGTACATGAAAATGAGACTTAAGTGCTGACACATGGTGGAGTTACTGTGGTAGCGTTTGATGTCCTCAAGTTGATTAAACACAAAGTTTACAAGGCGTGTGAAACACCAGTGATGCTTCCACAAACTGAGCCGCATGTGATGTTCCAGTCATTAAATTAAGTCCTTAGCTGAATGTCCATCTTCTGAGCAAACTGCTGCACAGTAAATTTATGGCTGAAATTTGGTCCCCGTGTTACTACAGCCTGAAAGGTTTGGAGCTAATTTCGCACGGCGAATGGGACATCAGGAAAGACGTCTATCAAAGTCTTCTCAACAAGCGTACGTGTCCATATGGAGCCGTTTAAGGTTCAGATGTTATCCTTCCACCAGGACCGCTATGAATCAGGCTGACGTGCAAACAGGTGCGCGCCACCAGAAACATCCAAGAGCTAACGTTTATGCAATGCAAATGATCACCGACCCCCGTCCAAGATTCCTCGTACTGCGTGAACATTACCACAGTGTCACGCTTTGTGGTGATATTTAATCAGGTCAAATGAATAGCATCAAGATGTTTTCAGTCCCAGATGCTGTTTCCTCTTCAAGTGTTTCAGCTCGATGTATGCTTAAAAAAATAATGCATTAGGCTCTTCATCATGTTTTTTTTTTTTTCCATCACGAATGGCTTTTGGTAAATTTTCTTCTTTATAACAGGAGATGCAAGCAAATAAAGCGAAAAGAGTGATGGACTCCAAAAAGAGTTCCTGTGTAAAAGTCCTGGCCATGTTTGATGCTGCGTTCAGAATCCTTGGAAGTTCAGAGATTCCAACCTCTACTGTGGTACAGGCTAAGCGAAGTAGTCGATGCCTCAAATTCTAAAAACATATTTCAATTGCTGTCCAAGGTAATGTCATGAACGCATTTTTTCCAGAGGTAGGGTTTTTTTTTGTGTCGGGTCTTTCTAAATGTCTGAGGGTTCTGAACGTAGCAAAAGTCCCTGGGCGCATTTGAGTACTGAAGCTTCCTTACTATATTGTAGGTAAAAAATTTCAATTTATTTTCATTTATATAGCACCAAATCACAACAAAGTTGCCACACAAGTAAGGTCTAACCTTACCAACCCATAGAGCAAGCACACAGGCAACAGTGGTAAGGAAAATCTCCCTCTGATGGTTTAACGAAGAAACCTGAAGCAGACCAGACTCAAAGGGGTGACCCTCTGCTTGGGCCATTGGACACAATTTACAGAACAATTCACAAAACAAAAATGCAGGAAATGTTGCCAGTGCGCAGGACAAGAGGGTACAGAACAGAAAACAGACAACACACCCATCTCTGGATGGAGCCGCACCGTAAAAACAGGGGGAGAGAGAGAGAGAGTCAGGTATCAGAAAGACAGCAAATACAGTATAATTTGTCAGCATTAAGCAACAAGAAAAACAAAGGAAATACTGTGACCACCGGCCACTAGCTCTAAGCTCCACTAAAAAACCCAGAATTTAGATAAAGTTGAGGCAGTGGCCTCCGTTTCCTAATAAAATGAATTGAAAGAATAACAAGCATAGTAACATACTATGCCAGTATGCTAACCACACGAAAGGGGAAATAAGTGCGTCTTAAGTCTGGACTTGAAAGTCTCTACAGAATCTGACTGTTTTATTGACAGTATGTCACAATCCATAGAGTATCCCAACCCAGTCTCACGGCAAGTCCTGATTCAGCACGAAATATACATTAATCTTTTGGTTTGTGATATTGTGACGAAAACCGCCTCATGTTCATCACGGCAGCACAAATTCATTCTAATTCATTCTGTGATGCTGCATAAAATTAAAAGTGAAGCGGGGGGGGGGGGGGGTGTCGGGGTGTTTATGGTTAGGGTTGGGGGAAGGAGTAGGGTTAGGTTATGGTTAAGATTAGGGTTGGGGGTGGGAGTAGGGTTAGTAATATTGAGTTGACAATAACCCTGTCACGAAAATTTGACTCATTTCGTGACAGGAGCACAAAAAAAAAGTGAGATTGGGCTGAGTATCCACATACTCAGCAGACATTTAATAGCCCTTGAATGGTACCCGGATTACCTCCAACTGTATCCATATTGTGCAAATTCAAAGAAGACAACTGACATAAATCTAAGGGATGGTAGCATGGTACAAGTATTAGAAGCCATTTTTTAAAATTCTGCCTTTGGAAATTCAAAATTTGAGGCATATGTGGGCATGCACATGTCATCTATCTAGCCCAGTCTCAGATTTGATTTTCTTTTCCCGTCACAAAATGTGCTACATTTTGATGACGAGGTCAACTTTCGGTAGCCATAATCCAAACATGCCCACTCTCTGCATGTCACCCCAAATTTCATGATACAATTCACAAAATATATATTTATATATATATTTTTTTTTTTTCAATATTTATTTCATTCATTTAAAAGAAAAACAGAAAAGCAGAAATGAATATATTACAAGACATTGAATGAAAAGGAGCAGAGGGAAGAACAAGTCTTATATTTTCTGCACCTTTTTACAATACAATCTTTCAATTTTAAGCATCATTATTCAACATTATTTAACAGATTTCATTTTTTGACTTTGTCACATACCACTGACTTATTTCATAATTTTAGCCATTATTTAAAAGATTACATTTTTAACAGATTACATTTTAGACTTTGTCACAACCCACTGACTTATTTCATAGTTTCATACTTACTTAATACATCTAGTTTAATACGTTTTTTAAATAATTTAAGCGACCTTGATTCTTTGTTTTCTTTGTTGAGGTTGTTCCATAATTTTACACCATTCACTGCAATACTCCGTTCCTTTACTTTGGTTCTGAATCTTGGATTTTTAAAGACTTCTATTCCTTTCAAATTATAACTACTTACTCTTTTTTCAAACATATTTTGAATGTTTATAGGTAAGGTATTTTTATTAGCTTGGTGCATTGTTTGTAATATTTTCAAATCAACTAAATCATGAAATTTAAGTACCCTATACTTAATGAATAATGGATTAGATGGATCTCTAAAACAACTATTTTTAATCATTTTTAAAGCTCTTTTCTGCAGAATAAATAATGGTTGTGTATAAGTTTTACATGTTGATCCCCAGATTTCTACACAATAAGTTAAATATGGGACAATCAATGATTTGTACAATGTTAATAAACCATAACTAACGAAAATTTTACTTTATGCAAAACAGCAAAGGCTTTCGCTATTTTTCCTTTTGTGTAATTTATGTGTGACTTCCATGTAAGATCTTCATCAATCATGACTCCTAGAAATTTCGTTTCTTTTACCCTTTGTGTGTCCATTCCATCTATTTTTAATGACACATAATTTTTTTTCCACTCTGTCATTAAACAATATGAAATTTGTCTTATTAAGATTTAGTGACAATCTGTTTATATCAAACCAATGTTTAACTTTTTCCAACTCTGTATTTATCACTTGTACTACTTCCTGTATATCTGATCCAGAGTAAAATAATGTGTATCATCAGCAAATAATATGCTGCCAAGTACTTTAGATACATTCACAAAATCATTGATATACAAAATAACCAATTTGGGTCCAAGTACCGACCCTTGTGGTACTCCATAAATAATGTTACACAGTTCTGATTTGGTATTATTTATCTGAACAAACTGTTTTCTATTTTCTAAGTAGCTTTTTACCCACTGATGTTCAATACCTCTAATTCCATATTGTTTTAACTTGTGAAGCAATCTTGAGTGGTCAATAACATCAAAAGCTTTTTTCAGGTCGATAAAAATACTTACAAAATAATCCTTATTATCTATTGTTGTTGATATTTTCTCTGTTAATTCCATAATTGCCATAGCTGTCGAATGTTTTGTTCTGAATTCATACTGAGCATTATTTAAAATATGATGATTCTCAATGAATTTGTCCAACCTTGTCACAAAAACCTTTTTCATAATTTTAGAAAACTGTGGAAGCAATGACACTGGCCTGTAATTTGAAAAAATATGTTTGTCTCCATTTTTATATAATGGGACTACCTTGGCAATTTTCATTTCGTCTGGGAAAATTCCTGTTGACAGAGACAGATAACAAATGTAAGTGAATGGTTCAATAAAAGTTTCTATTATACTTTTTACAGTCATCATGTCTAAATCTTCGTAGTCAGTTGATCTTTTGCTTACACAGTTTTTTACAATATTTCTTATTTCATCTTTTTCCACATTGTCAAGGAAAATACTATTGACCGTATTTACAAGTGTATTTAATTTATCTTCTACTATTAGTTTATTTCCCACCAGACTTGATCCCACATTTGAAAAATAATCATTAAACTCATTTGCAACTTCTTTTATGTCATATATCTCTTTATTTTCCTTGACAAAGTAATTTGGAAAAGTTGATTTCGCTCCCTCCATCACTTTCAATCACACTATTTATATTTCCCCATGTTGCCTTTATATTATCTTTACTCTTATTTAATTGTTCACTATAATAATCTTTTTTTTTTGTTTCCTAATTATTGTCAATAGTTTATTTTTATATTTTTTGTATCTGTGTTCTGTTTCCTTTGTTTGCATTTTTAAAAAGCACCTATATAAATAGTTTTTCTTTACACAAGCATTTTTTATTCCCTTAGTCAGCCATGGTTTATTTACTCTTTTCTTACTATAATTTTTATTAATTTATAGTTTTTATTATATGATTTCATCAGTATTTTCATAAATGAATTATATGCTACATTAACGTCGCCGACATAAACTTCTTCCCAATTTTGATTTTTAAGGTCATAATTTAATGCCTCTAAGGCTTTTACTGACTTATCTCTTTAAAAATTTATAAAAGTTTTTTTCTTGTACCAATTTTTGTATTTAAATATTGAAAAAACTGGTAAATGATCACTAAGATCTGTCATCAAGATCCCATTCTTAATAATTTCATCTGTTCTATTTGTGAATATATTGTCAATTACAGTTGCACAGTTTTCATGACCCCATTATGAAAATGTACTCAATTTCATAACAATATCACAAACTACTATACTGAATCACTTTCATGACCCCATCATGTTTTTTTGCCATGTGATCGGGCTCCATCTATCAACATTCTGGTCAAAGAACAAATAAGACGGTGGTGTAATAGGCACTAATTATGTTCCTGCTACTCGCTCACTTGTTTCTAGTTAGTTCCACAGTAACAGCTGGCCCACTCTGTTTAACTCACTTGTGGACAGCTGGTTTTTAACTGCACAGCCTTTTGAGCTTTCCTGAGGATCTTGTAGAATATCACTGTTTCAGCTGAAGTGTAATAAACTGATGGAGGGATTTACTTTTAATATAGATTCATCTGGTTGTTGACCTGTTGTTTTTTAACAGCTGTGTGGCAAGTGTGGATCACTTGGAATCCTAATTATAGCATTTAACTTCACTAGAGAAATAACTTCTCAAGTGCACGGAATAGAGGAAGTGAAGATTCATGATGTCATGATGACTGAGGCAGAGGAATGTGAAAGAAATATTATGTTCAGTGTCGTAAACACATCCATGAGATGTGCTCTCTGCTTGATAGGGGCACCAGGTTAATCCAGATGATGGACTTTTAAAGACGAGTTGCTGTCCAAACATTGGACTCGTCAAAGGATTTGCTTTCAACATCACGGTATCTCAAGATCTCTGCCTACATATCATGAACCTCCCACAAAAAACTACACAAAATATACGCTTACGGCATGAGGAACAAGTGTTATAATATGCAGTGCAGTTTTAGAAACAGTATATCCCCAGACAAAAGGTAGAATTTAACTGTGATATATGTCATTTAGTAGTTGTACGAGTAGTTGTAGTCGTACATTTCAAGCGTGGACACAAGACTTTGCTCCTGAGTTTCAAGGCAATGAAGTGTCTGGCCCTTTTTCTAGAGACTTTTCTACCCTACAACCCTGGGATTAATGAATCCACACAACTTTTATGGACATTTTGTGCATGAAGGTGGTTGACATCATACAGTTGATTTTTGGCATTAAGGATCAGCAATCAAAAGCTTCAACCCAAAACTGTCAGTGTCAGAATGAATAACTACCTACATGGACAGAATGCACGACTTTCTGGGGACTGCTACCCTTATCATAGTTCGGTATTCGTAAAAGAGTAAAACATGCACATAAATCTTAGTGGCTGGTGGCAGAAAGGCCTTGCTGACTGAGTTTTGCCACTATTTCAGCTTCCATTTATAGTGTGGCAGCACTTCCTGCTATTGTGTGCCAGGAAAACCTGGGCCTCTTGGCTGTTCTCTGATGTCCTGCTTCTCTTATCCAGTTTGAAACGCCTACACAGACAGAAAATCAACATGACTACACACACTGAGTTCTTGGTGGAATGCCTCTTTCCACAAACCAGATTATTGAATGGGAATAATGCAAACAAAGTGCTTTCCTAAGTCAGTAAAAGTTGATGTTGAACAACTCAAAACCAAATCAGGAGCCAGAGGTCCTTGACCTGGAAAGGATCTGGACCTCAAAAATCACTTGAGACTGCAATTGGACTTGGAAACTTTTTTAGTTGGGAAAAGTCTTGGTACTGGATCTCACAAAGAGGCCAAGCTGTCAGACACACTATAGAGGAAGAGTTTCATTGCTGCTCAGAGTGTAGATTACAGACTCAGTTTCTAGGTTTTACTCTTTTTCAGCTTCATTCATGTCATCTATCTGAACGAATGACAGGACAGACCTCTTTTGTCTCCAATGCCAAGGTGTTGGAGTTGGGAAAACCATCAGGACACTGTAAATCATCTCGGGGCTTGAGTATCAGCCAAATGATCCTCAATTACAGGACCACATCTCTGTGGATCACAGATGTGGTTGACCTCGAAGTGTACATGTCTTTTAAAATATCTCTCTTCTCAAAGTGGAATGTCGGGCTTGGCATGAAAATGTGCTCTAGAGATGATTTAATTACATTTTCAGGCAGTTTGAATTGTCTGTGAAATAATGAACAACAGGTGTGGAGATGAAGGTCGAAAGAGTTCGGGTGGATCAGGTCAAATTCAGCAGCATACGCTGATGTTGTACATTGCCGCATCCACCACACTAGGGAACCACTTTGGGTTCTACATAGTAATGGCCCAGGAAGACAACCAGTCTCTTGCCACCTGTTGAAAACAGACATTTCTACAGTTGTTGGGGTCCTCAACAACAAAATATTTGATATTGCTCAATAATAAACTACTTAAAAAGGTGAAAGACACCGGCTGGGCAAGCTGACAATAAAAAGTACTATCTTACACTATACATATACTATAGTTTGCACCAACATGAGTCATCACTTGTGGTCATCTTTTAGCCATAAATGTTAAGTGGGGTAGGAGATGTAAGCAAAGCATTCTACAAGTTACTTTAATTTTGCTGCACTGATTTGTGATTGGTAAGTTAGAATAACCTGTATTTCTCTTAAGAGGCAATACACTTCATCAAGTAATTTGCACAAAGTATTGTTCTCGAGACCAATTTTGGTGGACTCCGACATGCACATTTTCTTTGCCATCCAATTACAAGTCATCCTGCTACTGTTGAGGTTTGACGCACCAAGAGCAAACTGTGTCCAAAATTGCATCATTTATGAAAATACTGAACAACCTTAAATGATTAGTAAATACATTAGCAAATGCCAAATTACCACATTAACTCATATCAATTAGTGCATATATGGGTGGATATAAAAGCATATGCAAAGTTATGCATAAAATGGCATGAACAATGGCTGCGTTAGCATCAGAGGACCTTGCAAATGGTGCAATCTGACGTGAGCGTGTATTTAGGGAATGTGAGGATTTACTTGCAAATGACGATAATTAACTCATAAGTAGATTTCGTTTACCAAGGCCACTATTAATGTAGTTGTGTGCAGAACTGCGGCTGGCCCAGAGCGCATTACGGCGAGGAGCCAGGGGTTCTCTGTGCCCACACAGGTGCTGACCACGCTGGGATTCCTGGCAACAGGGGCATTCCAGGGGGGCTTCGCCAATCAGTCAGGAGTGTGCCAGTCAACCTTGAGCAGAGCTATGGCAGCTGTGTGGAACGCAGTCATCTGAATATCATCTAGGTACATTGCATTCCAACATTAAAGTACAATTTGCAGCGAGATCTGGTTTCTCTAATGTGATCAGAGCTACTGACTGCACACATATTGTTATAAAGGCACCATCACATGATGCATTTGTTTTTATTAATAGGAAAAATTTTAATTTCATAAGTGTTCAAATCATATGTGATGTGTATCAGGCTGGAGGCTGGCATGGTGCACAATGGATAGCTGCTTGGTAGTTAAATAGTTTATTTGTGTAATTGCTCTGAATGAAAACCAGCACAGGCACATTTGGGCATGTGCACATTCAAATGTGTTTTTTGTTATTATTATTATTAATGTGTTACCTTTTTCGTGATGGTGACACTGCAGAATGTCTTATCAGGCCCTGACTGTCACTGTGTATTCAGCATTTGTCAATAAGTGTGTGTGTAATGTTGTGAATGCAGGGGCGTAGCACCAAATTCTGGGCCTTAGGTACTAGCCATATTGAAGACCCCCCCCAAGCAACTGCTTTCCCTCATTTAGTTTTCTTTCCCTGGCCTTTTTTCTCTTCTTTTTTAAAATCCGTACTTTGATTTTTTTAGACATATATTATTTCAGCCTAAACACTAGGGCTGCAACTAAGGATTATTTTAGTAATCAATTCATTGGTCAATTATTTTTTTGATTAATCATTTTGGGTTTTTTTACTTGCATGTGAGTTTTGCCATTATTTCTTTAAGTGAGTTATTATTAAAAGGCCTTTATCACGCAACATCATCATTTGAGCTTGTAACAAAGTTATGTTATATTCTCGTCAAAAACATACCTGGAGTAGTGTTTTGTTTTATTTTGCACATACATACATCACCGACACACCACAGAGATTTCTATCAGGTTTCACTGGATTATGAGCATTTTTAGATGCCTACAGCAACTATCTCAACCACTGACAACATATTACAGCAAGAGTCCACAAAGGTATTTTAAAGGCCTGACTAAAGTGTAATATGTAATCTTTAAAAACATATTTTCATGAAAAAAGACACAAATGTGCCGTTTACTGCATTTTATTTTTTCTTGTGTAAAAACACAGCTTAGATGTGGTTTGACCAAAACAAATTGTCATTAAACTTAAATAAAACAGGGGTGAAGTGGAGGTTTAAGAGTCATGTGTTCACAGGAAAGAGCTATTTATTTCTATATTTATTTATTTATGTTCATTGTTAGCTGGATTTATCTTTTCTGTTGTGTTTAATCAGGTTCTTTTGTTTCTTTCTCTAAAATTATATTGTAGCACTGGTTATTATTACTATTATTGTTGTTGCTTCTTCTTCTTCTTTATCTTTCTGGCTGTTCCTGTTTGGGGTCGCCACAGCAGATCAATCGTTTCCATCTCACCCTGTCTTCTGTATCTTCCTCTGTCACACCAACCACCTGCATGTCCTCTCTCAGCACATCCATGAACCTCCTCTTTGGTCTCCCTCTTCTCCTCCTGCCTGGTGGCTCCATCCTCAGCATCCTTCTCCCTATATACCCTGGGTCCCTCCTCTGCACATGTCCAAACCATCTCAATCTCACCTCTCTGACTTTGTCTCCAAACCATCCCACCTGAGCTGTCCCACTGTCCTAATCTTGTCCATTCTTGTCACTCCCAAAGAGAATCTCAACATCTTCAGCTTTGCCACCTCCAGCTCTGCCTCCTCTCTTTGTTAGTGCCACCGTCTCTAAGCCGTACAACATAGCTGGTCTCACTACTGTCTTGTAAACTTTCCCCTTCACTCTTGCTGATATTCTTCAGTCACAAATCACTCCTGCCACCTTTCTCTACCCACTCCACCCTGCCTGCCTGCACTTTCACCACTTCTACTCCTTGTAACTGCATTATTCCACTCCCATGGGCTCCCTCCCATTCACACACATGTACTCAGTCTTGCTTCTACTGACTTTCATTCCCCTTCTCTCCAAAGCATATCTCCACCTCTCCAGACTAGACTCAACTTGCTCTCTACTCTCACTACAGATCATAATGTCATCTGCAAACATCATAGTCCATGGGGACTCCTGTCTGATCTCATCCGTCAACCTGTCCATCACCACTGCAAACAAAAAAGGACTCAGAGCTGATCCTTGGTGTAATCCCACGTCCACCTTGAATGAGTCTGTCATTCCGACTGCACATCTCACCGCTGTCACACTATTCTTGTACATGTCCTGCACTACCCCAACATACTTCTCTGCCACTCCAGACTTCCTCATACAATACCACAGCTCTTCTCTTGGCACCCTGTCATAAGCTTTTCTAAGTCCACAAACACACAATGTAACTCTTTCTGGCCTTCTCTGTATTTCTCCAACAGTATTCTCAGAGCAAACATTGCATCTGTGGTGCTCTTTCTCGGCATTAAACTATATTGCTACTCACAGATCTTCACCTGTTTTCTAAGCCTAGTTTCTACTAGTCTTTCCTATAACTTCATGCTGTGGCTAATCAGCTTTATGCCTCTGTAGTTACTGCAGCTCTGCACATCACCCTGCTCATTTCCACATTGATTGGGATGCACAAAAGGAACGTGCTTGGATCCATGCCTACGCACAATTTGATACATCTGAATATTTTTGTACTTACACCAGTTTCTGGGTTTTGGCGCACACCATGTTTCAGTAGGAAATCCATGGAAGTCTTTGTACATGAGGCCCCTGGTTTCTTCAGAGGATGACGAGGAATATTACTTCCATTGCGCGCGAGTGTCAGCTTTCACATTTTGGCCAAGCGGCATGTTTCTCGATGCATGATCCAGCACATAATTGCTGGAGTGTTGAGGACCCAAGTGGCTGGAGAAGACCAATAGGATGTCCATACTTCATTCACCACCGCTTAAACATCTTTCACACTGCTGAAAATGTTACCAAGGCTGGTAGGAAAGAAAAGGGAGAATTTGATCTTTTTTGGACTAAAGGACATGCTGAGCTAAACTCTTGATTTGCTTTAAAAAGTTTCATTCAGCTCCTGTTTCTTCTGCAAAACCCAGATCTGTTGCAGTTGTGCTGACCCAATCATCTATTCTCTCCAACTTTGATTACTTGAATGTCTTCATGTCCCTGATGAATTATTTTGTTTTTGCCAGCAAAAGTAGCTTTCCATACTTTTAGCCAAAGAAGACTTTGGAAGACCAGTAAACCCATCACAATCCATTATATGCGCTGTTACTCAAGATAATGGCATGAAACATCGGAATTTACTGCTATCTGTTAACCTCTGAGGCACCTCTGTTTGCTAAGTAGTAAAAAGAAAATGTAGAACATCCCGAATCCTGCATTGGAACCCAAGCCAGTGTGGGTTTCTACATCTAAGGCATACGTCTGATCAGATAAAGTATTTGCTGACACTGTTCAAGCAAAGACAAGAACCATGTGAAGGAAATGTGGTGCCATAAGTCCTTTGAACTGGCTCATAAAAATACCTCAACAGATTCCAAGAATGATTTGTTCAAGTGGTGGGTATAAAAAGAAAACATTAATAGATCCCATAATTATTGTAATATAGTCCATTTGGCTTTTGGTCTCATTCTGAGCTGTTAGAACTCTGACAGTCCACCACACCCTGCTGCCAAATTTCAAGACACCCCCCCCCCCCCCCCCCCCCCCCCGGTCCCTGAACAGATCAGAAGGAGTCGTCTCCACCTTGCCTCACCATTACCGAAGACAGTTTAAGTATCTGCGTGTATTTTAGATCTCAGAGAGTTGAAGTCGAATAAGAGGAAGACGTAGAGTCTAATGAAAGCAGATTGTGAATATGGAATATGAACCAGGTGCAGAGTTTGGAGAGTCTTCACAAGACTCAACACAGGGTTTAATTGCCTGGAAATATTCAGGCAATGCCTTCATGGCCGACCTGATGAACTCTCAAATGTTGCCTCTTTAACTGTATCCTCCGAGCACTTATGAACCCGAGCGATATGCATTTCATATAACACAGCATGAAGACGGGTGCAGATTTTTGCACATGTTTGTGTTGTCTTGTTTTTAAATGTGATCTCATCACAATTGCTGGAAGTTTACAGAGTCTGTGCTTTAGCAGATTTCAGGCCTAAATCCCAGATGATTCATCATCATCATTCCAACGGCAGAAAAATCAACAAGTGTTCAATTTTTTTCCCAAGTATAACATTACTGTCTAAAGAAACAATTTAAACAAACTCCACAAACACCTTTTCAGTTAGGGCCCCTTCACACATAGTGTGAAGTTTGGTAGAATACAGCAAAACAGTGCAAAACAGTTCAAATGATGTGCACCACGAAATATTGTGCCAATGGGCAGATGTGCATGATGCTGGTGTGATGGTTCGTGCATGCGGGAACACAGCAGGTTTTCCCAGCAGCCTTTGCCAGCAGCTGCACAAAATAAAAAATAAATAAATAAAAAATAAATGTCACCCACAGGATTCGAATCCAGCACCTTCCAAAAGCTCTGATTGCCAGTGAGTGACCATCACTGTCCTGTGACAGTTGCTGGAAACTAGGAATGAGCGAGTACACCACTATCTGTATCTGTATCTGTTCGACCATCTAAATTATCTGTATCCGTATCTGTACTCGTAGTGGATGGAGCCTAAACCAGAAGTGAGCGTGGTTTAATCCAAAATGCGTGGGGCTTAAATCAGTACATTATTTTAAGTCTGAAATTGATATGGATTGATCAGAAGTTGCTATATTTATTGTTTATTTGAAAACTATTTACAGAACAGCCTCAAAATTGAGATTCAAATCAATGTTTTTGATCACAAAAGTAAGAGAACTATTTACAGAACATTTTTTATGAACTCAGACCATGAATATTCTTAAGTGTATGAATGAATATTTACAGAAGAGCCTCAGAATTGAGAGTCAATGTTTTTGATCACAATAGTAAAGGAACTATTTTATAGAACAAGTTTTTGTATAAACTCAGAACATGAATATTCTTAAGTGTATGAATGAATAACAGAACAGCCTCAGAATTGCCATTCACTGTAGTAGGAAATTATGAACTACTAAGTATGCATGAACAAGAGTTGTTATACTGAACACAACTTTCTTCTTTTTTAACTAAGAGCAAATAAACGGTTAAAAAAACAAAACAAAAATGACCAGAGTGGAGGCAGTGACCAATGCGACATGAGCCATTTTCAGCCCTGTCTTGTCAAATGCAGTGAGTATGATAAGAAACAAGTTCACCAAGTAACTTTAAATATCATACAAACCAAAAAAGAGCCGAGCTGAAGAAAACTTAAGGAGTACTGAGAGAGCAATGTGAGGTAGAGTCAAGCCAAGCACAGAGAGAGATCAGTCCGTGTCTGTGTGTGTGGGAGAGGCTGCAGAGAGATGTGTCTGTGTAGGGGTGGGTGCTGTGTGTGACTGGCCAATCACAGAGCGTGAAGACAGTCAGTTAGCCAATGAGGATTTTCCTTCAGCATGAGCACAGATATTGACGTGTTTTACTCATATTAAAATAAAAGACACACCATATAAAAACATTGCATTGTATTAAATCTCTCTCATCAAGTGGGCAATACAAATATGATTCGTCTGTTCCTCTGTAGATGACCCATGGTCACTGATGCACAGTCATGAAATGACATGAATGAGAAGCAGTTCATTTGTGTCATTCATGTCTGCATCTGCTGAAGCGTGTCCTGCCAGCCCGCGTGCATCTCCTGCTGACATGCGTGTCTTGTGGACAGCGCAACACAGGACAACGCATCATGTGGAACAAAGCTCACATGGGTGATGTGACAGTCAGATCGCCTGCTGTGTGTTATGAACTGACGGTTCGTTTCAACCTGGGGGCAGCCTGTCCTTGTGTGCGCCGTGCACGCTCACTCGCTGCAGCCCATTGCCAAGTGATATATGTTTTTAATTTATGTCCAATTTCAATTTATTTTCATTTATATAGCACCAGATCACAACAAGGTTGCCTCAAGGTGCTTCATACAAGTAAGGTCTAACCTTACCAACCCCCAGAGCAACAGTGGTAAGGAAAAACTCCGTCTGAGGAAGAAACCTCAAGCAGACCAGACTCAAAGGGGTGACTCCATGTCCACTTGATGACAGCAAACAGATACACGCGCATCCCAGTGGTCAGTTGTTAGTCCATGTCCGTTCAAACACAGTACTGTCCAGCCGGGTTGTCCAGAATGACAGATCTCCACAGCTGCTTCAGTGGGCGGCCACACCTCCTGTCAGTTTTTAGCGTACACACCAAAGCCAGACTCGTGGGGCACTTAGACAAATTTCACTGTCAGTATGACAATGCTTGTCTGCAGACTGTTGTCTTGCCAAGAGTGCGAGTGGCCACACATTTTGTAAGTGCCATGCGAGTGGTGTTAGATGTACATGCGGTTCACCTGGAATTTGGCTGACACCTGCCGAGAGAGGGATCGATGGGCTCACACAGCGCACAGTCTTTCGGCCGCTGGTGTGCGCAAATAGTTGTAGCAGCAGGTGTAGCAGGTTGGAAGCAGCTACAAAATTACATGGTTTGCATACGATTCCTGCTTCATGCGCACTTAATGCGCAATTCAACCAAATTCACACTATGTGTGAAGGTGCCCTTAAGAATGTTGTCTTAAAACTGCACCAAACCAAATGGTTTTACTTAACATTACAGTTTTCAAGTTAGACTGTAGAAATTTTTAAATGCCCCAGAATGCATGAAACGTAACCAGGGCCGCTGCTAAGGTTTTGGAGGCCCTAAGCATAACTGGTCAGGGAGGCCCCCCACCCCCATACAAGAGAACTCCCCCCCCCCCACACACACACACACAAAAGTTCTACTCAAACCGTTACTATTTATTAAAGCGTTTAAGTTTAGCATTTAAAGCTACATCAAATCAGCAAAGCCAACGCAACCTAGCTTAAGCAGCACCACTGCACATTAAGTAATCAAAACAATTTAAACCTTTAACACGTACTTACCAGCAAGGGATGCACGGGCATCATCTTTGTTTCTTTTTCCTCTGTTTTTCAGCTCCAGACTCCTGCTGTCGCGTCATTGTTTAATTGTGGCATAGTGGCAACTTGTTGTCTCGTGTCAGAATCGAATGTGGGCTAGCAGTGCTACTTCAGTTAGGTGCAGGGTTGCCAGATTGGGTGTTTTCCCATCCAATTGGTTTGTTTAGGGTAAAAATATGGCACTGGATGAGTTTTTTGTATAGAATTGCCACACACATTTTAAAAATCAGTTCAAATTGCGCAGGATTTAGTGACTCCATGCATTTTTGAGCATTTATTGGACTGGAAATCGTCACATCTGGCAACCCTGGTTAGGCGACACAGCGAACAGAGAAAGACGCAAACAGTGTTGTGGCTGGGGGGCCTGGCTGCCTTTTGTTTCTGTCTTCTGTGCTGTCTTTTGTTTTTCCTTCCAGGTGGTGCGCGTTTAGGACTGAGTGGCTGTGTGGCTGAGTTTTCAGGACCTCACCCTGATCACCTGAGGCTGATCAAGTGCAGCTCGTCAGGACTCACAGCTGTGGTGCATCTACACAGATTGGAGCATGGTGGCACTTAAGTCTGGAGTACACAGTGTGTATTTGCCAGAGACTCGACCTTGTGACCAGACGGGTGAGATCGTCGTCTCGAGAGCCATCTCATCATCAGTGGATGCAGAGAACGTCCAGGTTTGATGCATGGTCTGTGAAAGAGGAGGGGGTGAGGTCTCACGCTCGTCAGCACACTTCCTGAGGTACGTTAGGTTTTGTGACTAACATTTATACAGTCAGTAAATGTGGTGTCCCTCACACCTTATTGTATTGAGCTGTTATGTTAGTCGTTTAATCAGCTTCCACTGCAGTTGAGTTTGTGAACAGGGTGTTCCATGCCTGCAGGGTGGGAAGCTGATTAGTAATTAAGCCAGGAAGTGTTTGCTGTTTGTGAACACCTTTTGAGCGGTCTCTCTGTGTGTGGAGTGTGGACTCACATGATGATTTCTTCTTTCACAGACTCGGTTTGTCGCGGCCACCTGGGGGGTGTCGGCGGGGTCCTTGGGTCCGAACAGTTTCTGGCTCCGGACCGTTAGTGCTGCTGGGAGCACACCGTTTCACCACCATGCCAGACCGCGCACTCTTTTGTTATATTTTCCACATCACTGTTATGTAATTAAATTTAGTTATCCTTTGTACCGTGCTCTGCTTATTTCATACTGGGTCCTTCAAACGCTGGTCGGTTCTCCGGGCTGGCATCACTGGTAATAATGTAATAATTTCAACACATTTTTCAGTCAATTGGAGGCCCTGCAAACTAGTGCAACATGGTTGGTGCCCCACGCAGGCTGCGTAGTCTGCTTATGCCGAACGGCGGCGCTGAACTTAACAAAGCATCAGATACCAATAGTTACTGAGAGCATGAAGTCAGATATACAAATAAATAAATGTAAAAGTCTCTTTTTACATGTTTGTTTTAAAACAAATTCTTTAAAAAAGCATTTCTGTGTAATTCATATTCAAAGTGATAGCAAAAATACACTACACAGCATGCCACAATATATATTATTATACAAATAATGAATGTTTATGAGTTCAGTGGTATGAATATTTTCTGAGGTGAAAGCTGGAACATAGCATTCAACTCGGCTTCACCTCGTTGAATGCTATGTTCCAGCTTTCAGCGAGCATGTGTGCGCGTGTGTGTAGGTGTGTATGTGTGTGTGTGTGCAGAGTGCAATGGTACCAAATGTATGGAACCAAATTTGCACTCTAAATGGAACCAAACTGCACTCTAAATGCAATGCAACACAAATGGAACAAATAATCCATGTCATGTGACATACAAAGCACAAATCAAATGACAAGGATCCACTCAGCCATTAAATAAACATATATATTAGCTGAAGAGCTACATGTGGGGTATGCTGTTGCTAATACTAATGTGGAGTTCATTACTGGAAACAAACCTTACATTATTATTATGAAATAAAAACTCTAAACAGCTCATAGCTATTTAGTGTTAACAGCATGTAGCTAATAACTTGTAGCTACATGCTAACAACCTGACCATAGTAGCCACTGGGCTAGGCTAGCTGCTGTACCGCTTTTGCTAAGTGGCAGATTTTAGTCCTTGAAGCATTTGTCTGTCTAATTTTTGTGACTGACTGGCTTCAAAAAGCTGGTTTTTTTTGGGGGGGGGGGGGCAGTTTACCCACTGAGTGTGTATGTTAGCATCTCCATTTTTTGAGAAACTGGGCTGCTCACACAGTATCACACCCAAAAACATTTGCTTGTAAAGGGCCTTTCACACTGAATACGTCAGATTCGTCAAATGCGTCAAAAATCGGTCTAAAAGGCATTATTTTCAATGAGACACGTTGCTTTTTAGATGCGTCAGATGCGTCGCGTCAAAAGCCAAGCTAACCAGATGCTTCTGATGAGTGCGTGCATTGCCGCTTGTCAGCAGGCTGACGCAGTCAAGGTTCAATCCAGTCCAACTTTCGATGTTCTGAGCTGTGACGTACCTTTGCGTTGTCCAATAGGAACGACGCGTTGGGCCAAAACACGGAAGACTAGTGGCAGAAACCACTGATCTCTGCAAAATGGATTGGTGCAGAAACCACTGATGTGTCACAGGACTGCGCATTCATGGAGCAGTTTTCTGAAGAAAAATCCTTCGAAATGTTTTTTGTTGTTTGTTACCTCAGAATTTCTGATTACTGTTAAAAAAATTTTAGAACACTTGTAATTAAAATAGCTAAATAAATCAATAAATGGTTCTTTAGAAACCTTTCATCTGTAAATTAAAGCCACCTGTTATTTCAGATTAGATAATTTCTTGTTTAACATAAGGAACCTCAGACATTTATTTTTAAACAAAATAACATGGAAATTTGTACATTTTTTTAAGTCTGGTAGATTATTTATATCTCATTTCAACCAGAAAAACAGACACTGTAAATAAATACAAATGTTTATTATAAATGCAACAGGAAATAATTTAACAATGACTGCAGTGTGATTGTAAAGTAGGATTTCTGTGACGTAAACCTCATGATGAATTTTTTTAATGGTCATTTCAACTTGTAATTTCACCAAAATATGTAATTGCCTTTAATGTTGTTATCAGGACAGAGTCACTTCTTAAATATGAATTTGAGCGCAATAAGTGGAGAGCTTCTACTTGTGCAAATGTCTTTGGACTTTGATTCGTGGACATTTTTAATGATCCGTTCATTTATTGTTAAAATATAAAATGAAACAGCTTTTTAAAAAATAATAAAATAGTTGCTGTTGAAAGAGCCTTTTATTTAGAAGCAGGTGATGTTATGCTGGATTCTCGGGACCAGATGAAGGTCTTTTCTGCAGCTTTGAACTCTGGTGGTGTTGCTAAAGACACTTTTGTCTTATTTTGAAGAGCAGAGATGTTTTCTTTTGTCTGGACTTCGTGGTGTTCAGCTTTTCAATGGAAGGTTGGTTGTCTGCACAGCAAATATTCCTGATTGGGAAAAATAAAAATATTTCTTTAAATATAAAGAAACACTAAACAGTTTATATATATATATATATATATATATATATATATATATATATATATATATATATATATATATATATATATATATATATATATATATAAAAGAAAAAAAAAAAAACGATGGAAAAAAACACCCGGAAAAATAATTTATTTAAAGTTGAGCTTTTGTGGTGTCTGAAAAAAAGCTGTAGCATTATTTGGTAAAAATAAAAAAGACTGAACCATTTACAAATAAAAGTGTTCACTCAGATCAACTGTGCTAAAAGGCTACGCTAACGTTAGCCGATCATTAAACCTTCACAGCAGTTCAGTAAACGTCACGTTTTATTTTTACATTATTCTCACCTCGATAAAGCTGCAGAACTAAACTCCGTTGGGCAAACTGGGACTTTGCATTTATCCAAAAAGTGGGAGATGTAGCCGAAAAAAGCTTCTCCCAGCAGGGTGATGGGACAATCGTTCTACTGCTATTTGCTGACCCAAATTCAAGATGGCGATCGCTGAACTTTTTTCAGGTTGTGGAAACAGCCAGAGTGTGACGTGGCAATCTCCGCCCCCTTGCCGCTTCCGAAGTGACGCGTCTGACGTCATGCGTCGGATGTGTTGACGGATTGGGACACGTTGACGGATTGGGACACGTTGACGGATTGGCCTGAAGTATTCAGTGTGAAAGGCCCATAAGTGTTCAAAGTGATCGTGGTGACACCAAACTCTATCTGACTTTTGTTCACTGTAATTTTAGTATCCATTTACAGAACTTGCATTTGTTTCAAGCGGTGAGACTTTATCTTGTGGGGCCACGGTGTGTGAGAGGAAGGATTTTGTTCTGGATGTCACTTTTTTACTCAAGTTTCTTTCAGTTTGGAGGAGTTTTCCCAGCTGTAGATATAAAGTTCTCAATCCAGCAGGACATGGCGTAATTGAGCTAAAGCTGTTACAAAGTGCGCGGGCTGGAAGGAGACACTAAGCAGAGGTGAGCTTATCAGCGGAAAACCTGGGTGGTACACTTCAGAGGGAAGATGGGCGCTAGGTTAGCATGAATTCATTGACTTGTTGACTCTTCTCTTTTGAAGTATTTAGGATAGCATTATCATCCGTGAATTAATAAGAGCTTGAAAGTGAACCCTGAGGAGACTTCTGCTTATTCTGGCAGACTGCGAGACAGATCGGAGAGGTTCAGAGGCGGGTCAGCCACGAGAGGAGCTTCAGAAAGCACAGCGAAGTTTGCTAGCTCCAGAGAATCACCTCTCTTATCTGCATGATATCATGGTGGCTGACACGAGATGGAGAAGTTGTGAATATGAGACTTGACCACCATCCAAACTACTGTTTATGATGTCAACAGATAGACAGACAACACCCCCTCCCCCCAATCGCACACGAAGAAGAATTTCTCAAAAGGTTCTCATGTCAAATGCAAGCGGTAAACTTCGATGGCCTCAGAGAAAGTCCCACTGGAAAAAGAAAAAAAGTTGCAGTTCCTTGAATGGCCACTTGAGGCTGGCTCCAAAAGTGAGCGAGGTCCATTCAAGTCCATGTTAAAATGTCCAAATTTAGAGCAGAAATAAACATGTTTACAGCCTGATAGAAAAAAAATACTTTTTGTGTTTTGTGTTATTGCGTTAATGAGATCTGTAGCATTAAGATTATGAACAGAATTTGTCATGACTGATTATTTGTAACACACACACACACACACACACACACACACACACACACACACACACACACACACACACACACACACACACACACCCACACACACCAATTGATACTCCATTACAAAAAGGTGAACTAAATGAATATATTTTAATTTTAAGAGCCAAGTCAGCCTCTTTATCGTGGCCTGCACAACTATAGCAGAAATATTGTTTTAATTGTTAAACATTACATCCGGGGGAGGTGATGGTCTAGTGGTTAAGTGTTGGCCTTGAGACCAGATGATCCTTGGTTCAAATCCCAGCCTGACCAGAAAATCACTAATGACCCTTGGGCAAGGTCCTTAATCCCCTAGTTGCTCCCAGTGTGTAGTGTGTGTCTTGTATGGCAGGACCCTGACTTCAAGGTGAATGTGAGGCATTACTGTAAAGTGCTTTAAGCGTCTCCCCCTCGAACTGCCACCTTATCGTGGTGGGGGAGTTTGCGTACCCGGATGATCCTAGGAGCTATGTTGTCAGGGACTTTGTGCCCCTGGTAGGGTCTCCCATGGCAAACAGGTCCTAGGGGATGGGTCAGACTAAGGGCAGTTCAGAAGCTCCCATGACCAGTATAATATCAAGGACCAAGACGTCGCCCAGTACGGCGGAGCCAGGGCCCCACCCTGGAGCCAGGCCTGGGGTTGGAGCTTGCGTGTGAGCTCCTGGTGGTCGGGCCTTAGCCCACGGGGCCCAGCCTGAAAGAGCGACGTGGGCCCGCCCTCCTATGGATTCACCACCTGCAGAGAGGGCCATGGGGTCGGGTGCAGAGAGGAGACTGGGTGGCGGTCGAGGGCAGGTGGCCCTGCAGCTCGGTCCGCGCTCACAGCCTCTGGCTCTTGGGACATGGAATGTCAGCTCACTGGTGGGGGGGGGAGCCTGAACTTGTGAGGGAGGTTGAGAGGTACCGACTAGAGATAGTCGGGCTCACCTCCACGCACAGCTTGGGCTCTGGTACCCAACTCCTGGAGAGGGGCTGGGTGCCTCACTCTTCTGGCGTTGCCCACGGGAGATGCGGTGGGCAGTGGTAGCATTGCTTATTGCTCCCTAGCTCAGTCGCCATTTGTTGGAGTTAACCCTGGTGAACGAGAGGGTCACGTCCCTACACCTTGGGGTTGGGGACAGGTCTCTCACTGTTGTCTCAGCCTACGGGCTGAGCGGCAGTACAGAGTACCCGACCTTGTTGGAGTCCCTGGGAGGGGTACTAGATAGTGCTCTGACTGGGGACTCCATTGTTCTCCTGGGGGATTTCAGCGCCCACGTGGGTGGCGACAGTGAGACCTGGAGGGGGGTGATTGGGAAACACAGCCTCCCCGATCTGAACCCGAGTGGTGTTCAGTTGTTGGACTTCTGTGCTAGCCACAGTTTGTCCATCATGAACACCGTGTTCAAGCACAAGGGTGTCCATAAGTGCACGTGGCATCAGGACACCCTGAGCTGGAGGTGGATGATCGACTTTGTAGTCATATCATCTGACCTTCGGCCACGTGTCTTGGACACTCGGGTGAAGAGAGGGGCTGAGCTGTCGACCGATCACTACCTGGTGGTGAGTTGGATCCGCTGGGAGGGAAGGAAGCCGGTCAGATCTGGCAGGCCCAAACAGGGTCTGCTGGGAACAACTGGCGGAACCCTCTGTCAGCAAGGTCTTCAACCTCCACCTCTGGGAGAGCTTCTCCCAGATCCCGGGGGAGGTTGGAGACATGGAGTCCGAGTGGACCATGTTCTCCACTATCGGTCGGCTTCAAAGAAATTCTGGCAAACAGTCCGACACCTCCGGAGATGGAAGCAGCTCTCCACCAACACTGTCTACGGTGCGGGTGGGGAGCTGTTGACCCTGACTGGGGATGTTGTGGGCGGTGGAAGGAATACTTCGAGGATCTCCTCAATCCCATTGTCACATCTTCCGAAGAAGAAGCAGAGACTGGGGACTCAAAGGTGGACTCATCCATCACCCAGGCTGAAGTCACCGAGGTAGTCAGAAAGTCCCCTGGTTGGCAATGCTCCTGGGGTGGATGAAATCCGTCCAGAGTACCTTAAGTCTCTGGATTTTGTGGGACTGTCTTGGTTGACACGACTCTGCAACATTGCGTGCCGGTCGGAGACAGTGCCTCTGGATTGGCAGACCAGGGTGGTGGTCCCTCTGTTTAAGAAGGGGGACCTGAGGGTGTGTTCCAACTACAGGGGATCACACTCCTCAGCCTCCCCGATAAGGTCTATTCCAGAGTACTGGAGAGGAGAATTTGACCGATAGTCGAACCTCAGATTCAGGAGGAGCAGTGTGGTTTTCGTCCTGGTCGCAGCACACTGTACTAGCTCTTCACCCTCCATCGGGTGATCGAGGGTTCAAGGGACTTCGCCCAACCAGTCCACACGTGTTTTTGTGGATCTGGAGAAGGCATTCGACCGTGCCCCTTGAGGCGCTCTGTGGGGGGTGCTCTGGGAGTACGGGGTCCGGGGTCCTTTGTTAAGGGCTATCCAGTCCCTGTATGACCGCAGCAGAAGCTTGGATTGCATTGCCAGTAGTAAGTCAAGCCTGTTTCCAGTGCACATCGGCCTCCACCAGGGCTGCCCTTTGTCACCGGTTCTGTTCATTACCTTTATGGACCGAATTTCTAGGCGCAGTCAGGGTGTAGAGGGGGTCCGGTTTGGGAGCCACAGAATCTCATCCCTGCTGTTTGCGGATGATGTGGTTCTGTTGGCTTTGTCAAATCATGGCCTTTAGCATGCACTGGAGGAGTTTGCAGCTGAGTGTGAAGCGTCCGGGATGAAAATCAGCACCTCCAAATCCAAGGCCATGGTTCTCGACTAGATAAAGGTGCTTTGCCCTCTTCAGGTTGGTGGAGTGTCCTTGCCTCAAGTGGAGGACTTTAAGTATCTTGGGGTCTTGTTCACGAGAGAGGGACAGATGGAGCGTGAGATCGAC
Organism: Thalassophryne amazonica; assembly: GCF_902500255.1. Lineage (NCBI taxonomy): Eukaryota > Metazoa > Chordata > Actinopteri > Batrachoidiformes > Batrachoididae > Thalassophryne > Thalassophryne amazonica. Next base: position 75,046,160 of record NC_047113.1, on the reverse strand, counting down.
AGACGGATCGGTGCAGCATCTGCAGTGATGCGGTCGCTGTATCGGACTGTCATGGTGAAGAGAGAGCTGAGCAGGGGGGCAAAGCTCTCGATTTACCGATCGATCTACATTCCAACCCTCACCTATGGTCATGAGATTTGGCTCATGAACGAAAGAACAAGATCGCGAGTACAAGTGGCCAAGATGAGTTTCCTCTGCAGGGTGGCTGGACGCTCCCTTAGAGATAGGGTGAGGAGCTCGGTCACTCGGGAGGAGCTCGGAGTGGAGCCGCTGCTCCTCCACATCGAAAGGAGCCAGCTGAGGTGGCTCGGGCATCTTTTTCGGATGCCCCCTGAACGCCTTACTGGAGAGGTGTTCCAGGCACGTCCCATTGGGAGGAGGCCCCGGGGAAGACCCGGGGCCAACAGTTTGTACATCCGGATCATTTCCATGACGTCGGGGAGAAGATGACGCGCTCGCGCCTTCAGTCCAATCCCACATTGAAATTGATTTTATCTGTTAGTAATGTTACTGTTATACACATCCTGGTTTCAACATCTAAAAGTAAGCTGCAATGAATGCAAGATACAGCTCTGCATGCTCAGATCAGTGGCGGCATCGACAACGGGCGACGTTCTTCCCCGACGCCTCTCTCTCACTGCCTCCGATGCATTTACCGAGTGCATGCGCTCGTTAAATGCCGCCGCGGGCCACTCACACCCCCGTGTCTGCTGTGCAGTCGCAGACACGGCTATGTCTACTGAATGGAGGTGCAGCCAACTTGGCACAAGTCCAGAGACTACGTTCGCCATTTTGATGCGGAGCGGCCAGTGACACCTGTTGCTCGCAAGGACAGACTTCTTGCGGCAAAATCCGCAGCGCCGCACGGTCTCGGTAATCGGAGCCACAGAGCTCCGTGGCCGCTGAGAGAGGTTTATATCTTTTTAATGACTTGGATTCTTTGCGGGTCCCACCTCCGTAGCCCGCGACGGTAACACCAGAGGCCAAAGACAATAGATTTTCAATGTGAAACCACTCAATCAAACGGGCGTATGAAAAAGTCCCCAAAAATCATTTTCAAGCACAAATAAAAGAAATGTGTACTCACCAAGCGTACCGCAAGACAATATGAAGTTTTAAAAAGTAGATCCTTCCATATAAGACAAGAAAAAGGTGCAGATGCAAACTGACGTAAATCCACAAATTACAGTTGACGCGCGCAATGCATGCTGGGATAGGGTCTTCTCCCTGACGTCTCGGCAGCGTCCCGGATGTGATGACAGTTTTGTGGAGGGCTAAATTTTAGCTGTAAATTTCTCATTTTTAAATGAAGATTTCTCCGTTGAATGACAGATCTGGGCTTGCAGATTTACTTTACTACATTCAGAAGGATCTTATGTGTAAATATGTCATTTTTTGTCCAAAGATCTGACTGCATTTATTTCAGTGCAGGTCTACTTTAAACATTAATTGACATAAATACACATGCTACAATCCTTTAAAAAAACTGAAAAATTTTTTTCAAGATGTTTCATTTACAAAGTTATAAAGAAAAGACCAATCACAAATCACAACAGTTGATGAAGAACCAAATAAAAACAGTTTATTGATCCTATCAACAAATCTTGACTAATCAACAAAATAAGGTTAAAAAACAAGTAGTCCAAGGGTCATGATAAGCACTGGTGATGGATGTAACTTTAAAAGTGGGGCTAATTAAAAAAGACCTGGTGATTGTGATTATGATATAGCAAAGATGCATAATATGAGGAACAGTAAGGTTTTTGGCATATGTTGTGAAACAGTGCCATTTTTCTTGTGTTTTTTTTTTTTTTTTAGAATGTCAACATTTGAGTTGCTACCAACAACTTTCTCTTACCTGAAATAAAATCTGAATGGGGGATCCTTCCAAGAGTGCGGGTTGATCACCGTATTCCATCAAGTAGTGAGAAATGCTGGATCACCAGAAAGCGACTCCACGGTGGGGGGCATGGCCAAGGACCTGACTGAGTCTGGACCTATGTCGTTTTGAAAAGCTGGCCTTCTTACTAACACCAGCAGGAACAACGAAGAACATGAGGGATAGAAACAAACCTTCAGGTTATTTTGCACATACACAGGGGTAAACTCAAGGTTACGAGTACATTCGCCAGATGAAAACGTAAATGTTTGTCATTCATTTTTTTCTGATACACTGGTTTTTATATCAACCTTTCACCAGTTGTAGAAATTTGCACCGATCATTTTGTTGACTGCAGATGTGGCACATTGTTAATGGTCCCTGAAAGAGTTTTGCATTCATTTCGAGCTCAAATACAGATGTTCTATTGATCCTCATGAATTTCCTGTTCAGCAATTTGCAGAAAGTGAGTCGAGAACTCAGAGGGTTGATTTCTTAATGTTTTCGCGTGACTAACTTTGGAAAAAGTTAACTTTAAATGTCTGCAAATGCAACATTACCAGTCAAGATGACACCCTTATTTTACTTGCATTATTTGCTTAAATTTGGCATTTTACTAACAAAAACAGTGTTTGCATCCAGCAAATATGATGGAGATCACAATCAAAAGCAGCATTAAGTAGCTTTTAAGTGATTAGATTAAATGATTAAAATGTCAAACATCATAGAATTTTCAAACTCAAACCGCCTGACAAAGAAGAAGCTTCACTTTTTGACCCTTTTGTGTGACCTCATATCCTGCGCCACCCAAAAACAGCTCCTTACACTAATCTATAGGGACACTTATTGGAAATCATTGCTCTCTCACTCCACAAGTTTAAGTAATTTAGTCATTTTTTGGCATTTTAACGGCCCGACAGTGACATCAACAGTGACCAAGGAAAACATTCAAACTCCACTTGTGGCTTATTATCGGAACCTTCTACGCCCGAGACTGGGAACTTTAAATTGGAATTAGATGAATCGGCGCGCTCAATAAAAGTCAAACTAAACCCACAAGAGAACAAAAGATGTTTTAAGTCAGACGGCAGGTTGAGCCGCTGGACTAATGTGTTGAATGAGCGTAGGAGAAGAACGTTTTGCAGGCCGATGAAGGATTCAACCCTGAAGCCACAGAGTGAGAACTGGTTTTCGTGGGAACGTCATCTTTAAGCCTCATTACGATTGCAGCCTCCCGGTTAGCGGGATAAAACCGTAACCAGATCTTTGCAGGTTCAATCCCTGTGATGGGTGTAAAGAGGGCGAGACAGTGGGTTGGACAGGTTGGTGTGGACTAGATGTTGATTAAGGGTTAACTTGTGGGGAACGCAGTGGTGAGATTTTGTTTCCTTTTCTGAGGTCTTAGTTGTCTGATCAGAAATAATGTAATAATGTAACGAGTAGAAGCTGGGAAAGAACCGTGATCCAACCTGATCCTTGCAGTCTTGTTTCTCTATTCCAAAGTGACTTCATAACCCAAAGCAGACAGACCAGACAGGGCTGCCCTTTCTCAACACCATTACACAGGACGGCTGGAAAACAAAACCTTTCAGACTGATGTGAAAAATAATTCTGGCCGGGGCGTCGGAGAGTTTTCCATCACTCTGTTCCTAATTTCAGAAAAATCCAGATCAATTGAGCTGTAATTTTATTGCCAATCAGGAACAAGTATGTGAAGCATTACAGTTTTTAATGACTAAATAATGGGTGAAAATCATGACGTCACCAATAAATGAATCTCAGCAGTATTTTGGAGATGTGTGTAGATGACGACAACAACGACGACTATTTTCAACCAAAAGTTTTGTTGGAGCCAAAAAAGAAGAAGGACAAATATATATATATATATATATATATATATATATATATATATATATATATATATATATATATATATATATATATATATATATATATATATATATATATATATATATATATATATATATATATATATATATATATATATATATATATATATATATATATATACACGAGGTCTGTGATAAAAGTAACGGACCTTATTATTTTTTTCAAAACCCATATGGATTTGAATCACGTGTGATTACATCAGACATGCTTGAACCCTCGTGGGCATGCAAGAGTTTTTTCACGCCTGTCGGTTACGTCATTCGCCTGTGGGCAGTCTTTGAGTGAGGAGTCGCCCATCCTCTCGTCGTTTTTTCATTGTTTAGGAATGGCTCAGAGACTGCTGCTTTGTTTGATAAAATTTTTTTCAAAAACTGTAAGGCACAACTGAGTGGACACCATTTGATAAATTCAGCTGGTTTTCGGTAAATATTTTAACGGCTGATGAGAGATTTTGGTCTGGTAGTGTCGCTTTAAGGACGGCCCATGGCGCCTGACAGCGATCTGCGCTTCGAGGCGGCAGCGTCTCGCCATTTCAAGTTGAAAACTTCCACATTTCAGGCTCTGTTGACCCAGTAAGTCGTCAGAGAACAGAGAACTTTCAGAAGAAGTCGGCATGAGGAGTTTATTCAGACATTCCATTGTTAACGGACATTTTGTAATGAAAGAACGTGCGGGCAGAGTCGAATGTCGGGCCGGACCCGACCGCGGGGAGTCACGACAGGAAAAACACCTCCGTTGGAAACCTTAACGGACAAGTTGGAACATGCCCAAGCTGTTAAACAATTTCTCAGTTACTCACTTGTTGAAAGCCATCAAAAGCCGCCTGAATTTTACAAATGGTTTTCAACACGGAGGTGTTTTTCCTGTTCGCTGAGATTCGCCGAGTCGTCACGGAAACAATTTGCGCGCACGTCTTTCATTACAAAATGTCTGTAAACAGTGGAATGTCCGCATAAAGTCCTCATGCCGGCCTGTTCTGAATCTTCTCTGTTCTCTCACAACGTCCTGGGTGAATTAAGCCTTAAATTAGAATGTTTTCAGGTTGAAACAGGCCGACGACAGCGCCTGGAAGTGCTGCGCGACATCCCGCTCCATGGGAAGTCCTTACACCGACAGAAACACCCCATAATCTCTCATCAGCCGTTAAAATTTTCACCGAAAACCAGCTTAATTTCTCGAATAGTGTCCACTCAGATATCCCTCACAGGTCCAGAAAAAATGTTGATAAAGCAACGCGCGCCGTCCGCACTGGCTATTCAGACAAAGAGATTCCGACGGGCGGGGTGGAGCACTCCTCACTCAAGGCCTGCCCACAGGCGAATGACATCACCAACACGCGTGAAAAAACTCATGCATGCGCACGAGGGTTCAACCTTGTCTGACGTAAAAACATGTGAATCAAATCCATTTATTTTTTGAAAAAAATAAAAAGGACCGCTTTTTTCATCACAGACCTCGTATATATATATATATATATATATATATATATATATATATATATGTGTGTGTGTGTATGTGATATGCTGCGATAGAGATGGTTCCACATATATTAGGACACTGAGTGTTTTTGAAGAGTTCAGATGCAAAACCCAGGATGTCCATTTTTTTTAAAATGGAGAAAAGTGCAGTTTAAATCCATTTAAAACAGATTTCTCTCAATAAAATGAAAATAATATGTTCAAATTCCTTAATAAGTACATGTTGGACTCAACTAAAAGTCTGTGGTTTTGGAAGTGCTGGGTTTTGCATCTGAACCCTTCTTTTGTTGTTTTAGTTTATGATCACTTTGAAAGTAAATACTTTTTGCCGGAAGACTGCTCGTTTAACTATAAAGATGATTACAGTCACATTGGGTTAACGGTGTACAAAAATACAGAGCTCTGTGTGTGTCGAACTTAAAGTAGCTGGACAATCAGATGCTGAGCTTTTGTTTCATGGCCTGGAGCCTATGTACGCACAGTCGCAGAAAGGGGCACATGCGTTATCTGCATGAGATTTATCAAGATGTGTGTGCACACATGATTGTACTTTATGAATCTCACTTGTTATCTCCATTTGTTTGCGAACAGCCTGGAGCCCAAAATTTTTCATATATTGTTATGAAATTTTTACTGAGGATTCATATCCTGATAGCCAAGAACTGATTCAGTTTTCAAGGTCATAGGTCAAAGTCAGGAAAAATCCCTATCTTTGTTACTGAACAAATTTTCAAAAATTCACACTTCTGTTAAAAAAGATCAAACTTATGTCATATTTGAGAGTCTTGTGTAGGATGGTATCCTTTATCGACTGACAAAGTTTGATCTGGATCTGATCCAAATTACAGATTTTGTGGCCATTTAAATTTGACACTGAAAACCCCATTTAATGTATATTTTACATTATAACTTAAACAAATGTACCCCAATCACTGTCATATTTGAATCTTTGGTGTAGACTGGTGCTCACTATCACCTGACAAAGTTTGATCAAGATCTAATCCAGATTATGTATTTTGTGGACATTTGAATTTATTATTATTCAAAAGTGTACATTTCCATATACATTTTGCATTATATCTCAATCAAAAGTGTCTCAATCACTCTCATTTTCCTGTTATGGATTTACCTACACCACCAAAATTGGATGGAGGTTCCAATTTTATTTGTTTATCTTACAGTTATCAGTCGGAAACCAGCTGTCAAAAAGCAATGACAAATTGTAACCAATTTTCTGTGAAAATTATCTGAAAAAGAATTCAGAAACCAAAAAGCTGAAAAACAACCTGACAACACCACAAAAAACTTTGATTGAAGTGTATGAACTAAATATATTCTCCTCAAATTTGATCACATCAAATTTAGCTTATCAAAAACCAGTTCTAACAGTTTATTTTTCCAAGGTAAAATTTTGTGGAATTGGAAACTAGTGTTGGCAGAGGTCTGCGCTCTTCAAGCATGGTGCTCTACTTCTGAAATTATACATACAGGTACAATTCAGCTTTGAAAATTATAAATGCGTCATTTGATGGTGTCAGCTTTGGAATCACAAAGACAAACACAAAACCTTCTGAATTGTGGAGAGATAATGAGTGGTGATCAGCTGGAATACATCACATGATTACAACCATCACAGCACCCACAATCAACAAATTAGAGGGCTGGCAAAATGTAGTCGACAGTTATTTACAATGTAGTTTGTGAATGTTAATTTTCTCTCTTTTTTTGACAGTCTTCAGTATGATTTTATTTGCTCTGTAATATTATCAAGCAAAAGGAAGCAAGCTTTGTGAATGTTCATATCAGGGTTCTGACAGGGTTTCTACTCTGGACAGGATAGACTGAATCTGAAATGTTACTTTAAACAGGGCTCCTGCGGATTCTTATAAAAAGTTTTAAAAGTCATTGGATATGATTGTAAAAATAAGGCCTTAAATGGTATTAAAATGTCTTAAATCAGTCTGTCAGGTCTTAAAATGCCATGACAAAATAGCATTTTATTAGTTTTCTTTTGGCATTGCAGTTACGTGAAATCCTCTCGTAAGGGCGCTCAGAACACGTTCAACATTACGTGATGAGATCGGCAAATGTAAATTTAATAAAAAATTGCTTTTCAAGGAACATTTTGCAGCAAGGCTTAGAAATCAGACCCAGGGGATGTGTCTGGGACATTTTATGCAGAAGTCCTTCAAACTCAGCATGGTGGTAATCAAAGCAATATCAGTACCAGTGCTGGCAGATCTTCAAACAGCACTTAGCTGTACACATACCTTATTGTGACGTTGGTTTTAAATCTATCTTGCCTTAAGCTGTACGAATCCTGTCATATACAGTTTATACAGACATAAGTGCACAGTAGCATGTTGCCTGTGGGGATTCACAAGCTCTAGATTGGGTAGTATTTATAAAATACATAGCTGACATTTTTCAAAGGTGGTAATAAATTCTACTGCTCAACATGATTTTTCTTGCATGGAGTTTTTTTAACAGATCTTGGGTAATTTTGGGGTGCCAAATTTTGCCAATCACATCATATTTTTGAGATATGAAAACATAGGGGAAACCAGGGCACAGTGAATCACGGGGCATGGTGAATCAGTAGCTATATCTGTAAAACGACATATATATATATATATATATATATATATATATATATATATATATATATATATTGCAGCAGTTATGTCATATTTTTATGCATAAAGATATCCCCCTTATAAATTAGTGTTTTGTTTTTGGATACATTAAGGTTAAAACTAAGTGGCAAGTGAAGTCAGTTTTTTTTCATATCAAAAGTAAATTAGAAGACTACCCTGTCCAACTGATGAGCATGTGTTATGTCTTCTATCAGCTGACTATCAGCTATTTGATAACATGACTCATGTGTCACATGCACCTGGGGAACAGTGAATCAGGGCACAGTGAATCAGTCTAGAAAGTGATTTACTAAGCCCCAGTATCAAGTAGATGACACATATTACTTTTTGAAGCTTATACATTTATTTTTCCATGAATTATTTCTTTAATTTGTGTATATAAACAACTGTTTTCATGTTTGAACAGAAATGATGAGACAGTTGTATTTATAATAGTTTCTAAAGGATTTATATCACTGTATAAGACACTCACACATTACATAGCTGGTTTGCTGGATTATATTTTGTATATGCTTCAGCATATATTTAATAATTTTGAAGAACTCTTGATAATCATGTGTTTTTTGTCATTGTATTCTGTTGAACAAACAGTTGCCCCAAGGCGCTTTATATTGTAAGGCAAGGCCATACAATAATGATGTAAAACCCCAACGGTCAAAACGACCCCCTGTGAGCAAGCACTTGGCTACAGTGGGAAGGAAAAACTCCCTTTTAACAGGAAGAAACCTCCAGCAGAACCAGGCTCAGGGAGGGGCAGTCTTCTGCTGGGACTGGTTGGGGCTGAGGGAGAGAACCAGGAAAAAGACATGCTGTGGAGGGGAGCAGAGATCGATCACTAATGATTAAATGCAGAGTGGTGCATACAGAGCAAAAAGAGAAAGAAACAGTGCATCATGGGAACCCCCCAGCAGTCTACGTCTATAGCAGCATAACTAAGGGATGGTTCAGGGTCACCTGATCCAGCCCTAACTATAAGCTTTAGCAAAAAGGAAAGTTTTAAGCCTAATCTTAAAAGTAGAGAGGGTGTCTGTCTCCCTGATCTGAATTGGGAGCTGGTTCCACAGGAGAGGAGCCTGAAAGCTGAAGGCTCTGCCTCCCATTCTACTCTTACAAACCCTAGGAACTACAAGTAAGCCTGCAGTCTGAGAGCGAAGCGCTCTATTGGGGTGATATGGTACTACGAGGTCCCTAAGATAAGAAGGGACCTGATTATTCAAAACCTTATAAGTAAGAAGAAGAATTTTAAATTCTATTCTAGAATTAACAGGAAGCCAATGAAGAGAGGCCAATATGGGTGAGATATGCTCTCTCCTTCTAGTCCCCGTCAGCACTCTAGCTGCAGCATTTTGAATTAACTGAAGGCTTTTTAGGGAACTTTTAGGACAACCTGATAATAATGAATTACAATAGTCCAGCCTAGAGGAAATAAATGCATGAATTAGTTTTTCAGCATCACTCTGAGACAAGACCTTTCTGATTTTAGAGATATTGCGTAAATGCAAAAAAGCAGTCCTACATATTTGTTTAATATGCGCTTTGAATGACATATCCTGATCAAAAATAACTCCAAGATTTCTCACAGTATTACTAGAGGTCAGGGTAATGCCATCCAGAGTAAGAATCTGGTTAGACACCATGTTTCTAAGATTTGTGGGGCCAAGTACAATAACTTCAGTTTTATCTGAGTTTAAAAGCAGGAAATTAGAGGTCATCCATGTCTTTATGTCTGTAAGACAATCCTGCACTTTAGCTAATTGGTGTGTGTCGTCTGGCTTCATGGATAGATAAAGCTGGGTATCATCTGCGTAACAATGAAAATTTAAGCAATACCGTCTAATAATACTGCCTAAGGGAAGCATATATAAAGTGAATAAAATTGGTCCTAGCACAGAACCTTGTGGAACTCCATAATTAACTTTAGTCTGTGAAGAAGATTCCCCATTTACATGAACAAATTGTAATCTATTAGACAAATATATTCAAACCACCGCAGCGCAGTGCCTTTAATACCTATGGCATGCTCTAATCTCTGTAATAAAATTTTATGGTCAACAGTATCAAAAGCAGCACTGAGGTCTAACAGAACAAGCACAGAGATGAGTCCACTGTCCGAGGCCATAAGAAGATCATTTGTAACCTTCACTAATGCTGTTTCTGTACTATGATGAATTCTAAAACCTGACTGAAACTCTTCAAATAGACCATTCCTCTGCAGATGATCAGTTAGCTGTTTTACAACTACCCTTTCAAGAATTTTTGAGAGAAAAGGAAGGTTGGAGATTGGCCTATAATTAGCTAAGATAGCTGGGTCAAGTGATGGCTTTTTAAGTAATGGTTTAATTACTGCCACCTTAAAAGCCTGTGGTACATAGCCAACTAACAAAGATAGATTGATCATATTTAAGATCGAAGCATTAAATAATGGTAGGGCTTCCTTGAGCAGCCTGGTAGGAATGGGGTCTAATAAACATGTTGATGGTTTGGATGAAGTAACTAATGAAAATAACTCAGACAGAACAATCGGAGAGAAAGAGTCTAACCAAATACCGGCATCACTGAAAGCAGCCAAAGATAACGATACGTCTTTGGGATGGTTATGAGTAATTTTTTCTCTAATAGTTAAAATTTTGTTAGCAAAGAAAGTCATGAACTCATTACTAGTTAAAGTTAATGGAATACTCAGCTCAATAGAGCTCTGACTCTTTGTCAGCCTGGCTACAGTGCTGAAAAGAAACCTGGGGTTGTTCTTATTTTCTTCAATTAGTGATGAGTAGAAAGATGTCCTAGCTTTACGGAGGGCTTTTTTATAGAGCAACAGACTCTTTTTCCAGGCTAAGTGAAGATCTTCTAAATTAGTGAGACGCCATTTCCTCTCCAACTTACGGGTTATCTGCTTTAAGCTACGAGTTTGAGAGTTATACCATGGAGTCAGACACTTCTGATTTAAAGCTCTCTTTTTCAGAGGAGCTACAGCATCCAAAGCTGTCTTCAATGAGGATGTAAAACTATTGACGAGATACTCTATCTCCCTTACAGAGTTTAGGTAGCTATTCTGCACTGTGTTGTTATATGGCATTAGAGAACATAAAGAAGGAATCATATCCTTAAACCTAGTTACAGCGCTTTCTGAAAGACTTCTAGTGTAATGAAACTTATTCCCTACTGCTGGGTAGTCCATCAGAGTAAATGTAAATGTTATTAAAAATGATCAGACAGAAGGGAGTTTTCAGGGAATACTGTTAAGTCTTCTATTTCCATACCATAAGTCAGAACAAGATCTAAGATATGATTAAAGTGGTGGGTGGACTCATTTACTTTTTGAGCAAAGCCAATAGAGTCTAATAATAGATTAAATGCAGTGTTGAGGCTGTCATTCTCAGCATCTGTGTGGATGTTAAAATCGCCCACTATAATTATCTTATCTGAGCTAAGCACTAAGTCAGACAAAAGGTCTGAAAATTCACAGAGAAACTCACAGTAACGACCAGGTGGACGATAGATAATAACAAATAAAACTGGTTTTTGGGACTTCCAATTTGGATGGACAAGACTAAGAGACAAGCTTTCAAATGAATTAAAGCTCTGTCTGGGTTTTTGATTAATTAATAAGCTGGAATGGAAGATTGCTGCTAATCCACCGCCCCGGCCCGTGCTACGAGCATTCTGACAGTTAGTGTGACTCGGGGGTGTTGACTCATTTAAACTAACATATTCATCCTGCTGTAACCAGGTTTCTGTTAGGCAGAATAAATCAATATGTTTATCAATTATTATATCATTTACCAACAGGGACTTAGAAGAGAGAGACCTAATGTTTAATAGACCACATTTAACTGTTTTAGTCTGTGGTGCAGTTGAAGGTGCTATATTATTTTTTCTTTTTGAATTTTTATGCTTAAATAGATTTTTGCTGGTTATTGGTAGTCTGGGAGCAGGCACCGTCTCTACGGGGATGGGGTAATGAGGGGATGGCAGGGGGAGTGAAGCTGCAGAGAGGTGTGTAAGACTACAACTCTGCTTCCTGGTCCCAACCCTGGATAGTCACGGTTTGGAGGATTTAAGAAAATTAGCCAGATTTCTAGAAATGAGAGCTGCTCCATCCAAAGTGGGATGGATGCCGTCTCTCCTAACAAGACCAGGTTTTCCCCAGAAGCTTTGCCAATTATCTATGAAGCCCACCTCATTTTTTGGACACCACTCAGACAGCCAGCAATTCAAGGAGAACATGCGGCTAAACATGTCACTCCCGGTCTGATTGGGGAGGGGCCCAGAGAAAACTACAGAGTCCGACATTGTTTTTGCAAAGTTACACACCGATTTAATGTTAATTTTAGTGACCTCCGATTGGCGTAACCGGGTGTCATTACTGCCGACGTGAATTACAATCTTACCAAATTTACGCTTAGCCTTAACCAGCAGTTTCAAATTTCCTTCAATGTCGCCTGCTCTGGCCCCCGGAAGACAATTGACTATGGTTGCTGGTGTCGCTAACTTCACATTTCTCAAAACAGAGTCGCCAATAACCAGAGTTTGATCCTCGGCGGGTGTGTCGTCGAGTGGGGAAAAACGGTTAGAGATGTGAACGGGTTGACGGTGTACACGGGGCTTCTGTTTAGGGCTACGCTTCCTCCTCACAGTCACCCAGTCAGCCTGCTTTCCCGGCTGCTCGGGATCTGCCAGGGGGGAACTAACGGCGGCTAAGCTACCTTGGTCCGCACTGACTACAGGGGCCTGGCTAGCTGTAGAATTTTCCACGGTGCGGAGCCGAGTCTCCAATTCGCCCAGCCTGGCCTCCAAAGCTACGAATAAGCTACACTTATTACAAGTACCGTTACTGCTAAAGGAGGCCGAGGAATAACTAAACATTTCACACCCAGAGCAGAAAAGTGCGGGAGAGACAGGAGAAGCCGCCATGCTAAATCGGCTAAGAGCTAGTAGCTACGCTAAGCTAGCGGATTCCTAAAAACACGCAAAGTGAATAATGTGTAAATAATTTAGAGGTGATTCAGCAGAAGGAGTGCTTTAGTTAAGGCACGTAAAGATTACACTGGGAAACAAATCGTAATCTAGATAACTAGATCAATCTAACTGCGCAGATTAAACAGCTAACAGATACAGAAAAACACCGCTGTGCTCCGGAACAGGAAGTGATACAATACCGCAGTGAGAGCCAACCACCAGTAGAGGCAAGCAAGTGCAAAAAAAAAAGACATCCAAAGACAATTATAACAATAACCTGCTGTTGTTGTGAAAGTGTAGTGACACGGACCCACAACAGGTGGCGCAAATGAACGGACAATGAAAACAACTTTACTGTTGTGAATGAGCACAACACAGAGGAATGTGAAATTTAACAGACAGTCAATCACAAGGGTGACGTGTGGGCAGGCTCGAGGATAGAAGACGTCTGTCCTGAGATGAACCGGAACCACATGATTTCCTCCGCCACCGAACCTGGAGAATACTGGAGCCGCCAAGTCCCGAGTCCCCAGGTGGCCACCGTCTTCGAAGGTCGGATCTGGTACTGCTGGCAGGGAGCAGAGACAATAAGATATGTGTGTGTGCACACCCAGTAGCAACAATAGTGGGAATGCCACCTCCACCTCTAACACACACTCGTGCAGCTCCTGTCTACCCACTTATCTGGTAGAGGTGTGCAGCGGAGCCGTTGTTGGACACACCGAACGCTGGTCACACAGACACGGAACACCACAGGAAAGCGGCTGCAAAAAAGAGTTCAGACTGATACACAGTTCCCTTTCAAGGCTGAGAATACTACCTGAACGGTTTGACGATATCTCGGCGATGAGGTGGAGATGACGTCCGGGTTTTATGGAGTGAGATGATGAAGCATGAATGAGTGACAGCTGTCAGGAGATAATGAGTGACAGCTGTCACCCCCGGCTGTGTCCGTGGCGGCAGCGCCCTCTTGTGCCTGAAGCCCGCACTTCAGGCAGGGCACCCTCTGGTGGTGGGCCAGTAGTACCTCCTCTTCTGGCGGCCCACACAACAGGACCCCCCCCTCAACGACCAGGCTTATCGGGGTGTCGACGGTAGAAATCGGCCAGGAGGGCCGGATCCAGGATGAAGCTCCTCTTCACCCAGGAGCGTTCTTCGGGTCCATACCCCTCCCAGTCCACCAGATATTGGAACCCCCAGCCCATTCGACGGACGTCCAGGAGCCGGCGCACTGTCCAAGCCGGCTCCCCGTCAATGATCTGGGCAGGAGGCGGCGCCGGACCGGGAGCACAGAGGGGTGAGGTGCGGTGCGGTTTGATCCTGGAGATGTGGAACACCGGGTGGATCCGCAGTGAAGCTGGGAGCTGGAGCTTCACTGTGGCAGGGCTAAGGACCTTGAGGATGCGGAAGGGTCCGATGAACCTGTCCATTAGTTTCGGTGACTGTATCTGAAGCGGGATGTCCTTCGTCGACAACCACACCTCGTGCCCGGGCTGATATGCAGGGGCCGGGGACCGCCGGCGGTCTGCATGGGTCTTGGCCCTCGTCCAGGCCTTCAACAAGGCAGAACGGGCTGTGCGCCACACCCGACGGCACCTCCAAAGGTGGGCCCGGACCGAGGGCACACCGACCTCTCCCTCATCCACAGGAAATAATGGGGGCTGGTACCCCAAACACACCTCAAACAGGGAGAGGCCGGTGGCAGAAGACACCTGGCTGTTATGCGCATACTCGATCCAGGCCAGGTGGTTGCTCCAGGCCGTCGGGTGCGCGGATGTCACACAGCGGAGGGTCTGTTCCAACTCCTGGTTGGCCCGTTCTGCCTGTCCGTTCGTCTGTGGATGGTACCCGGACGAGAGGCTCATGGTGGCCCCCAGTTCCCTGCAGAAACTCCTCCAGACGTGAGAGGAAAACTGGGGACCACGATCCGAGACTACGTCAGTAGGGATCCCATGCAGACGGACGACGTGGTGGACCAGGAGGTCCGCTGTCTCCTGGGCCGTAGGGAGCTTCGGGAGGGCCACGAAGTGGGCCGCCTTGGAGAATTGGTCCACTATCGTGAGGATGGTGGTGTTGCCCTGGGACGGTGGGAGGCCCATGACAAAATCCAGGCCGATGTGGGACCAGGGGCGATGAGGCACAGGAAGCGGTTGGAGCAGTCCTTGGGACTTCCTGTGGTCAGCCTTGCCCCTGGTGCAGCTGGTGCAGGCCTGGATGTACTCCCGGACGTCGGCCTCCATAGACTCCCACCAGAAGCGCTGCCGGACAACTGCCACGGTCCTTCGCACCCCCGGATGACAGGAGAGCTTGGAACCGTGACAGAAGTCTAGGACCGCAGCCCTGGCCTCTGGTGGGACGTATAGTTTGTCTTTTGGTCCAGTTCCCGGGTCCGGGCTTCATGCCAGGGCCTCCCGGACGATCTTCTCCACGTCCCAGGTGAGGGTGGCCACGATAGTGGACTCAGGCAGGATGGGCTCCGGTGGATCCGACAGCGCAGTTTTGACCTCCTCTTCGTGTACCCGGGACAAGGCATCCGATCTCTGGTTCTTGGTCCCGGGGCGATAGGTGATCCAGAAGTCAAAATGCCTGAAGAACAGTGACCAGCGGGCTTGCCTGGGGTTCAGCCGCTTGGCGGTCCTGATATACTCCAGGTTCCGATGGTCAGTGAAAACCGTGAATGGCACAGATGCTCCCTCCAACAGGTGTCTCCACTCCTCAAGAGCCTCTTTCACCGTAAGGAGTTCTCGATTGCCGACGTCATAGTTCCGTAACCCTAACCCTAACCCTCAACCTGCGAGAAAAGTAGGCACACGGGTGAAGAACCTTATCGGTCTCTTCACTCTGGGATAGCACGGCTCCTATCCCTGAGTCAGAGGCGTCCACATCAACCACAAACTGGCGGCTAGGGTCGGGCTGCACCAAAACTGGCGCAGTAGAGAACCGTCATTTCAACTCCTTGAACGCGGCTTCGCACCGATCCGACCAGGTGAAGGGGACTTTTGGAGAGGTCAGGGCTGTCAGGGGGCTAACTACCTGACTGTAGCCCTTAATGAACCTCCTATAGAAATTAGCGAAGCCGAGGAACTGTTGCAGCTTCCTACGGCTTGTTGGTTGGGGCCAATCTCTCACCGCCGCAACCTTGGCGGGATCAGGGGCGACAGAGTTAGAGGAGATGATAAACCCCAGGAAGGATAAAGAAGTGCGGTGAAACTCGCACTTCTCGCCCTTCACAAACAGTCGGTTCTCTAACAACCGCTGCAGGACCTGACGTACATGCTGGACATGGGTCTCAGGATCCGGAGAAAAGATGAGAATATCGTCCAGATATACGAAGACGAATCGGTGCAGGAAGTCCCACAAGACGTCGTTAACCAAGGCTTGGAACATCACGGGGGCGTTGGTGATGCCGAACGGCATGACCAGGTACTCAAAGTGACCTAACGGGGTGTTAAATGCTGTCTTCCATTCGTCTCCCTTCCGGATCTGAACCAGGTGATACGCATTCCTAAGATCCAGCTTAGTAAAGATTTTGGCTCAATGCAGGGGGGTGAATACGGAATCCAACAACGGCAATGGGTATCGGTTGCGAACCGTAATCTCATTCAGCCCCCTGTAATCAATGCATGGACGGAGTCCACCATCCTTCTTGTCCACAAAAAAGAAACCTGCACCCATCGGGGAGGTGGAGTTCCGGATCAGCCCGGCAGCTAATGAGTCCCGGATGTAGGTCAGATTGGGATGGACTTTGACCTCCTCCTTAGCATGTAAACCAGAAGGAACCGAGGATCCTAAACACGCCCGATAGCAGGTTTCGTGCCACTGAACCACCACCCCAGACGGCCAATCAATCCGGGGATTGTGTTTCAACATCCACGGGAAACCCAAAATCACGCGGGAGGTAGAAGGAGTCACAAAAAACCCGATCTCCTCCCGACACCAGACACCACCAGAGTTACAGGTTGTGTCTTGTGCGTGATTAAAGGGAGAAGGGTGCCATCTAGTGCCCGCACCTGCAATGGCGAAGGAAGCGCCACCAGAGGGAGCCCTACCTCCCTTGCCCATCTGCTATCCAGCAGATTCCCTTCTGACCCCGTGTCCACCAGTGCTGGGGCTTGAAGGGTTAAATCCCCGCTCAGGATTGTAACTGGGAGTCGTGTGGCAATATGTGTGTGTCCCACGTGAATGTTACGACCCCCCCTTAGCCCAGTCTCTAAGGGCGGGTGTTGTCGTTTTGGCCGTTTGGGGCAGTTTCTCTGTATGTGCTCTTTTAAGCTGCAGAGAAAACACTCCCCACGGACCAGCCTCCTCATTCCGTCAGCTGTTCTCATTTTGGCCCTGTGCATTTCCTAGCAATGTCAGCAGGGGGAGCTGTTGCCCCACGGAGCGCTGCGGCTGTGGAGCGTGGGGAGGGCGGAACCTTTTCGAACCCGGAAGGGAGAGGGACGGCGCGTGCCCGGCCACGTCCTTCGTCTCGCTCCCGACGGCATTCCTCCAACCAATTGTCTAACCGTATAACAAGATCGATAAGCCCATTTAAATCCTGCGGTTCTTCCTTAGCTACCAGGTGCTCCTTCAGGACTGACGACAGTCCGTTTATGAAGGCGGCGCGGAGCGCAACGTTATTCCAGCCGGACCTCGCAGCCACGATGCGGAAGTCGACTGAATATTCGGCTGCGCTCCGGCGCCCCTGTTGCATTGACAGCAGCACTGTTGAAGCGGTCTCTCCTCTGTTAGGGTGATCAAACACTGTTCTGAACTCCCTCACAAACCCAGTATAAGAGGTAAGGAGCCGTGAGTTGTGCTCCCAAAGCGCTGTGATCCAAGCGCGTGCCTCACCACGAAGCAAGTTAATAACATAAGCCACCTTGCTGGCGTCAGATGCGTACATCACGGGTCGTTGTGCAAAGACGAGTGAACACTGCATCAGAAAGTCCGCGCACGTCTCCACACAACCACCGTACGGCTCTGGGGGACTTATGTATGCTTCAGGGGATGGTGGGGGGGTTTGTTGAACGACCAGTGGAACGTTAATATCGGGCACAGGGTCAGCAGGAGGAGGAGCCGCAGCAGCGCTCTGATCGTGCGCTTCCACCTGTGTGGTGAGAGCCTCCATCCTGCGATTAAGGATGACGTTTTGCTCGGTCATCAAATCCAGCCGAGCGGTAAAGGCAGTGAGGATTTGTTGCAACTCACCGAGCACGCCTCCTGCAGACGCCTGTGCACCCTCTCTTCCATTGGCTGTCCAACAGATGGGTGACGCCCCTCGGGATCCATGACGCTGGCCGAGATATCCTGTTGTGAAAGTGTAGTGACACGGACCCACAACAGGGGGCGCAAATGAACGGACAATGAAAGAGTCAAATATGAACACTTTACTGTTGTGAATGAGCACAACACAGAGGAATGTGAAATTTAACAGACAGTCAATCACAAGGGTGACGTGTGGGCAGGCTCGAGGATAGAAGACGTCTGTCCTGAGATGAACCGGAACCACACGATTTCCTCCGCCACCTTTTCTGGCAGCCCACACAACAGCTGTATTAAATCCACAATAGAATGACCTAAACCTATGCATAATGTGTTTATGCTGCCACAAAACAACATTTGTGATCCACTGTGCCCCGGCTTCCCCTGTTTCTCGTATCAAGCATTGAAGCAAAAGCTGCAGTCTTGCACACCTCTTTGGTGCCATAAACGATATGTTCACATTTCGTAAACCTGATTTTAAAACTATGCTTTTGAAGTTGCTTTTGTGCATTGTTAGTGGCATCAACCTCGTGAGTGAATGAGCAACTTTTGCATAATCCATGAATGCAGAATATGTAAATTGCAAAACAATGTCATGTGATAGAGGAAATCTGAGCTCAGATTCGGATTCAGTACCCGAGAATTAGCCTAAATCAGTTCTCAAAGTCCATGCAAGAAAAAAAAATTGTTGACCAGTGTTATGCAAAGTTTCTATAATGATTTGGAATGGTGGAGTCCAGAATGTAATTATTAGTGTCCATTGTTCACTGTTGTTACATAATATCTGTAGTTTCCAATCAATGTTTTGGCAGCGTTAATACTTGACCCAAAACACATAAGCATACCAAACAGCAATGCCAGCTGTCCCCAGTTTGTCCGTGATCAAAGTTATACACACACATGTATGCATGTATGTATGCAAACACGTGTGCACGTATACAGAGACCACTTAGCTGTTAATATATGGATGATTTACTGCTGGAATGGCCTGTGAGTTCAAAATTTATTTAATTATCAATTATTCACTGTTTACCTAATATCCCTAATTTCTCCAAAAATATGAGTTCTATCAACTTTGGTTTTCGCTGAGTTCATCCTTGACCCAACATAAGCATACCAAACGGCAAGTGTCACCTCTCTCCAGTTTCTCTGTGATTGAAGCCACACACACACACACACACACACACACACACACACACACACACACACACACACACACACACACACACACACACACACACACACACACACACACACACACACACGTACACAGAGGCTACTTGGCTATAAATATATAAATGTTGGGTGTATTGATGTACATCTTTGGAATTCTGACTCCTTAGGAACACTGATTACATCATTGAGGTCCTGAGTTTAAAATATGTGACAACTTCTATGGTCAACAATCCCAAATTAAGTTTGCAAAGTTCCAACTTGTGTTTCCAAACAAATGCACACATTGATTCTGTGTAAATATTTATTCTCCATTTTTAAGTAGGGCAGCAATTTCACAATGAAGTCAAGCAGCTCTATCACAAGCAAAGCAATATTAGTCAATGCTGGTTTTACTCACTCAATTAAAAAAAAATAGAAAATGGGAGAAGAAATGTTGTAAATATAGCAACAATATGGAAGCAATTCATGGTAATTAGGCTTTTATTTATGGTCCAATAATTGGGCAAATTTGAATTGTTGATGATGTTTTTTCTTTATTCTTCTCTCCCTGTGTTCTTTCATTGCTCGAAGAGAAGATCAAAGCATTTCCACTTGAACGGATGTTAATGGTGCATGTCTGTCATTTCAGACCCAGATAGCCGAGATCACCCCAACTAAAGAAAAACAACCAACTGAGGGTCTGTGTGGACACAATTGGGCTGATTTCTGTGCCCGTTTCATGATAGGACTCCCCTTTAACTTACAAGAAGCGTTCAGCATTCATGTCAACTCAAGTAATTTTATAACCTTTAACTCACTTGCCCTTTTTTCTGCAAAAAAAAAGTCAAAAAACTAAACTGTTACTGAAATCCTGATGAAGGTTGATGCATGTAGAAAATTCACAAATAAAACAGTGTGTTGCAAATCAGCAATCACATGCACCTCATGCTTCAAAGTGTCCCATGAGTCAGGCCACCCGCAGAAAATGACATTAAAAAATAAATGTTGCTTTGCATTGCCGTTGCCTCCGGCATTTCATTTACAGTCCTCCTCCCTCCTGAATTTCAATGAGGTCAAAATGGTGCAGTCCAGACCGAGCAGAGGAAACAAGGTGCATTATGTAGGTGGGAGGTAACCCTGCCATTGAGACACAATTAGCATGAAGCCCAGACCTTTGGAAATAGTGCAGAGGCTGCCGAGAGCCAGCCTGACAGAATGAAAAGATTAAGACTTGAGAAAAGATAGCGGAGCATGGGAAAATCCAAAGGGAACTAGATGGCTGCAGTAGCCAGTGAGTGAAGGCGGGACAATAAGGCAACGTAGTGAAAATGAATGTGCTTCAATCAGCTGCAAAGTGTTTGTGCATTCCTCCACAAACTGAAAAAAGTGTCATTAGTTGCACGTGACTTTTGTTTCTCACTGTGTGTACATGTGAGCTCGTCAGGCGGGTGAAAGACGAGCAGAGCGAACACTTTTCAGTGACAAAGTTCCTTCAAGTGTTAGCAAAACGAGGCCTATCTTCACTGAGCGCTGCTAAATGTGCCCAATGCCAAGCCCAGGTTGCGTTAATGACTTTAATGAGTGCCGCCGTCCTTTGAAATGGTCCTGCATGTTGGTGAAGCCGCGATGGCAGGGTGTTGTTTTCACTGGCGTGTGTGTGTCTGTGGACAAGATAACTCAAAAACAGCTGGGTGGATTTCTTCCAAGTCTGGTGGGAATATTTCCTGGACAGATAAGTAATGTGGAGTTGCATAAGGAAGAGCATCCAACGTAAAACTTGTGCCAGTTCAACATGCAGATCCACTGTGGCAACCCCAAATGAAAACAAGAGAGCAGCCGAATGGTCTTACCTTTTAGATATCTAAAGATGATTAGATGTTGGAGTAGTCGGGTCAAAGATCAAGGAAAGCATGGCTGAAAAACACCTTTTTCTGTATATCTCAACAACCAAGAAACCTTGATGGATGATGCAAATTATATTGACTTATATTAATCAGCAAATATTTGTGATTGATTGGTACGAACAACAACAACAACAAAGTCAGATATAGTAAACAAACAAAAAAAAACAATCAACACCATTACAGACATTATATATATGCTTGTGCACATCTAATCTGTGTTTTTTGGGGGGTTAGAGTTACAGCTTGGTGGGGCAGAACATTTTGATCAGTATAGGTCCATAGTATAATAAACGGGCTGGGATCCAATGAAATGCTGCCAACTCCCAAAGCATCCGCTACAGCCAATTTTAAATTAAGGAAACAGATTATCCACGCTGTGTTGTGAACTGTGACGTTTAGACTTTGCCATTTCCTACAGGCATCATAAGTAATAACCATCGCAGGTTGCAATAGTCTGGAAAGCAGCACATGAGAAGCAGCTGAGGTCAGAAGGTTCACAGCTCGGTCGCTTTGTGTACAGTATGCATTTGTGTGTGTGTGTGTGTGTGTGTGTGTGTGTGTGTGTGTGTGTGTGTGTGTGTGTGTGTGCGTGTGTGTGTGCGTGTGCACCTGCGTCTGTAAAAAAAAAAAATGTATGTGTGCTCTTCACACGCTCGCACCAGCAAATGAGCTGAATTTCATAAACATCTCAACAGCCAGGCCGCAGCAAAAATCTGCAGTACTTACATATAGAGACGAGCAGCTGTTGCTGCGTTCCGTATAGCGTAGCTGAGAGAAGACATCAGCATCGTGTTAGCGGGCACCGTCATCTTCAGGCTGGAAAATAACTAGAAAAAGACAAAGCATGCTCAACAACAAGACACTGAAGGGACTGTTGTTCTACCAAACTGTGATTTAAGTCAATATCACTGAGATTCTGGATGACATCTACATGAAACTAGCTACATTCAACCTGCACAAACATATCAGTGCATAAAAACCAAAAACTAACATACATTCTTAGTTTCATAGCATTTTGAACAGTTCACATTAATTGATATTTTGAAATAAAAACAACACCAGGAGGCTGTTTTATCCTTGAATTCCTAATGTGTCCATGAAGTCTGCAGAGCAGGTTGCTGAGTGGATTAAGGATCTGGCCTGCAAATATGTAGACTTGGGTTTGAATCCCACTCGTGCTACCCATCTGTGTCCTTTGACAAGACACTTAGTCTGCATTGTGCTGTAAAGGGGTACTGGTGTTGTCTGGGGAAGAAACCTGAATCGGACTGGCATCCCATCCAGTCCAGGAGGAGTCAGTGACTCTCATCCACTTCACATTATGGAATCTAGAGATGAGCACCGGCACAGATGGACCTCATCCTATGGTCACATTAGCGACAAATGAGGGCAACAAGCATGTGCCTTTAGTTGCTTGATGGGCATTCCTGGGATGTGGCCAGCTCGTGGTTATTTGGCATTAAAATGTGCAATATTTAATAATAGCTTATAAAGGACCGAAAAAACAGAGACTGTCGCTATGACTTTTTCCTCCATGCTTGACTGCTTTGCGGAACAAAAGTTCACTGGATTTGTTTCAGTACAATGTCTTTCACAGTGATGTTCCTGTATCGCAAGTTAGCATGCTAACACCACTGTAAGATGTCTTGTAAATAACGTCAGAGGTAGTATCTGGTTACACAACCAGTGCTTTTAGATTTACAAGTGTTTATTTCTCTTTAACTTTTACAAAATATGATTAAAAACAGTGAACCTTTTTTCTCGGTTAATAGCCGTTATGGAGTGTTTCATGTGATCTTGGTGTATTTTGTTTGAGCACGCTGCTAGCTGATACCACGCTGTCTTTTTACTCAGATTGGCAGTTACCATGTTGCATCGCTTGTCATTTGCATAAAATACACTTGTCGTCTATTTTGGCCCTGCCTGCCTGGCGGAATACCAGCTATTGTCTCTTGTCACTGCAAAACACCAACTCTGAACGTCAATTCATTGCTTTGCATCTGTCGCCTGTAGCTAATGTGACCGTAGGGTCAGAGCATCCATAGGACCCAAAGCCAATTTTGACCCAACTGGTACCTCCAAAGTTATAGTTACTCAGTGCACCATAGCCTCCTCAGAGATGTATGATAACTTGTAAGTGGTAGTTTATAGTCACGTAGGTGTCAGTTAACACGTACAAAGGGGTCAAGATTTAAAAATTCTCCAGCAAAGCTCTACTGTCCATAATAGATGGATATAATAGATTCCATAATAGTGCAGTTTGCAATATATACAGCCAAATATTATGTCATGGTGTTAAAGGCAATGGCGAGTTCCATACTTGCGACTGAAGGCTCCCACACAGGAGTGACCACACACACACACACACACACACACACACACACACACACACACACACACACACACACACACACACACACACACACACACACACACACACACACACACACACACACACACCTGCATTCACTACCAATACTGACGACTGCCTGCTCCATAGGCATACCATTCAGTGCCGTTTTTGTCCTGCCCAGGGTTTTATCAACTTTGTTTCAGTTTTCTTCCATTTTATCCTGGATTTGGAGTTTCAACTTGGTGCTTTCCAGCCTGTCACTCAGACAGTGTGTGCGCGCCATGGAAGGGGCAACCCTGCAACGAGTGCGAGTGTTTTGATGGCCAAAGCATTTGCCACTCCCTGAGGACCGTCAGCAAACATGTGGTGCTGTGACAACTTTGTGGTAAGCAGTGATGTGTTTGTGGTGGATCATGCAAGTTGGGTGATGACACACACCTCTAAAAGTGCTGGGCCACTGCATGATGAGGTCAAGTAGCCGCTTCCTTTCCTCGTCAGATTACACCTTTCAGTTATTAGTCAGGTACCCCTTTTACTGCTGGGTGGACAGGAGAAGGGCATCGTGTGCCAGTCACAGCCGGGTCTTAAACGGGCAGCTTTCTGCAGAGAAAGCCAGTGCTCCAACCACTGAACCCGTTAAGTGTAGTTCCACTTTAAAATGACACAACTGGGGTTGTGTCAGGAAGAACATAACATAAAACTTGTGCCAAACCCCAAACAGGACCTGTATAGGATCTGCTGTACCTGAACCTCTCTGAAGTGGATGTATTTGAAACCCAGTCGACGGGAAACATTTTAGTTCAATAAATCAGTCCCTTTGGCTCGTCCCTCATTTCACTCGAGGTCACCACAGCAGATCAGATGTGGATCTGCATGTTTATTTGGCACAGGTTTCAACCCAGACACCCTTCGTGACTCAACTATACATTACATGGAGAATGGGCAGGAGTGGCCTTGAACCAGGAACCTTCCTCACTGGAAACAAGCGCATTTATCCCCTTGACCACCCCCCTTTGGTTTCATTTTGTCTAATGTTGGCAGAGGTACCAAAAAGGGGAGAATAAGGAGAAGGATTCTAGGGGCCCATGATTGAGGGCCTCTTCACACATAACACAATTGAAGCCGACTGGCACATGAAAAGGGAATTGCATGTCACTTGTGAAAAATTGGAGCCGCCTCAAATGCCTTGTACAGCTGTCACCACAACCATTTGTGCACACAAGCGGCCAAAAGACAGCGAATGCCCATTCCGCCCCTCTGTCGGCAGGTGTCGGCCAAATTCCAGGTACCACACACAAACATCCACTCACCGGGCACATAGAAAAGGCGGGGCTATTCGTGCTCCTGGCATGACAGTAGACAGCAGGTGACCACATTCAAGCTGTCTGTGAAAAGTGTCTAAGTGCCACACGAGTGTGGCATAACCTAGCAACACACATGTAGCCTGCCAGAGTGTCGGCTCCTCCCCCAAACACATGTGGTGTGGGTGTGTCATGCCCCCCCCTGCAACATGCGGGGTGGGGGCACAGTGCATGAAATGTTGATATGTATGTACAGACATGATCACATGGGGACCAGTCAGCCACGTCTGAACACACACAGCACAGCAAGGCACCTCTCAGCTGATCGCTGCTCAGCCACTCACTGACAGCTGGAAATGACGGCTCAGTGTGCACGACGTGTTACATTAAAAACACAGACCACAGCCAGGACAAGTATAAGATAACTGAAAAGTTATCTTCGATAAAGTTAAAACAATAAACCACCCAAAAATGTATCAGAAGTTACAGATAACCAATAAATTCCAGTACTGTCTACTACTTCTGTCTACTGTACTTAGAACTACTAACAAGCTGATTTTGAGTTTTAACACCACGATCGCTTTTGGAAGCATCAAAAGCAACAACAGACCCAAACAATGAATCAGCACTTCTGTCTTTGAACATCCTGCTCCCTGCTGGAAGCTTCTGTTTACTACATGGCTTCCAGCACAGACACAACTGAGAGGAACCGCAAAGCTAAACTCTCTACCCAATCATAACACTGCCATCAGGCAGAGGTCTTGGAAAATAAAGCAGTGCTGAGTTATGGTTTGGTGTATAAATAAAATGAATACTGATAGAATAACTCCATTAATGTCAATTCTGTCATTTGTGCAAAGTTAACATATAATATATAACTTTTAATGTTGAATAATGCATTAATTCTGAGGTTTTGTAACAATCTCAGAGACATGGCATTGTGGGTAAAATGTGCCTCTGCTCACACTGATTGAATGATTCATTCTATGTAAACCAACACGTTAATGTGAGATGTGTCATGTGCTGGTGTTTACAGATAAATGTCCTTTTGTAAAATATGCCATTTTTTATTTGTAATAAAAGGCATTTTAAAAAAAAAAGTCAAGTTGTAATTAGATAACCGTCTGATATAACTGGTGTCAAAATAAATAGAACACTGCCATTTGCCCTATTGATGTATCCCATAATCATGGGGAGGGTGATGGTCTAGTGGTTAAGGTGTTGGGCTTGAGTCCACAAGCTCATGGGCTCAAATCCCCACCTGACTGGAAAATCACTCAGGGCCCTTGGGCAAGGCCTTTAATCCCCTATTGCTCCCGGTGTGTAGCGAGCGCCTTGTATGGCAGCACCCTGACATCGGGGTGAATGTGAGGCATAATTGTAAAGCGTTTTGAGCGTCTGATGCAGATGGAAAAGCGCTATATAAATGCAGTCCATTTACCATAATCCCTTGCACGCCAGACAGTCGCTGCAGTCAAACAACATATAGAGAATCCACATGATGACAATTGCAAATTAATATTATACAACAAAAATGTATTTTTTATGCTTTTCATCACGTTAATAAGAGACTGCTGCATGATACCCTGAAAACTTGCTAAAACAATTATAACAAATAATCCGTGTCTGCTATATTTAATCTGCGTGGAATTTAATTAACGCAAAGCGAATGTCAGATATATTATATATATTAGTCTGGTACGAAGTGGACAAACAGTGTTGTAAAGAACATTAATCAAGACGTTAAAGAGCAAACTTCACTTTCCCCCAGAACGACATGATCAGGAAGCGAGCGCAGCTCACAGCAACTCCCATTGAAAATAACGGAGAGACATCCTGTGATTCTCACATGTTTACATGAAACAAATGCAATAACAACGTCTATAAACCCAGAGAATATATTCATGAGAGTTTTAGTTACAATATAAAAATAGTTTTATGTTGCGTTGTTAATGGTGTTGTCCGTGTGCAGCGGTTAAAGTGCAGCATGATCAAAGCATCTCAATGTAGTTCTCAATGTTACTGAGATCTCGCAGTGCAGCGACCTCTCTGAGGTTTTGCGGGATTTGAAACGTCAATAGGGCGAATGATCTACTTGTGCCAGTGTGAGTTTTGGCCCTTTTTCAGGTGATTTTTCATTCGTGCGAGAATTTTTTGGATCGCACAGAGTTTCAGGTTAATCACGCGTCCTGCATTGTTTTCTATACATGGATTAACGAGTTGTGTTTAGCATCTCATGACCACCTCCTGATTGTGATCGTATGGTTGAATGAAAATCAAACCTGTTTGATATTCTGGTCGGTCGTTGTAAGGGTATCCAACCAAAGAAGCATCCAACCTCTTGCACTGTGGCTGTGCAAACACCGCAGACCTGTCTTGTAATTTTTTTTTTTAACTTTGATGTCTCCCATCGAGAGTTTTTGTAAATTAAGTTTGGAAAAAAAAGCATCCGTTTACGTTTTCCTTCTGGAAACACGAGTCCGACGTGGTTTTTAAACGTATGAGTACAGTGATTGAAAATATCAGCTCAGCTTCAGTTTGAATACTACCATGAACACTACTGGCCAGTAGATGGCAGTAGAGACCTTGAAAACGTGCAAACACAAAATTGCGGGTAATCTGTGTTGCTACTTGCTACGTTTAAGATGCATGGAATTTAATAAAAGCAAACACAATAACGTCTAAACTCAGAGAATATATTCACGTGAGTTTTAGGTACTACAGTTTAATGCTGTTGTCCTGATCAGAGTGTCTGAAATGCACTTCTCCTGTCGTGAACGTACTGAGATTACCGTACTAAGATTACCGTACTGAGATTACCCTATCACCCATAATGCACCTGGACACAGCATGCCCCACTCTAAAACCTTAAAAATTAGCGCATTACTTTAAAACTAAAACATATAGCTAATATTTTCACTTTATAAAACTTCAGAAGTGACGTTAGTTTAAATAACTTGTCCAAAATAAGTTTGGTTAAAATTTGAACCATAAGTTAAAAATGTATGCCTCTGGATGACTTGGGTGATACTGGCCGCGTATCAGTATGGGGTTTAAAAAATTAGGTTTTTTTTTTTTTTTTTTGGTGACCAATCCTCCTTTGCCTGCAGAGAACAGAGCAGTTTCTTCTACAAGCAGCTCTCCTCTGTTTGCAGAGGGTAGAACTACACATCTGTTCACTTTTGTTTACCATGTTAATGGTCTAAAAGTTATCGGACAAAAATTTATTGGAAGATAATTAGTCCAATAATGGTTTTCAAAGTTATCTGAAAAGATAATCCGATAATGAAAACTTTGTCTTCGATAATTATCGGTTATCGGATTATCAGAACTGTGCCCACCACTGCAATTACATACCAAATAACTAAAATGGACTGCATTTATATAGCGCTTTTCCATCTGCATCAGACGCTCAAAGTGCTTTACAACAATGCCTCACATTCACCCCGATGTCAGGGTGCTGCCATACAAGGTGCTCACTACACACCAGGAGCAACTAGAGCAGGGGTGGGCAACTTGTTGTAGAAAAGGCCAAGAGGGTGCATGTTTTCTTTGCAGCCACTGATTCCAACAGTTGACTCCCAACAGCAGGTGGAATGTTTTACAGTTCCCCATTTTGTTTTTGGTTTGCGAATTTTCTCTCGGTTACTGCGTCTTTCATGTTATGTGTGAACGGGCCCTGACAGAGGCCCAGAGGCCCCTAATACAATTATAACAATGAGAAAATAATAGGGGGGCAGTCAGATTTCGTTTCATGGGGCCCAAAATCCCTGGCAGTGCCCTTGATAGCTGGTAGTACCGAATGCTTTGGGATCAATGAAGTTTCCATCACATCAAGTTTAGATCAGTTGTTGTCACATTTTAGCAGTGAATTTTTGGAACAACTTTCAATTTCTATCAAGATAACACTCAGCTGGTGTAAAAAGTTAGTTTCACTTTGAACATCAGTGTTTGTTATTCTGTGCAGCCTTTAAAAAAAAAAGTCAGCCTTACAAAATGATCATTTTCCAGAGTATAAAACTTTCAGTCAGCTATAAAACTGAATTATTTTTTTACTAACCCAGGAAGTGACTGAGTTAAGTAGCAAACTACTGGAGTAAGGGAACAGTAAATGAAAATCAATCCATCAAAGCAAAGTGGGCATAAATACTGGACTGTGTTGATGAAATTAATTCTAACTTGACCCAATACACATTATGAAACACCAGAAACGGAACAGGAAGTCCTCAAATGTTTCCAAGAAATATTGAGCAGACAAAAATAGCAAAAGGTTGGCAGTGGAGAAATGAAGTGATGTATGTAAAATGTAATTAGCAGTACGTGGGACAGGTGTGACAAAATCCAACAGGTGAAACCAAGTAAGACAATGAGAGGAGGAGAAAAGGTGAGTAAAGTTTACAGCAACATAGAACTGTGGGGGAAGTCAGTGCTTCCAAAATAAGAGTCCAGGCAGAGGCAAGATATGAAATCAACCGCCAACATTAGTTTCCAGTTCTTCAAAATTCTACCTTGGAAAACATTTTCTAGGTCAAAGTCCTGTTAGAAGTGACTTTTCATAAGTTAAATTGGATGTGATCAAACTTCAGGAGGATGTATTTAGTTCAGGTGCTTGAATCAAAGGGTTTGTTGTGGTATTGTCAGGGATTTTTCCCCAACTATTACAGTTTCTGAATTCTTTTTGAGATAATTTTCACAGAACATTGGTTCTCCCTGCTATGCACATTTTGTCACTGCTTTAAATCCATAACAGAAAAATGAGAGTGATTGAGGCACTTTTGATTGATATATAATGCAAAATGTACACCAAATGCGCTTTTCAATATTAAATTCAAATGTCCACAAAATCCACAATCTGGATCAGATTCGGATACAACTTTGTCAGGTAATAGTGAGTGCCAGTCTGCACCTCACAGTCAAATATGAGAGTGATTGGGGCATGTTTGATTAAGATATAATGTAAAATATACATTAAATGGTGTTTTCAATGTAAAATTTAAATGGACGCAAAATCTGTAATCTGGATCAGATTTGGATCAAACTGTCAGTAGATAAAGTATGCCATCACGCTCTCAAATATCAAATAAACTTTTTGACTTTTTTGACAGTTATGAATTTTTGAAAATTTGTTTAATCTTAGAGATTTGGATTTTTCCAATTTGCCAAGATTTTTCCTGACTTTGACCTATGACCTTGAAAACTGAATCAGTTCTTGTCTATAAGGATATGAATCCTCTGTAAAAATTTCCTTTTGCTTCCAGCAGCTGCAGTTTGTTCTGGCAGTATCTGCATTTCCAGGGGTCAGAGAAGGCAAAGGTTATGACAGGACCACAAGCCCTGAAAGCGCAACGTTTCCCAAGCAGCAACAGCTCACACACAACGAGCAAAGCGGCACGAGTGAGCAACATCTCTCTGAATTAGAAAAGCAAACAAAAGTGGAAATGGTTGAAGCAGCAGAATGTCACGCCGGATCACGAGCAGATGTACAGCTGAGTGTGGAGTGCTGTGGAGCAGCTGCCTGACAGCACGGTGGTGCTGTAGCCAGGCCTCACATGACCACATTGTCTGTTTAGCATTCATCATACACTCTTATAAATTATCTTAAACGTGATGCCAAGCACGCCTGCCTCATCCAAGCTTTCGCTGCCGGAGTTCAACCGCAGCTTTACAGTTGCGGAGGGAGAAAAGCAAAGATGGCAGAGTCTTCCTCACATGTATCTTTCCCTTTCATTTCCCAGCAATTCACTGAAGCTTTAATGTTTGTTGAAATGCATCTACTGGCTGCACTACACACGGCATTCAAGAAGGCTGACTGAGGGCGAGCGGCACAGCTTTCCTGCAGATGTGGAATGGAGTGCAACCTTAAAGAGTGGGGCGATAATTTGTAGATGTTTGTTAATATTTTTATCAGTCAGGTGAGTTGTCCATCAGCCTGCAGAGCCTCATTAACACGCTGGTTGATGAGGAAAATGTGCAGAAGATTTGGGTTTTCGGTATATTTGGATGTCGTAACTCTGTACAACCACAAATCAGAAAAAAAATTTGGAATGGTGTAGAAGATGCAAATAAAAAACCCACAGTGACTTTTTCTGGTCAACTTCATTTCATTAGTGAATAAACATCCTTTCCTGCATTTAAGACAAGTAAAACATTCCAAAAACAGTCATGATACTCAAGTGTTTACTACTTTGTACTTCTCATAACACTCAAGACATTTTGGCATTGAGTCTACAAGTGATGAAGCACTTTAATTATTATTATTTTTTTTTTGTCCCATTAGTCATGCAAACACATCTTATTCTTCATCTTCTTTTCTCAATTTTTACCCTACCTAAAAAAAAAATTCAGCTTTTAAGGTACTTTTGTTGAGTATAATGCCCACGTGTTGCATATCAAAATGTTAAGAACAATCCCATCTTTCCAAATTTTAGACAAATTGAATAAAAGCTTCACCAGGATGCAGGGGAGCATCATTTGTGCTTTAATGATTAAAGTGTTAAGATTTTCCACATATTCTCTATTGGGCGCAGGTCAGGACTGCAGACAGACCAGTGCAGCATCAGTGCTCTCTACTTCCTCAGCTGTGCCTTTGCAATGTAATAGATAGTGATTTTGCATTGTCTTGCTGAAAAATACATGGATGCCCCTGGAAAAAGATGCTGTCTTGAAGGCATCATATGCTGCTTGAAAATGTCAGTGTACTCATCTGTACTATTGCTGCCATCACACAAGTGGGAATTATCTTTGCCAAGGGCACTGACACAGCCCTATACCCTATACAGACCCTGGCTTTTGGACCTGTTGCTGGAAGGTCCTTTTTGCCTTTGGCCACAGCGTCCATTCCTTCCAAACAAGATCTGGAACAGAGATTTATCTGACCACAATACATGTTTCCACTGTGTGATGGTCCAACCCAGATACCTCAGAGCCCAGAGCAGTCAATGCCACTTCTGGACAAGGTTAGCATAGTGCTTCTTTTTGCACAGTAAAGTTTTAAGTTGCATTTGTGAATCTAAGGCCATATTGCAGTGCAAACATTTCCCAAAATATCTCCTTGCCCATGTGGTTATATCAGCTATCGATGAATGATGGTCATGTCGTCTGTGGAACCAGAGATCACGAGTTTTCAGGCTTGCACCTTTGCCCTTTACATACTGAAATTCCTCCATATTCCTTGAATTATTTAATGATATTATACACTGTAGAGGAAGAAATATTCAAATCTTTCCAATCTTTCTTCTAGGAACATTGTTTTATTTTAATTTTTCAAGAATTTGCATATTTGTTGACAAACTGGAGATGTTTTTCCTATCTTTACTCCTCAAAGACTGCTTTAACATGGAAGTGGAAAAATGTTACTTCCTACTCCTGATATAGGGTTGAGTTCTTGGCTTTATGCATAATTATCTATGGTTTGTTTGAGCTTCTTTTTAGTATTCTGATGTTCAGGCTTCTTAAACATGTGCACACTCATGGTCAAATCAAACAGCCAATGAAAGAGTGAAAATGTGTTGTTTGTTCAAGTAGTGAATGTGCTTTTAATTAGGAGTCATTAAAGCAAAGGTCTGAGAGTCGCTGTTGTTCTACGAGGACACAACAATCAATCTCTATAAACAAGCTTTTCGGAGGATTTTTGGGGAGGAACTCTGTTTTAAGGAAGTCAATAGTTACTCAGTGCCACATCCTTTTCTAAACACCGGGGAACTCTTAAGTCAACATGGAAATCATCTTAATGGGAATCATGTTTTGATGACATGTTTGGATTTTGCGTTCCCCGTCTACTCCAGTGGAAATTCAACGCCACCTATTTTGCACCTTCGTTCAAAATGAATTGTTCGTGCGGGCAGCTGCAAAATACATTATAGCTGACTTTGGCATAACAGGCTTGGAAATCAGTTTGTTCCAGTCTGAGCTCGGCATCTTTACTATTTTATAAAGCTTATCCATGAGGACTTTCCTGGCACTCTAAAACCAGAACCTTAGCTTGAGTTTGCCTCCGCCAAAAGCAAATCACCCAAGACAGGAAGCAGTCTTATAGCCAGCTCACTGCAAAAACTCAAAAGTCTCACCAAGTACTAGAAGGCACTCAGATATCGCATACCTCTGCCAATGCCACATATGGTCCTGAAAATATGCTCCAGGTCAATTTTAAAACAAAATCTCCAATTTTCTAGGTCATTATCTATCTGCTCACCAAATTTAATCAATAGGCATTCACAACTTTTTGAGTTAAATGTTACTTTGGGCCAAACATTCTTCCGGATCTCAGTTCCAGAATATATTTTGGATCATCTCCAAAACTGAATCATTTATTTCTCAGTCTTGTCCACCTATTTGCCTAATTTCCTTTCAAATCAGTTCATTACTTTTTGAGTTATTTTGCTAACAAACAAACAAACACACAAACAAATGCTGCTGAACTCAGGACCTCTACGGTGGAGGTGCATACCGAGTTCTGAATCTGAGTTCTAGTCAAAATATATAATTGCCCTTAACAGAATACACAATCACAAAGGAAGAGTAATCTTGGGTTCAATATCAAAATATCTTGGGTTTAAAATCAGAATCACTACATATTGTTTTATGATTTGGGGTTACAAACCATCACTTTCATAACCAGCTTTTTATTTATTTATATTTCTGACAAGTCACTGAATATATCTTGGACTTCATTTACCTCAGTTATGAAGAAATACAAACACCATGGTAGTGTCGTTCTGTATAATGGGAGAGAAAAACCTAAATTCTTTATTCTCCCTAGAATAGCTTAAAGAAACTTTTAAAGAAATTAAAAAACACATTAAAAGTGTGTTACTCTGAAAGGTTGTCCAAGAAATTTCACAGCACAGTCTAACTGGATTAGGACACAATTTGCAGCCAAAGTGAAGGGGAAAACAAATCTGGTTTGTAATAGATGAAGGTCATCATGACTCAACAACAGCTTTATTATTATTAAAATATTATTTAAGACAAATGGCCAAAGAAACAGAACAACTGAAGACCTCCCATAAAACCTTTGCATACCAAATTTTAGATGCATTTGAGTAACCAGGAATAATAAACGCTGGTCTTGTCATGTAGCATGCACTGTTCACACTCAGGATATATTCTGCAGGTAATCAATATGCACATGATAAGATCCTCTGCCACACATGAAGCCCAGGAACCATCTGGACAAAATCCAAAACCAGCAATGACCCTTCATCTGCCACCCTAATGAATCAGGAAGATTCATGTCAGCCCTCATGAATGTTTTACTTCCCGCGGTACTGAGGAACAATGTGCCCTTTGTGGATCCAAACTGTTCCTGCTTTCCTATGGGGTCAAAGCCCTGATGTCTTCTATGTCTGGTGTCTCGAATACCTGCCATGTGGTTTTCAGCACCAGAGGAGGCGCTGTGGAGTTTATTTACACCCAGACACACATTAAGAGTGTGACTGTTGTTATGACTGCTCCAGCCTTCCCAAAGTGGTTCCACTTCCTAAAGGTTCCTGCAGGACTGAGCCCCTCTGTGAGTTTGCAGTAATCTACCCAGATTCAGCGTGCCAGTCTTCTTCGGGTTTACAGCTCTCTGCATTTTCTCTCATGGCGTCACTACCCTCGATGACAGACAAGATAAGCACATTGCAACCTGAATTTCTAATCTATGACCTAAAAAAAAATCTGCTTAATAAACCCCCAGATGTAAATAATTGTTGAAAGCAATATAGCCCTGCACCAGAGTCCACGAGATGTTTTGCTTGGCTCTGAGCCTGATGGTGCACATTCATTGTGGTCCTGAAAAACCTTTTTTGTTCAGACTCAGAATGTTTTAAACTAAAGCTCAGAAAGTTTTAGTTTTTTCTCAATAGAATGCTACATGAGTTTGAAGGTGGCAACTGTTACCGCCAACAAGGACATGCACACTAAGTAACTAACTAGCGTGTCCATAACAATCACCTTGGAAACCAGTTGGCACAAATTAATTCTTTGTGTTTCAGTGATAACGTCATATAATGGTTCTGTTCGGCCCTGATATTTGACTATTTCTGTCAAATAGAACCAGTTTGTTCTTGATGAACACAAAGTCCCTTCAGCACCCATATTGGTTCCAAACCCTTTAAGTTAAATTCCGTATATTCCGAAGTATAAGTTTCAGGTGTTTTTTCCTAGTTTTGGAGATCCTACAAGTTGTACTCAGTTGCTACTTATATCCTGAAAAATCACACATTCTTTGATAATAAAAATAATCGTAGCAGTAATAATAATAATTTTATATAGGTCTTCCCCCCCAAAACCCCTCCAATAATAAAATAATAAATGTCAATTATAATACACTACTCTGCAATAATGCACAAAAAAAAAAAGAAAAAATCTAAATTAAAGAGCTGATAATACGGAGAAAAATGCGAATTATGCTCCATTGTGAGTTATATGTGTTTATTTCCACTTCAAAAGCATTTTTTTAAACAGGTGCGACTTACACTCCAGAAAATACAACAGTTATGACCATGAGTTTGAAGTTTCAAGAGCATCCAAGATTAATGTGACCAACAGAAAGGTCCTATATGACTTCATATTTATGTCTAATAGTAATAACTAGAGAAATACTGTACCTGTATTAATGGTAAATGTCACCACCACCAGGTGGAGATACTGCTCCATTTCAAGAACTTTGTGTATAGGGTGCTGTGGGACATGACAAAGGCCAAACTGCTGCCTGTGTTAGTTGATAGGTGCATATTAGCCAGCTGGTTGAAACAGCTATTCTTTATATCCCCTATACATCATTGGTATGAAAGAAATGAGGAAGTCATGAAATTTTTGCCAACAAGTTTCACTTCCTTCAACCATTTATATTTGATCATTTTTGTCAAACACTCAAAAATTAAATAAAGCTACAAAATCTTAAAACTTTGAACTTTGTTTACATCAGTATATTCAATTTGAAGAGTTTTGCTTACTTTTTGATGAAATCTCAGCCAACTGTGTCGCTTTGGAATGTGAATGACATTTATGTGAACTCAGGTTAAAATGAGGGCAATGCAAGTATTTTTGAATTTCTGCACACTGAATAATTTTTGCAAATTTCCCCTTTCAGGGTTTCATAGTTTGTAAAATGAATAAATAAAATAAACTACAGAAAAAAGAAAAAACATCTTAAATAAATACCTTTTTTATTCTGTTATTGTCTTTTTACAGGTACAAAGCATACAGCATGTTATAGTTTTATCAAAAGTGGAAAATATTGATGTTACATATGTAACAAATGTAAAAAATAAGTCTTCAATCTTACTTTCCCTGAAAGTAAGAACATACATTTCAGCGTATGAAAATATCCATAAAAACACAGCTTAAGTAATTTAAGTTAATAAACAGTACAAAAATGTAGAAACCGTACAAGTCAAAATAATGGACAAGGACACCAACACATGGCTCCATGATTCCTCATGAACAGCAACAAAATGTACACAATTCAACATATTTTAGTTTGGGGTCATGATGACATGATCCGTACATCATCATTTCCTGGAACGCTTGGCTAGTCAGAAAATGCTAATGTAGTCTCCCCGACAAATAACACTGCCTTTGACTGAACTAAGATCAGAAACACAGATGAAGAACAGTTTTGACCCAAACTAAAATTCACAAATGCTTGTGGACATAGTTAATCTTGGAACTGTTGGAAAATTTCACCAAATCTCCGCAAGCACCCAGAAACACACTTATTACAAACACCAAGTCATATTTACCAGATGCTAACTACTAACGAATGAGATGCTAAGTCATAATTACAAGATGCCATGTCATATTTATGACATCCTGAATCATGATGACGAGAAAAGTCATGACACTACGTTATAATTACAACATTACTATGAAATGCTGAGTGATAATTATAAGATGGTGAGTCAAAATTATGAGACACTAAGTCATAATCATCAGATGCTAAAACATAATTACGACACATCAACACCAGCCCTATAACACCTTTGTGCCACACCAGGCTCGCCCGTCATATGGTTTAAAACTGGGTGAATGTTTTTATGTTGATTGGAATTTCTGAGTCGTAACTGTGAGATGCTGAACTACAATTATGAAATCTCATACTTCTGACTTACGAACTTATAATTATGAAAAAACTACTTAATAATGACAGGGAGAAGGTCGAGTGGTAGGTCTTTATTACTAAACTGGCAAATGTGATTATTAATGTCACCTCAACTCCTATCTCTAAGCTGTGAATTCGATTGACATTACTGCAACGGACAGGCAATGTTCAGTAGGTAATGAGGAACAGAAATTTTTGATTTAGATTTAATGTTTCTCTTAAGCCATTCAGTTTCACAAAATATGTTGTAATGTTGGTCTAGTTGAGTCTGGGTTTATAAAAGGCCTTTAAAGTCATCCAATGGCGCCAAAGACAAAATCAGTCATGTTACAGGAAGCGTTTTCTGCCTTACTGCATTGCAAGTCGTCTTATCATTTTGAATAAAGTAAAAAACAAACAGCATGTACGCCAAAGTTCTCTCGCAATATACAGTTTTCTTTTTAAGGGAGAAGGTCACCATATTCTACAACATTGTAATAAATAGCCTCATACATACTGTTCAGCTTCTCCTTCATTTAGAATGGTCACAGAACCGTCACCACTGTTCATTTCAATGTCTTTTGCTGCTGCATTCTCCGGCAGCAAAGCTAGGTCCTTGAACACATCTACATAATGTCCAAAGCCGGGGCCCCAGTTTAACAGATTGTCCCAGTTGAAGCTCCCAGTTTGCTGGCCCAGTTTGTGGGACAAGGTGTAATGCTGGTCTACAGGGGGCATCGGGGCAGTGCCAGGTCCCCCTTCAGCCCTCCGGCTAGAGTATCGCCTCTGCTTGAGCCTTCCACCATAGTCTTCATCGTCAGCGTCTGATTCATTGACTTGGGAGAGTTTAGGAACCCGGGAGCTGTATGTCACAGGCTTGTCCCGGTCATACTCCATCTCGGAGCAGGTGAAGGAGTCATGTGAGTCACTTTCTGAAGAGGACTCTGGAGCAGGGATGCCATCGGCAGGGTTGCGGACCCTTGACAATGGCCTGCGGCAGTCTTCTTCTGAGCTAGAGCGCCCATGATCGGCGCTGCAGATGCTCGGGTTGCGAGGGCGTGGAGTGTTCAGGCGCTCCACTTCCTCGATAGATAGCCCCACAGGCGGTCCTGTCTCCAGTGGGATCTGCTCAATTGGCTGCTTCAGGCGGCTGCCTGGCCTGGAGGTGTGACCATGGCTGGCCATGGTCTGCGGGCTCTTGCTACGCCTCCCCAGCCGGGTGGCATAATTGAACATTGGCGGTGGCTGGCAGACGTCATTATGCAAGTCCAGTGGGCTGCCCTCACGACGCGACAAATTAAGTTCTCTGGTTGGCGTGTTTCGATAAAAAGATGAGGGCTTGGTGAAAGGGGCTGGGCTGTGTCTGGAGAGAGGGTTTGGGGTGGGACAGGCTGAATGGGAGTGGCTGAGCTGGGTGGACCTCAGGGCTTGGGTGTACTGAGGCTGGTAGGTGTAGCTCGTAGCTCCGAGGGGTAAGGGGGACTGTCTTGCAAAGCCCAGCGGGCTGTGTCTCTGGATTGAGAACTTGGGTGTGTGGCTACGAAACTGCTTGTAGTGCTGGATGATATCAGCATCTGATGGTGCAATACTGCTAGCATTGTCTATATCATAGTGCTCAATATCTGCATCTGGGCCATTGCAGGGGGCACAGGGCGCAGTGGGGACAGTCTCATTGTTGTGGGGAATGTCTGTCTCATCATAAATCAGATAAGGATTCTCTCTCTCAATTATGTCGGGTTTGGGGTTCCCTTCTGGTTGCTTCCGTACAGTCATGTCATCGCCATATGGGGGGATGTTATCTGGATCATCAAACGCAACATTCTCACTACCCTTCTTCTTTTTCTTCTTCTTTTTCTCCTTGGGTTTCTTCTCCTTGGGTTCTTTTGGTACTTTAGTCTTGTTTCGGTCCTTGCAGTGGTTGCACAGGATCAGACTGAGCACAACCAGGGCGAGGATGGTCGCGCAGCCACCAACAATAGCCGGAACTGCCCAGATGGGCAGTATCATCTCGTCTGCAGCGGGGCTTGGGCTGCAGACATATCCACCATTGCTGGCTGTCTTACATACGGTACCCTGAGGACACTGCACACCCAGACAGGCCACTAACGTCTCACAAGACTTCCCTGTGTAGAACTCGGAGCAGACGCAGCTGAAACCAAAGCGGTCTGGCACACAGCTTCCGTGGTTCTGGCAGGGACTGGAGGCGCAGTCGCCCGGTGGGACACACTGGTATGTGTACCACTGGTTGACGCACATCAAGCCATCCCAGCATGGGTTGCTCTCACACAGGTTGGGACCCCTGCAACCAATCTTGACAGACAGACTTGTCTTGGTTAACGTAACTAGGCTGTTTTCTCCAGTAAATGGCAAGATCTCCCCGTTGTACTTCACGTAGGCCAAGCAGCCATCGAAACCTACAAACGAATGAAAAGAAAAATGTTTTTTAGTTAACAAAAAACAGCAGCTCGGACAAAACAGTGGCCTGGAGTGGAACTATTTCCGATTGCCACCAGAATGATGGGTTTTGAAAACATCTTTTGTAAATAAGACGATTTGAGAGCTATAATCAAAGCTGAAGAAATTTTGTTTAGAGGGGTTCAAGCCCAGGACGAAGTTTGATTTTCTTTGTAGCGCTCTTGAAAAAATATTAAAGATCACCCGAATCACACACTGGCAATTTTATGAGAATAAATATGAAATGTTTTCTCCAGTATAGAATCCATCGTGTGACCCGTTTTAGCTTAAAGACATACATCTGGCTTGGATGAACGTTTCCGTGTCTAATTCAATCATTTGCTGTGTGTGTTGCCTCACAGCACTGCCTCGCCGATGTAAATAGATTTTTATTGAATTTATCCCAGTGCAGATTAAATCCATTTGTTTCTTTTCATTAGCTCTGGAAAAGTGAACACACAACAGAACACATTGTTCAGATGCACGTCGAGGTAACGGGCAGTCTGCCACCAGTCTGCCTTTGTTTTGAAACATGCCCTCAAAGAGGTCAACAAATCAGTCAAATTGCTCGATTTTACCATATCAGTCCAGAGTACCAGTACTATATGAAAACCCTGTCATTCACCTTTTCCTTTGTCTGATTTAATCCTACAAGATGGGACTAATAAATGAAATGAAAATAAAAGTTATCAAAGGCATGCATAACAAATCAAATGCATATTAATCTGTGACGAAAACCAAATGTACATTCAGAGCAGGCAAAGCTCACACAAGTCCAACAGGGTCTTTGTGGGGAACAAACAATATATTTGAGCAATGTGTGTCTGTTTGTCCCCCTAATCCTCTCAGGTGCTACGGCTGATTACCACCAAACACGGCGTTTGGATGAAGAGTGACCCCAGAGATTCCCTTAAAGGGTTTGTTTGGCAAAGGTCAAGATTAGTTGGGTCAAAAATCTACCAATCTTTGCACATATGTGGGGGTGGGTTGGGAAATTGCCCAGATGAGATCGAATTTACTGAAGTCAAGATCACAGGTTTCAAGTTTTTCACTTGGATTTGCACCAAAGTTGGAAACACATATGGAGGTGGGTTGTGAAACTGCCCAGATCAGCTCAAATCCTAAGGTCAATCACTGGGGTCATTGTGGTCAAGATGGGTTTTGGAGCTGCCTAGTGAGGTTGAATACATCAAAGATCATGCCTGCCTGTATCTTTCTTGGCGTACTTGTCCTTTTGCTATAATTTCAGCAAAATTTGGTCAGTCGGTGAAGGTTGACTCCAAAATTACCCTCAAAGAATTAATTTAGGCAAAAATTAAGAAATATGGACAAGATTTGCACCAAATGTGGTGGATTCCAGAATTGTCTTGTGAAAGTAATAAATGGGTCAATGATTTAGGTGAAGGTCAAGCTGTTTAGGATAAAATGTCAGATTGCTGTTGTCCTTCATGTTTTCATGCTCAAATACAATCAGGAGTTTTAACAACTAACA
The DNA here is from genome assembly GCF_902500255.1 of Thalassophryne amazonica. Taxonomy (NCBI): domain Eukaryota; kingdom Metazoa; phylum Chordata; class Actinopteri; order Batrachoidiformes; family Batrachoididae; genus Thalassophryne; species Thalassophryne amazonica. Next base: position 75,005,303 of record NC_047113.1, on the reverse strand, counting down.
GTTCATTCAGAAATGCAATTCATTGTTATTATTTTTTCTGACTACACTCCATTTTATGACTCCATCCTGGATTTAATTTTGAATTCATGTCAGGGAAAACATCTTCACTAGGTTTCAGGTAATTTTCCTGATTATTTTCTGGATTCTCAGTCCTGCTAACAAATATGATCAGCACATAGACAGCGTACATAGCAGAAACAACAATGAAATCAACACACACACACTGCCTCACCCGCTGCCATTTTCTGCTGAGCCGGTCCAGGCGGGATCCCTCCCAGGGAAAAGGTTGAAACACTGAGACCTCCAAAGTCCTGGGTGATGTGTTGAATGATCTTGGTGTGGATGTCGTCCACATGTAGTGCAGTGTTTGAGCCGTTCCTGAGCAGGTGGAGAGTGTGCCACTGGCCGTCTGATAGCACCGCGTCCCCAACAGTCCGCTCCACCTTTCCAGCGATGCCTGCATCTGAGATGTAGTGGATGTTTCCATTTCTCAGCTGTTGGAAGGAATGGACAATATCAAAGCATGCTGATGAAACTGTTGGATGCTGTGAATGCAAGTTTTCAAATGTACAGGATGTTAAGATGAAGAGATTGTACAAATGATGCTGCACATGGCCACATCCACCACACTATGGAACCCCCTGGGTCCTGGATGGTGCCCACCCAGGCAGTCAACTGGTCCATCTGCACATGTAGAAAGTAAGCATCTATCTGCCACAGCCAGGTGACACGTGGGTGTGTTCTTGGCCTTCATCTCCCTCGGGGTCCTCGACACTTTGGCTCCAGCGTGAAGGATCATGCCGCACCACATGGCTAAAATCTCGTATGTGACATTCCCACACAATGCAAGTAATACTCCTCATCAGAGCATCCCTAAGAAAATGTTTGTTTGACACAGTCATTCGAGGACCCAAGGAAGGAACAGACCTAGCACTAAAGACATCGTGTCATCGCTCTGAACTTTGACTCAGCAAAAACTGATGAAAGCCGATTGTAGATATTGACAGAAAGATGATCTTTCACATTAACCCATTCACATACCGATGTCATGGTGTTGCCATGCTACTGCACCTTGGAAGCAACATAGGGATTAAGGACCTTGTCTAAACCCCTTAGTAAATTTCAGGTATGATGGAGATTTGAACCGAGGATGCTCTGGGCCAAAGGGATGCCCACGTTTCACCTGGCTGGGTCATATAGATGTTTGTGGTTGTCATTCAGGCAGGATCCTATGGTTCTATGGCATCATGGATGTGATGAAGCATAGTACCAGCACATGCTTGGAGGCCTGACTTCACTTGATCTGCTGGTTTCAAGCCCAGTGCTTTAACCTCCAGACTATCATCGCTCCAAATATTGGGGTGACCATGCCATTTTTGACATTTTGACTTTGATCTCTGATTATGTTCCTTTGATCAGCTTGAAAACCTTCCAATAGGTCAGGTGTCGCTGTAGCTCAGGCCTTGGTCATGATCAAGTTGATCTCAATCTGATGCTACATGATGCTTTTTTCCAAGGATTTGTCACTATTTTGTTATTTTTCAGTGTCCATCTCTACGCGAGTCATATTAATCGATGTACTGAGACATTTCAAATTAAGGCAAAGGTCTGTTTTGACATAACTACTTTTGTTCATGATATCTTGATATTTGAATTATTGCCTTAATAAATCATAAAATAAATAATTTGTCAGTGCTAATTACAAGTATATGCAGATGACTCAGCTGTATCAATGCCACCCTAGAAAGTTATAATTTGGGTTCACAAGTCACTTTATCTTTGAAGAGGCATCAAAGAAGAACTTCACATGCTTTTGACTGTACTTTGTACATGATGGTACACCAACTGCACAGCCATCTGTGTAATATAATAAGCATGTGCATTTAACAGCATATGACAGTACTGTCAGTGCTTGCAGGCTGTTCCTGGGTCAACTACCCATTTGATTTGGAATTTAAAGTATATTCTAAGTTCAGGACAAAAATACACATCTTCATCTGGTGAATGATCAAGGTTTGTATCAATCACAAGGTGAAGTCTTCTCTTTGAAAACTGTCTTCACATAAATGCAACAACCCTGCCTTCAAAATCTGGTGCTTCAGTCAGAGATCGAAAACAAAAATGCAGCTGGAGGCTCATCAATCTTCAGGACTTGTTCCAATTAATCATGTTCTCACGACTTCAGCACTGCTGATGTTATTCAGCCAGATGATCAGAATCCAGCTGAGAGTAAATTCAGAGGACACACACTCAAACAAAACCCCACTAGAGAATACACACACACACACACACACACACACACACACACACACACACACACACACACACACACACACACACACACACACACACACACACACACACACACACACACACACACACACACACACACACTCAAAAAGCCCAGATAGTGTATCTCTGAAATAAATTCATCAGCCACACTTTCACATGGACAACAAAAGTGTGTCTTACACCGTGTATGGAAATCTCATCGCCTATGAGTAGATCCCGCTTTGATGGAAAAGTAATCCCATTCTCCTCCTTTTTCATCGACTCCTAAAATCAGCGGTGATAAGTAGCTTCCGGAAGAATTGATTTAAAATGGGAAAAACGGAAAATCCCCCAAGCCAAATAATACTGAGGACTCCAAACCTGGAAAAGCAATCATGAGGTTTATCTATTAAACATCTTGTTTTTTATTTCTCAGTATATATAGAGCCCCTTCTCAGCACATATACAACGCGTATTCCCCTGTCACACTACTTCTTCTGGGCTATTTATGCAGCCATGACAGCAACTCGACAAGCACGAGCCTGGTCAGCGGCAGAAAACTAAACGAAAAAACCGAAAAGGGGGAATGGTAGTAGTGGTGGTGCGGCGCTAAAAGGACAACTGAGGAGGATGAATGAGTGCTAAGGCCAGTTTGAGCAACTGCCCAGGATCAGTCCAAGGGAGGAGTGCTGGACAGGATGAGAGGAGGAAAAAAAGAGAAGACAGGAAAATGGGTTAGAAAGTCCCATCCATAGTTTATGCTGGGGGATATGTGTGTGGGCCGGGGACTGGTGGCAGTACAACTTCAGGGCTGAAAATATGTTCAGGTGAGCAGACATGCACAACCCTTCTTATAACAAGCACAAATAACGTGCAAATGTTGAGTATTATTAATGTGTTACACATTTATTAATCTGTGAACATATATTAAATAATTAACTCTTTATTTCAATTCAAACATCGCCACATTTTACAAATTCATTCCCTAATATTTCTTCTAAACACAGACATGCTTTACTAACTTGTTCCTTAGTGCTGGATCACAGCCACCTTTAGCTAATGAGTTGCACATTTATTAATTTGTGCTACTTTGAAGTCAGTCCTAATTTATTTGAAACTTTGCCATTTTTGACAAAAAAAAGTGGTCACAGTTTGCACATTTGTTCCTTCGTGTTTGTTTGTGGCCATGTTGTACTCATGCATTACACATTTATTAATTTGTACATGTTTCAACCATGCATTCCTCTTTTAAATATAGATGTGGCCAGGTTTTACAAATTTGTTTCCACATACTTAAAATCTACCAGTGATTTACAAATTTCTTCCTGAATGATTTCCATGTTTAACAACTACATTACACATTTTTAAATCTGTGTATGTTGTAATAATTCCTTATTAGTTTGAAACACTGCTACATTTAACAACCCCCCCCCCACACACACACACTTCCCCAATATTATTTAAAACAAGGCCATGTTTTACAAATGTGTTCCTCCGTATTTGTTTGTGACCTTGCTTTACAAATATGTCGTACTTTTATTAATTTGTGCATGTTGAAATAATAAATTCCTCATTTCTTTGAAACACTGCTACATTTTAACACTTACTTGAAACAAGGCCGTTTTACAAATGTGTTCCCCAGAGTTTGTTTGTAGCTGTGTTTTACAAATACATTACATATTTCTTAATTTGTGCATGTTGTTATAATAAATTCCTCATTTATCTGAAACACTGCTGCATTTTAACATTTTTTCCACCTAATATTACTTAAAATGAGGCCATATTTTACAAATGTATTCCACAGTGTTTGTTTTTGACGTTGTTTTACAAATATGTCACACATTTATTAATTTGTGCATGTTTTAATTATAAATCCCCCATTTCTTTGAAACACTATGTTTAACAATTTGTGCGTGTTTTAACAAGCCAGTCCTAATTTCTTTGAAACATTGCTAAATTTAACAATTTATTCATGAATATTATTTAAAACATCGAGTTTTTAAAAGGTTCTGAACAAATGTTGTTAGTGTGCATTTTTTCAATGAATGTATTACACATTTATTAATTTGTGTTCATTTTAATAATTTGGTCCCCATTTTACTTATCATTGTCTTGCATGATAATTTTTTTTTTCACTAGCATTACATAAAAATGTATTTCTGTTTCACTGATATGTGACCATGTTTTCCAAAATTGCTTATTTTAGTTGGTACACTCTGCATCTTACTCATGGCAACAATTACCTCAGAAAACGAACAGCCTGCCTGAGCACGGAGAGGATTTCTTACATTGAGTTGAAGCTCGACAAAGTCTGGAGGTTCAATCTCCAGAGGCACTTATTATGGCAAAATATGTTAAATGGATGATTGAAGTTGCAGTAATCTGTTTCAGTTTATAATCAGCTGCATCATCTGAACACGATCAACAATTAAACAACTTCAACATCTACAGCGACAAGATTTATGTAACTAAAGCAAAAGTACAGAACAAGCAAACACCGCTGAACAGCTTCACTTAATTACATTCTAACAACTGTCCAACATCTGGCAACTTCAAACATCCACTGAGCATGTTATGTAGCAAACAAACATCATGCTCAGCAGCTGGCCGGGCTGGAGAAGTCAACAAAAATATCTATTTGTCATTTCTTTCCCACGATTACCGTGGTTTTGAGTTAAACTGTAATTATTTTCGATAAATTCAATTTGGGGTTTGTATTTGTGGTTGACACGGTATTACATGTATTTACCTATGCAGAAAACTGGGTCCTGAATGGCAACAATGCAGGCGGACAACTAGTCTATTGCCACTTCTCCAAAGTAACCATCAATCTGCCACAGCCAGATGAAATGTGTGTCCTTGGCCTTCTCCAGCTGCTGGGGTTCGAAACACCAAAGCACCTGTGTGCTGGATTGTGTCCAGAGAAACACACCACATGGCCAGAATGTTGTAGCTCCCCAATAATTCCAGTGATACTACTTATCTTAGTTTATCGAAATAACCAGGTTCTGGCACAAAGTCATTCTGGTGGTACCCAATGGTCCTCTCCATAGAGAGCTAGTACCTAACACATCCAGTTGTCACCTTAGGTCATATTTATTGATAACAGCTACAAAGAGGTGTGTAAAACACCAACAGCAACACTAAAAGTTTGAATGTCTTATTGAAGACCGGTAATGCAGCTGCTGTGCTAACATTAGCAAAAAAGAAGCTAATCCAAGTTTATTGGGGGTATACTTCTTTTCAACCACAAATAAGTGAGTATAATTTCAGTTGATGTGATGGGTACATATCAGATATATAATGAACAAGTTTCACTTAAAGTATACTTAGTTTATACTGACAAATATTAATTTTAATTCAATGTATTTATATATTGCCAAATCACAAAATAAGTCGCACCACGGTGCTTCACAAGGCTAAAGTCTAACCTTACCAGTAAAAGCATCCCAAACAAATCTAAGTAGACCTGGTGTATACTGACAAATATAGTGGAAAGTTTAAGTATACTTTATTGACAATCTACAGGAAATGTTTTGGTAAACTGACAACTACATTTGTATTGGGTGATACTTGTACCTAAAAGAAGCAGGTGTCTTCGGGTATGCATTCATGACTGGCTGCAAAGCTGGACTTAATAGTCTAGGGGATAGGGCTTAGGATTCATGACCATGAGGGTGTCAAGGTCCAACCCCCTCCTCCGCATCATGACACCTGGGCAATGGAGCGAGTAGGGAATTGCCTGTTGGGATGAAATGCTTATCTCGTTCGGGAATCAATCAAGAGCCAATGTTCCTCGCCACTGAGGGATTACCACCACCGCCACCACAACAACAAATATGACCATGAGGATCTTTGGTTCACATCCAATTCTTCTTCTTCTTTCAGCTGCTCTGGATAGGGGGCGGCACAGCAGATCAATCGTTTCCATCTCACACTGCCCTCTGTGTCTTCCTCTGTCACAAGAACCATAGCACATCCATAAACCTCCTCTTAGGCCTCCTTCTTCTCCCCTGCCTGGTGGCTCCATCCTCAGCACTATCTCAATCTAGCCTCTCTAACTTTGTCTCCAAACCAGCCCACCTGAGCTGTCCCTCTGATATGTTCATTCCTAATCTTGTCCATCCTCGTCACTCCCAGCTCTGCCACCTCCAGCTCTGCCTCCTGTCTTTTTGTTAGTGCCCCTGTCTCTAAGCCATACAACATAGCTGGTCTCACTACTGTCCTGCAAACGTTCCGCTTCGCTCTTGCAGATATTCTTCAGTCACAAATCACTTCTGCCACCTTTCTCCACCCACTCCACCCTGCCTGCACTCTCTTCTTCACCTCTCTACCACACTCTCCATTACTTTGTACAGTTGACCCCAAGTATTTAAACTCACCTACTTTCAACACCACTACTTCTTGTAACTGCACTATTCCACTGGACTGCCTCTCATCAACACACATGCACTCAGTCTTGCACATACTGACTTTCATTCCTCTTCTCTCCTGAGCATATCTCCATCTCTCCAAGCTAGACTCTATGACTGCTGGAGCTTATCCCAGCAGTCATAGGGCATGAGGCAGGCTACACCCTGGACAGGACGTCAGTCTGTCACAGGGCCACATATAGACAGACAAACACATTCACACCCACACACACACCTACAGACAATTTAAAGATTCCTATCCACCTAACCTACATGTCTTTGGATGTGGGAGGAAGCCGGAGCACCCGGAGGGAACCCATGTAAACATAGAGAGAACATGCAAACTCCAAACAGAAAGGCCACAGGTGGGAATTGATCCCATGACCTTCTTGCTGTGAGGCAATAGTGATAACCACTAAGCCACTGTGCTGCACACAATTCGAAACTGAAAAGAAAAAAAAAAGACGTTGACCTTGAATGTTCAGCCTATGAATACAGGTTTGAATCTGCACCTCCTTTGGCCAAATCATACACGGCGACATCTCTCCTCATTTTGTTTTAGAGAAAAATAGTCACATTTTACTAAGCTGGGTCTTCAAATTACTTAAAACGTCAAATTCCAAAATTAACCAAATCATTGTATCGTTCAACTGACATTACACTGCAAAAACTGGTATCTAAAAACGCAAAAAAAAAGACTTGTTTAAAGAAAATTTGACTTAATTTTTGTCTAAATAGAAAAATAATCTTGTCAAACGTTTTTTACATGACAAAAAAAATGTCTTATTTTGGGACAATGTATGTCACTTTTTCTTAATAGGTTTTTGCAGCTAATATCAAGCTGTATTTATTCAGTAACAATGAAAGGCAATGGATTTCAAATCATCCGAGCAAAGGAACAAGACTGTTTTCCTTATTTTAAGACTGAGTCTAATCTTAAAATAAGAATTCGGTCTAAATTTTTCTTACCCCACTGGCAGATTTTTTTTTTTTTTTTTGCTTAATACAAGACAATTTAGCTGGATTTTGGATTATTTGGCTTATTTTGAGAGGGACAGTTTTTGTAGTGTAGACCGAAGTTTTAGTTATAACGTGTCCTTGTTCTACTAATTATGCTCGTGTTTAGATAAAACGTAGACATTTTCATTGCACGAAAGAACAGCTTCACAGAACAGGTTCCTCACTGATGGTTCTACATGTCACACAAAGTTTGACATTTGAAATCCAGTCGTACTCTCACCTTGACCGTCGTGTAGTTGCTGCTCTCCTGCACATGCAGCAGAGTACCGCTCTTGCTCCGCGTCCTGAATTTGACCTCCAGGCTACTGGGACGAGTTGGTTCAGAGGTCGCACCCTCCATCGCCTGTCTCAGCAGAATGTCACGTTTCGGGCCCTGCCTCAGGGAGTAGTCCAGACGACCAGTTCCATCTAACGACAGAGCCGTGTCTGCTGTTATATCTGTGGAAACAAAATGGAGAAGGTCCTCATTCTGACTTGTTTAGCTCTTTACATCAACTGAAGTATGAGGTACATGAAGATATTTTGTCCACTCTGTAGATGCTAGACATTATCACAATCTGTTTGCCATGATGGCAGATACAGTAGTGTTCAGAATAATAGTAGTGCTATGTGACTAAAAAGATTAATCCAGGTTTTGAGTATATTTCTTATTGTTACATGGGAAACAAGGTACCAGTAGATTCTCACAAATCCAACAAGACCAAGCATTCATGATATGCACACTCTTAAGGCTATGAAATTGGGCTACTAGTAAAAAAAAAAGTAGAAAAGGGGGTGTTCACAATAATAGTAGTGTGGCATTCAGTCAGTGAGTTCGTCAATTTTGTGGAACAAACAGGTGTGAATCAGGTGTCCCCTATTTAAGGATGAAGCCAGCACCTGTTGAACATGCTTTTCTCTTTGAAAGCCTGAGGAAAATGGGACATTCAAGACATTGTTCGGAAGAACAGCGTAGTTTGATCAAAAAGTTGATTGGAGAGGGGAAAACATACGCAGGTGCAAAAAATTATAGGCTGTTCATCTACAATGATCTCCAATGCTTTAAAATGGAAAAAAAAAAAAAAAAAAAAACAGAGACGAGTGGAAGAAAACGGAAAACAACCATCAAAATGGATAGAAGAATAACCAGAATGGCAAAGGCTCACCCATTGATCAGCTCCAGGATGATCAAAGACAGTCTGGAGTTACCTGTAAGTGCTGTAACAGTTAGAAGATGCCTGTGTGAAGCTAATTTATTTGTAAGAATCCCCCGCAAAGTCCTTCTGTTAAATAAAAGACATGTGCAGAAGAGGTTACAATTTGCCAAAGAACACATCAACTGGCCTAAAGAGAAATGGAGGAATATTTTGTGGACTGATGAGTGCAAAATTGTTCTTTTTGGGTCCAAGGGCCGTAGACAGTTTGTGAGACGACCCCCAAATTCTGAATTCAAGCCACAGTTCACAGTGAAGACAGTGAAGCATGGTGGTGCAAGCATCATGATATGGGCATGTTTTTCCTACTATATATATACTATATATCGCATACCAGGTATCATGGATCAGTTTGGATATGTCAAAATACTTAAAGAGGTCATGTTGCGTTATGCTGAAGAGGACATGCCCTTGAAATGGGTGTTTCAACAAGACAATGACCCCAAGCACACTAGTAAACGAGCAAAAGCTTGGTTCCAAACCAACGAAATTAGTGCCTCGCAGATGTGAAGAAATCATGAAAAACTGTGGTTATACAACTAAATACTAGTTTAGTGATTCACAGGATTGCTAAAAATGCAGTTTGAACATAACAGTTTTGAGTTTGTAGCGTCAACAGCAGATGCTACTATTATTGTGAACACCCCCTTTTCTACTTTTTTTATACTAATAGCCCAATTTCATAGCCTTAAGAGTGTGCATAACATGAATGCTTGGTCTTGTTGGATTTGTGAGAATCTACTGAATCTACTGGTACCTTGTTTCCCATGTAACAATAAGAAATATACTCAAAACCTGGATTAATATTTTTAGTCACATAGCACTACTATTATTCTGAACACTACTGTAAAGTTGCCGACTAGCGCTGCTCCAATTGTGAAGTTCTGTTGCTAATCACAAGGTCCTGGAGGTCACTGTTGCTTGTATTTGCACGCTGTGGCACAGAGGTTGGAATTAGAGCTCAATGACCTCCGTTCCTTCTGTAGATATTTTCTGACAACCATCTGATTAACACTGTGGTAACCTCAAGTTATTGAGTACAATTTATTCAAGTTTCCTTGCAAACAAGTTCAATAGGCTAATTTTTTGAGTTACTTAAATGCTAGGTAGCCATGCTAGCTGGTATGGTGACCCATTGCCACAACTAGCAGACATATGTACATAGCATAACTTCAGAGTTTGTGTAGTCACTCTGATCCAAACAAAACCAGCATTAAAATTGTCCATCATTGTGATAAGGCTAATAATCTCCCAGAATTCCAAATTTTAAGAATTGAATGGCATCACGTCTTACTCTGTAAAAGCACATGCTGCTGATCACGGTGCTGTTAATCAGTTCCACTGCAGCAGCGCTTCTGTTTTCTGGTTTATGTTCTGCTGACAGCACGCAAAATACATAAAGCTACTGCTGATAGCTCTTTTTTTCCCAAAGTGTTGCTCAATAAAACACTTTGAATGTGATGGTAAAGTGTTCCCAGAACAGATCTACATGGTTTGCAGCAAACACTTACAAGACACTTACAAGACGACACTGTACAAAGTTGGTTACAAATATTATGTTCTTACTCTATCTACTCTATGTTAATGGGGTGAATTCTTAATATTTTGATAAATCTTTCAAAAAGGTATCAATTTTTCCTCTGTGGAATGACAGAGAATGATCAAAATGTCAAGCTGTGATAATCACTTTTACCAAGAAGAAGAACCCATACATGATTCTGGAGAACATCTCTAATTTTACATCATGAGATAAGGCACTGTCAACAAATTTCTACCACATTTATCAATTGTTTTCCTTTCAGTTTCTCCAAAATGTATCAGTCTTTAGAAGGATAGTGGATTGTTGAATGTTAGGGTTCATTCACATGCTGATGATTCTCCTGGCGGTTGCCCCAGAGAGTGAAAAGTTGATTAAGGCCCCTTCACACATAACACGAATGAGGCCGAATGGTGCACGAAGGAGGATTCAAATGGTGCGCGTGAAAAAATGGAATGCCTTGTACAGCAGTCGGCACAACTGTTCGGCCACAGCACATGCACTCCACATTTGCATCGTGCTGGAAACCCAACTGAACGGCGGTCAAGATGAGGTCATACTGCTATCTGACTGTGGATGCAACATTCGTACAGCATGTCTCGTGCAGGTCGGACCATTCGGACCGCGGTCACGGGGCTGCACAAAATGATCGGCCATGTCAAACCCTCTCTGAAAGTTGTGATGGAGCTGGCCTTCACGCCAGCCTTCACACTAGCTTCTGTTTCTTCATAAGAAGTAAATACTGAAAAGTAATAGTAGTAAATACCGATGGTGATGGAGATCCAAATGTAGATTCTGGAGTATTTCTCTACTTGCTTTTACATAATCAGTTATGGCATTCTCGGTCAGTCTCTTCAAAATTTATCTGTTGTTCTTCACAAAAATTAGCGGATTGAACAATGCTATCAAGTAGAACCTTGTAAATTATGGTGTTGATGGAGATCCAGATGCGGATTCTGGATCATTTCTCTTGGTAGACTGAATAATCTCATCAAGGGAAAAAAACAAGTAATTTCTGGTGATGATTGAGCTCTAGATGTTTGTTTCTGGTGGCCATTCCCTTCCATGCTTGTACAGACTGAGATGAGCCAGTGTTTTAGCTTCAAGGTTAAAGTCTTCCCAGTAAGTTCACAATAAATCTCAGCTAATGTTATGCAGAACTAAAATGCAACAATGGGTCATTGTTTTCTTTCTTCCAAAAAAAGTCAAGAATCTGTAGCCCTGGGTTGCTTTACTTCTGAATTGTTAACATGAATAATTTGAACTCCAAATGCAAAATGCAGTGTGGTCTAAAATAAAGTGCATGGTGCAGTCTGATGACTCATGAAATGAGGATACACTACAATTTAGAGCAACATCAGCCACGAAGACACGTCAGAGGCATGTGCTTACATTTATCACAGTATTTGCCAGTGAATCCGTCCATGCACTGACACTGCTGCCACGACCAGTGGTCCAAGCAGGTGCCCCCATGTCTGCAGGGGCTGGCCGTGCAGGCTCCTTCCAGTCTTGGACATCTACACATACGACACACAATCACACAGTCATTTTGACAAGTCTACTGCACAGTCTGCAGCCAAAAAGAAAAGTTGCCCCAACAAACAAACTCCCCCCAAAAAGCAGATGAATTGTTAGTTCTAAAAAAAAACAAAAAACAAACAAACAAACAAAAAAAAAAACATGGAAGTGCAGGAAATTAGCATATTAAAAGATCTGTCCCCTTGCTATTCACAAGCAAGACAGAAAAATGTCTGCAGAATCTCTCTGCAATTGGTTTCTCTCAACAAATGGTGCAGTTTGCATTTTAAAATGTTTTTTTAAGGACTCTCAAAGGGTTTGTGAGTGTGAACAGATGTCCCACAGTGAGAGTGGAAGAGGTTACAGATGATGGACAGTCGAGAAGACGAGGGAGAAGGCAGGAATGAGGGGAGACAGAGTGTGGACCTGTCAAGGATGCCACGCGATGCCAGCGCCTGACTAGGCTCCAATGGGCGGCCATTGACGGCAAACTCCATGATGCAGCCAACAAAGTCATGGGTGGCGACCTGGCCGTGCCGATGAAGGACGGGCTCTATTGATCTGACGCCCCCTACTGACAGCCTGTTGGGCTGAATGTCCAGAATCCTGCACACATGAAGAACAGCATATAAAGGAAACATTAACGTATCTGTGCGATCAACTCCAATCGTCACAGTTCACTCAAAATTCCCACCTCAGTGGTTCTTGTGTAGAAAGGAAGTGATCATGCAGTCGAGCTAATGAAGGTTTAGAAAGTGTTTTGTCTAGTGTGTAAATCTGAGCAACATTTTTACAGACCAACTATTACCAACAGGGAATAGCAGCGAGGTTGTTGAGTGAAAAATATCGATGAACTGTGTTGACCTCCAACTGATGCCTGCTGTGTCGCCGAAAACATGATGAAATATACAACAGAACAGGAATACAAAACCAGAATTAAAGGTTGGGTGGAATGTGTGAGTGAGGATGACAACAAAAGTTTTAATCATAACTGCACGTTCCTCTAGTGACCGCAGTTATGTGAAATGATTGTGTAAAATTTGGTGCTTTCACCATAAAATCAACATTGATATACATATAATAATAATAAAAAATAGATATGCCAAGCTGATTTTTTTTTATTAAAAAAAACAATGTAATTGTGGTTGGAAAGGATTCAGCATGCAGGAAAACTGAAAACAAGCGCTGGTGAAATACTGTTGTACCTGCATTAATTGTAAATGTCCCCCAGGTGGAGATATTGCTCCATTTCAAGAACTTTGGGACAGACGATGACCAGTCTGTTGCTTATAGTAGTAGATTACACTTCATTAGAGCTCAGTTTTTTAAAATTGTGATTGGAATGGATTTAGTGGGTAAGAAAACACAGAAAACATTCTTCATTTGTGTCTCATGAAATTTAGTTTTCTATTTTGTTATTTGCATTTTCCATATGGTTCTACGTTTTTCTGATTCAGAGTTGTTGTATGATATTGAATGCTTTTAATATTTTTCATAGTGTCAGTGCAGATATAGCACACTGAAGTGTCTGTGGGTCAAATAAACAATTTAATATAATATATAATATATATAATATACTCAATATAAAACAAAAAGTTGTCACATAAACACAACAAAAAAGCAGAAAGCAAACTTTCAATGAAACATCTGCAGCTTAAACTGAAGCCATGGTTTTAATTTTTACATACACTCATAAAACAGCTGTTTTCCAAATATTCCAAACTTAGTTTATTCATTAGTTTCTTTTTCTGACTATCTGTGAGCAAACAGGTGAACTTTACATCCAAGGGGGAAAACAGGTGGCGAAAGAGTTAAAGGAAAGTCATTTTTATAAAAGAAAGAAGTCAAATGCTTGTCTAATATCCTGTGTTTTTCTTTTCAACATGTACCCATTCAATCCAAAATGTGATTCCATTCATCAGTGTGACAGTTTTAAGCTGCGCTTCCCAAACCTTTCTGACAGCAAACCCCTTGGAAGAGCAAAAAGCACATATTTTGGTTTGGACTGACATGTTTGTTTGATGATCACAATTTTATTTTTCTTTCCTCTTAAAAATATATTCAGCTTTGACTCCACATACCTTTCAAAATAAATTTGACTAACCTGAGTTGTGGCTGTCTGACAGCATCAGTCCACTCTTGCTTATCGTTTCCACCTGAGTCATATTTCAGTTAGCAAAATCATATGGGATCTTTTATCGTGCCTATAAAAAAAGTATCCACCCCTGTGGACTCCAACATGACTTCACTGGGGTGTTTTAATGTTAAATTTTTTTTGGTTTTCTATTTTTATTTTATTTAATTTCAGTCATGTTTGGCAGACATGATTAAGAATTAAATGAAGAATTAAATTTATTTTAATATTTATTTTTTATTTATGTTGTATAAATAAATATTGATTACTACTAATAATAACCAATTTATTGCCATCAAATCATGAATTTAAAAATATCCATGCTTCTTTGAAAAATCAGTCAATACAAATTTTAATCATTAACTAAATACAAACCTATTCAACATAATGTAAATTAAATAAAATCATAAAATTCAAATGTAAAACAAAATGTGCAAGACAACACAGCTTGTGTCGTGCAGGACATGAGGTTCAGCTAGTTGCCACTCCAATGGATGACTTCTGCAAGATGTCGAAGCATTTATGAGCTATTTCTTTATTCACCATTGATGAGTGTAGAAGGAATCTGTATTGGTGCAAGATGTAACAAAAAGCATGAAGCATGAACATGGAACTGTACATTTGGCATGAATGTTGTTGACCAGCATGACTCCGACTGTGGTAACTGAGTTGGTTCACAGTCAGGCTCACTCCATAGTTTTACTGCCTGCCTGCTGTTCAAGCCCCTCCCCTCAATAGGTTTGCATGCCCCAAGAAAGGCCAGAACCCATCTTGGAAACAAATGATCTAGGCACTGATGCAATAAACACAACATTTCATATTATGATTATAATTCCATTCAGTTGTTTGCAGCATTTCCCACAGACAGACTGTGGGAAATGTAAAAAAAAAAAAAATTACAGATGAAGTGACAGTGTGGATATAAGCAGGAGGGAAGCCGAAGTGGGACATGTGCACACCACAGCATGTGCTGTTACTTGTTATAAGGACTTTTTCATTCCAAACAAAAGCAAGATGGGCAAATAGTCATGCACTGGACAACATATTGGATGTTACTTGATAAAGTTTGTGCAAATCGGATGGACACAGATGGAGATGCGAACAGTGGATTTAAGCAGGAAGCCCTCAGCTTGCGGTGTGTACTAAAAGGACCTTTAAATTCCAAAAATGAGCAAGATGGACAGATAAACGTGTTTTGGACAACATATTGGATATGATTTTATGCAGATGTGTGCAGATTGCTGTGACTTATATTCCAAAAATTACAGCATGTAGTTTCTGTGACCATTACGAGGGAAAGTGTGTTCTTACCAGTCGGTGTGAACTGCCACGTTACTCACAGCACAGTAACCTGGTTCCTGGTCATCGCCGCACAGGTCCACTGTCAGTGAAGCAGCCTGTGTGATGACACACAACCCATCAAATATCATTCCCCAAAGCAAACAGCTTCACAGACGCCACCTCAGACTATCAGAACCACAACAGCACTTGTTAAAGTACTGAGTGCTGACATGTGGATGAACTGCATTTTGATTTATCTGAAACAATTTCTGTTATTAACATGAACAATTATCAGTTCCCTGCTTGGAAACAAAACAGTAAGGTTAACAAAACATTGAAATTCACACAGTATTTTCTACCCACCACATTCATATGGTTTGAACTTCTATATCCTTGTTCTAAAACTGAGAAATCTCTTGTCTCCCAGTTGGCTTTGGAATGCCTTGGGATTCCCTTGGAAAAGACAGAGGACTTGGCCAAGTATAGGAAAGTGTGGGAGAAGCTGCTTAGTATGCTGCCACCACGACCCGAACTCGGATAAGAAATAGAAAATAACTAAATGAATGAATTTTGACCAGTGTTTCCCAATCCTGGTCCTCAGAACACAAAGTGCTGCATATTTTCCATTTCTCTGTACTCTAACTGCACGTAGTTAGCCAAATTAGGAGTGCCACTGTTCAGCCAATGGGACACCTGACTAAGGTGATCTGGTCTTAGTAGGTCAGTAACAAATGGAAAACATGCCAGGATTGGGAGCACCACTTTGGGTTACATGGTGAGCATCCTGACTCTGTCTCTGATTCATGTTGTCATTTCCTTGCTACACATCTAAGCCTTAGAGTAATTGGCTATCACAGAAGTCAATATGTTGTATGAGCTATTACATCATACACATCGTCTGTGGAACAGAGACACCCCACCTAGAGGGGCATGACAGGCAACAGTTCTCTTACAATTAAAGCAACAAGCAAAAAAGAGGTTGTTTCGATGCCTGATTTTTGGTTTTAGGATACATCACCTCGATATCTATATTGTAAATTTGAACACTAACTTTAGATCATAATCAGTGGTCTATATTAGCTTGCTGAAAAACTCAACTCAACCTTTATTTCTAAAGCACGTTTAAAGTGACAGCAGTTGACCAAAGTGCAGTACATAATTAAAAAATGGGCACCAAGTTACCCCCAATCGTAAGTAAATGAATTAAGAATAACAATAAAATTACAACAGACAATAAAACAAACAAAAGACAAGGTCAAAAAAGAGTAAAAAGTACTAGGAAATAATTTAATTTGATTTAATTTAATTTATTGTATTTATATAGCGCCAAATGACAACAAAGCTGCCAACTGTTTAATATGACAGTTAAGGCCACTGGACTGTCCCTCAGATGGACAGAGTGACAATAAAAGTCATTATCTGCAACAGAGCCATAAAAGTGGAGGAGATTCACTCAACAGCAGTCTTCGTGTTAGGTCACTGTTTCATGTCCAAGTCGCACCACAGTGAAGTAAGATACAAAGTACCAGGACCCTAAAGACGTTGAAAACTGTTCTCCTGCAAAGCTACTGTCATCTTCAAACACCTCTGTCCAGCAATCTTATGACTCCATAAGGTCTTCCCAGGTTTCTCACAAATGTTTCTGGATCCTCGACTTTGAGATTATGTCACTGCAGCGATAAGTGAATCTCTGTACATGTTTCACACATTCACTGCATTCATGCAGACTGAGTCTTGATCCAGTGCAATCACAAAGCCAGACATTAACTCCTCTCTCAGTTTGCCAAGTACTACAATCTGGGCATCCACTGATTCCATGCAGTACATTTTGCAGAGTAAAATTTACTCTGCTGGGATAACACTTGGTCCCAGTCCAAACAGAGTTAAATATACTCTATCACAGTGCTAAATCAACTCTATCACAGTGTAAAATCAACTCTTACTGGAGTAGAAACACTTGATTTGACAAGACGGTAGAGCTGATTCCACTCTAAAATAGAGAGTATTTTACTCTATTTAGACTGGGACCAAATGTTATCCCGGCGGAGTATATTTTACTCTGCAAAATTTACTATGCACAAAGATCACAGTATCGTCTGCAAAGTCAAAGTCAGTACACATGTCCTTGCTAACAAAGACATTTAAACCATTTAACCCTCTGCGGTCCGAGGGCATTTTTTGGACAGTTCACTCGCCTGGGATAAATGTTTTATTATTGCTGTTAACAGCTCTCCCTGCATTCCACAATCAAGTTTTATGTCTCTTTTTTTCAGGACAACCTGTGCTTTCAGAATATATATGTTTTTGTTGTGTTTTATAAGTATAATAAAGGTTTACAATCAAAAATAGGCAAGGAAAAAATAAAGCGAAAAATAATTTTTCCACACACATTTATTCAAAACACACAGCAAACTATAATAAACAACTGTTTTGACACTTTATAAAGGTAATTTGAGGTCTTGTGTGAAAGTCTGACAAAAAGGTTCAAACAATAAACACAAATGCACGTTTTGAACAATATATACAAAATGGTCTATGCCTTTTTTGTCCATTGATATGGTAAACAGTGCTTTATGCAGAGAAAGCATAGTTATCATACATGCAAACTAGTGGAGCAATCCTGATAGTTACACACTCTTTGTTTGAGCACGTGAGATTGTCATCAGAGGCTCTCCGTCTGCTCCTGCTTTCACTGATCGCTGTGTGTAATGGCGCAGGGCACACTGAGTATGTACTAATAGGATGTACTCATTGGAGCACCAGGGGGCTATTCAAACGGGCCAAATAGTAACATATCACTCCTGAAAATGATCTTTGACTTATCACGTGAGGGAAATCTGCCCTATGATTGGATTTTGGAAAACCATGTGACGGTGAACCAATTCCGATTGGACACTCACATCACGCACGTCATCACACAGTTTCTATGAGGAGTACAAAGATGGCCGATGGCTGGCTCGAAAGTCTGCGGAGTTAACTTTTCAGCAAAAAAAGAGTATGTTTCTGTCTCATATCATTCAAAAGTTATTTATAATTTAGTAAAGCTTGGTCTTAGCCGTCGTATACGACGGCGTAAGCCCCAGAGGTTTAAGAACCTGAGCCAACGCCCAGTCCATGCAAGCACTGAACAGAGATGGCTAGTACTGAGAGGGTGGACAAACTGTCTTCCTGTGTGGTTGACAAGGACTCAAGGTAGTTCTGTAGTGTGTGTGTGTGTGTGTGTGGGGGGGGGGGGGGGGGGATTACACGGCTTGAGCACACGTTCCTAGACCTGACCTGGACAACAAAGTTTTGTTCTGACTAACAGTTTAAATTGGATTTATTGCACATCCAATTCAAATCTAATCTCACTCAATGACTGTTCACTTATATACAGTACAGTAGGTGACCAGATCCGATCTGAGTGTCTGTGTTGCTGTCGTCATCTGACCATCTTATACACATCGATTGCTATAGTTATAAAAGTCACACACAGGGAAACAATCACATGATTGATATCTGGTGTCCGAATGCTGCAACTAAGCCCACATTGAGCTCTGTGACTCAGAATATGGATTATAAAAATAAGCAAAGGTTATAGTGAGTTCACATGTATTTACATATTTGTATTTTTAAGTGTATATATTATAAAACCATCAATACAAGGTGTCCTATCAGTGATGGATGGATCACCTAAGCGAGCCATTTAAAAAAAGTGCACACACACACACACACACACACACACACACACACACACACACACACACACACACACAAGCCTAAACTGAATGTGCATGTTGGTGAGACTCCTGCACATGTGACACAATGTGCAGTGTGTTTGTGACATGAGGGATTACAAATGTAACAAAACACACTCAGAAAAAAAAGAAAAACAGTCCGTGATACGTATGACTGTTCAGAACTGCAACATGAAACTACTTCTGGACATCACAGCTGGCCTTCATACATGACTTCTGGTGTTGATGAGGGACGTGTTCTGGTGTTGAGGAAAAGTTCATTGACCTTGGCTTTGCAGAAGATGCTGTGATCTTTGTGGTATCAATTGAGGCTCTGACTACAGAAGCTGAGTGAGGAGTCGGAATGTCTGGGTTTGCAATTGTTCTGAATCAAGTCTAAGAACCAGGCTTTTAATGACTTCCTGGACTCGACCATCAGAAGTGCATGTGCATGTGGTGAAAGTGCCAAACGTACTCACTTAGCTCAGCAGTGGTGTGATAGAAGTGTAACATATGGATGCTGAATGTTCAGCATTTCTGATAGCAGTAAAGCTTTTGCCCAGATGTTCATTTTTCTGTGTTCTGAGAGGGATCGACCTGATCCTGAAGAAAAGAAATTACCTGGTAGGGAAAGTGTCCAGAAAAGTGTGTGAAGGTGTTGAAAAACCAGGTCACTCGTGCTCTAACTCTCCTGGATCTTAAGTAAACACAGACACAAATTATCCGGGTGAACGTGACACCCCCCCCCACACATGTACTCACACAGTCTTTTTGGTCGACTTCAGTCACCCTTAAGAACCACAAGGAACTAATGCAGAAAGAACCAGATGACTGCAATGGAGTGAGTTGACTTTTTGCCAGCTTTCTGAGTCGTCCTAAAGTATGTGGGATGCATTAAATTGGGACATGTCGAGCATGACCACATTGTCCCCCTTTTTTTTATTAATTGCACAAATAAAATCTACCAACACGTCTGAGTAAAGTGCCCAGTCTACAATGCCAAGATGAGGTACAACACCGTTCATGTCTCCAACACATTCTTGATGGTTTCCGAAGAGCCATAAAACCACATCAGAAGCACATGAACATTTTATTAATGTCTTTTCCTGCGATCAAAGGCGGGACAGCGTTCCCTCACATACACTGTCAAGTGTGTCACACTGAACAGGGGTAAATATTCTTCTAAAGAAATTCATAGAAACATCCTTGGAAATAAATTCCGAATGTAACACAAAAAGACAAGGAGTGTGTTTTCACTTGGCAGAGACTGAAGGAAATGTGGAGGAAGCGCCACTGTAGATCACTGTTTCCCCCTGACTAATAAATTAAAGGACCAGCTCTTTCTGTTGTGGCGTCAGCATTGACAAACTGTCTTTAGGCATTTTGTTTTCTTGTTGTTTCTAAAACAAATATTTCTGCTCATCAAAGCATTGATGGTGAGCTGCTGTTGCTAATCTGCTGATCTTCTGAATCTGTCAAACTACAGTTTACAGTATTTTGTTGTTTATTTTGATCTCAGTATATGATACAGAATTTATAAACTTGTCTAATTGTGCTATCCATGGTTTAAACCTGCATATTAAAAGCCCCTTCACAATCTGAACAAGACTATGAAGAACATACTGCAGGCTGAAAACTCAGGTACATAGTCAAAATGGAAAAATGTGGTACTTTTTTAAACCTGTACTTTGTCCCATATTTTCACACGTCGCACTGCATCCTCATCCTCACTGTGTCCATCCTGTCCTTATCAATAATGCACCATGAGCTGCAAATTTTCATTCATTCGGCAAGTTTTCTTGTGTCCACATGTGGGTTCAACAATAAACTACAGTAAGAAATCCTCTCTTTATTTCAACACACTCAAACGTGCTCGATTTCTACAAGGAGGTGGAGGAGAATTTTGTGCAACTGTATTGCAGCACCATGAATAGCGAGTGGCACATTTCACCGAGTAGTCCAGAGTACTGCTGAGACAGCCCATCTGCACCACACCTGTACTATGTCAGAGAAGTCCCTACTGGGTTCAGTTACATCAGTAATATGTCAATGCAGACAATAGTACATCTTTATTTAGGTCTGACTGTGTCCTGATTCGGCCACATCCTCACTGCATATTTTTAACTTGTACAATATAGTAAGAACACAGCAGAAACCAACAAGGATGTGGTATGGTCTCCATGAATGTGGAGGATGCTGTCAAATGGTTCTTACAGCGTCCACCCAATTTGTCACAGACATACTGCAAGCATAGGTGAATGTGACAGGGTTTTAAGGTGATGTAGCAGCTCGAGCCTATCCTAGAGGTCACTGGGCAAGAGGCGATACATCCTCAACAGGCCACCAGTGTAATGCACGACAGATACATGAACAAACAACATTCACACTCCCATTTACACCTACAATCAACCACAGGAAGAACATGTAAACTCCACATAGAAAGGACCAGCAAACATGGGACCTTCATGCTGTGAGGTATCAATGCTAACCACTAAGCCACCGTGTTGCTTATGTGTCAACTTTATTACTGCTTTTTTATGTTAATTTTTTACAATGAAAATGTATTTGTATGGTCATTTAGTAAGTGCATTGACTGGTGTCTGGGTTTGCGATCATCTTGGATCAAGATTAAGATCCAGGCTTTCAATGACTGCTCGGATTTGCCCATCAGAAGTATTTCTGTATGTGGTGAAAGTGTCAAGCTTAAAGACACGTTCACTTATCTCCACAGTGACATTTGTGTATCTGGGTCCTTGGCCTTTGACTTTGGGAAGACACCTTGGAAGAGCTTTTAAATCAAGAGGCCAATGGACAGAGGTCTTTAGTGGCACAGAAAAGCAATGATCCACATTTTTTGTGTCTTGGTACTTCCTGTCTTACTGTATGGATGTGTGATTTAGATGCTAACTAGTGCTAAAGCTGGCTATATTTAAGGCTAGGCCTCTTTGGAAGATCCTTGGGTCCTTTGTGTCAAATGTACTTATGGAGACGCAGATGACGATGATTGCATGCATTATGAGAGAACATCAGCTACAACATTTTGGCCATGTGGCATGTTTCTCTATCAATGATCCAGGACACAGGTGGCTCAGTGAAGACCAAGGAGTGAGTTAATTATCCTGACGGCTTGTGGGACAAAGCTGTTGCTAAGTCTGGTAGTTTTGCTACAGTAGCGCTTGGCGGATGGACCAGTTAGGACCAGTTCGTGTGTTGGGTTGGGTCTTTGATCATATTGATGGCTCTCTTGCAGCAGCGGGACGGGTATAAGTCCTGAATGCGTAAATTTGGTAAGATTGTAATTCACGTCGGCAGTAATGACACCCGGTTACGCCAATCGGAGGTCACTAAAATTAACATTGAATCGGTGTGTAACTTTGCAAAAACAATGTCGGACTTTGTAGTTTTCTCTGGGCCCCTCCCCAATCGGACCGGGAGTGACATGTTTAGCCGCATGTTCTCCTTGAATTGCTGGCTGTCTGAGTGGTGTCCAAAAAATGAGGTGGGCTTCATAGATAATTGGCAAAGCTTCTGGGGAAAACCTGGTCTTGTTAGGAGAGACGGCATCCATCCCACTTTGGATGGAGCAGCTCTCATTTCTAGAAATCTGGCCAATTTTCTTAAATCCTCCAAACCGTGACTATCCAGGGTTGGGACCAGGAAGCAGAGTTGTAGTCTTACACACCTCTCTGCAGCTTCTCTCCCCCTGCCATCCCCTCATTACCCCATCCCCGTAGAGACGGTGTCTGCTCCCAGACCACCAATAACCAGCAAAAATCTATTTAAGCATAAAAATTCAAAAAGAAAAATAATATAGCACCTTCAACTGCACCACAGACTAAAACAGTTAAATGTGGTCTATTAAACATTAGGTCTCTCTCGTCTAAGTCCCTGTTGGTAAATGATATAATAATTGATCAACATATTGATTTATTCTGCCTTACAGAAACCTGGTTACAGCAGGATGAATATGTTAGTTTAAATGAGTCAACACCCCCGAGTCACACTAACTGTCAGAATGCTCGTAGCACGGGCCGAGGCGGAGGATTAGCAGCAATCTTCCATTCCAGCTTATTAATTCATCCAAAACCCAGACAGAGCTTTAATTCATTTGAAAGCTTGACTCTTAGTCTTGTCCATCCAAATTGGAAGTCCCAAAAACCAGTTTTATTTGTTATTATCTATCGTCCACCTGGTCGTTACTGTGAGTTTCTCTGTGAATTTTCAGACCTTTTGTCTGACTTAGTGCTTAGCTCAGATAAGATAATTATAGTGGGCGATTTTAACATCCACACAGATGCTGAGAATGACAGCCTCAACACTGCATTTAATCTATTATTAGACTCTATTGGCTTTGCTCAAAATGTAAATGAGTCCACCCACCACTTTAATCATATCTTAGATCTTGTTCTGACTTATGGTATGGAAATAGAAGACTTAACAGTATTCCCTGAAAACTCCCTTCTGTCTGATCATTTCTTAATAACATTTACATTTACTCTGATAAACTACCCAGCAGTGGGGAATAAGTTTCATTACACTAGAAGTCTTTCAGAAAGCGCTGTAACTAGGTTTAAGGATATGATTCCTTCTTTATGTTCTCTAATGCCATATACCAACACAGTGCAGAGTAGCTACCTAAACTCTGTAAGTGAGATAGAGTATCTCGTCAACAGTTTTACATCCTCATTGAAGACAACTTTGGATGCTGTAGCTCCTCTGAAAAAGAGAGCTTTAAATCAGAAGTGCCTGACTCCGTGGTATAACTCACAAACTTGTAGCTTAAAGCAGATAACCGGTAAGTTGGAGAGGAAATGGCGTCTCACTGATTTAGAAGATCTTCACTTAGCCTGGAAAAAGAGTCTGTTGCTCTATAAAAAAGCTCTCCGTAAAGCTAGGACATCTTTCTACTCATCACTAATTGAAGAAAATAAGAACAACCCCAGGTTTCTTTTCAGCACTGTAGCCAGGCTGACAAAGAGTCAGAGCTCTATTGAGCTGAGTATTCCATTAACTTTAACTAGTAATGACTTCATGACTTTCTTTGCTAACAAAATTTTAACTATTAGAGAAAAAATTACTCATAACCATCCCAAAGACGTATCGTTATCTTTGGCTGCTTTCAATGATGCCGGTATTTGGTTAGACTCTTTCTCTCCGATTGTCCTGTCTGAGTTATTTTCATTAGTTACTTCATCCAAACCATCAACATGTTTATTAGACCCCCTTCCTACCAGGCTGCTCAAGGAAGCCCTACCATTATTTAATGCTTCGATCTTAAATATGATCAATCTATCTTTGTTAGTTGGCTATGTAAAACAGGCTTTTAAGGTGGCAGTAATTAAACCATTACTTAAAAAGCCATCACTTGACCCAGCTATCTTAGCTAATTATAGGCCAATCTCCAACCTTCCTTTTCTCTCAAAAATTCTTGAAAGGGTAGTTGTAAAACAGCTAACTGATCATCTGCAGAGGAATGGTCTATTTGAAGAGTTTCAGTCAGGTTTTAGAATTCATCATAGTACAGAAACAGCATTAGTGAAGGTTGCAAATGATCTTCTTATGGCCTCGGACAGTGGACTCATCTCTGTGCTTGTTCTGTTAGACCTCAGTGCTGCTTTTGATACTGCTGACCATAAAATTTTATTACAGAGATTAGAGCATGCCATAGGTATTAAAGGCACTGCGCTGCGGTGGTTTGAATCATATTTGTCTAATAGATTACAATTTGTTAATGTAAATGGGGAATCTTCTTCACAGACTAAGGTTAATTATGGAGTTCCACAAGGTTCTGTGCTAGGACCAATTTTATTCACTTTATACATGCTTCCCTTAGGCAGTATTATTAGATGGTATTGCTTAAATTTTCATTGTTACGCAGATGATACCCAGCTTTATCTATCCATGAAGCCAGAGGACACACACCAATTAGCTAAACTGCAGGATTGTCTTACAGACATAAAGACATGGATGACCTCTAATTTCCTGCTTTTAAACTCAGATAAAACTGAAGTTATTGTACTTGGCCCCACAAATCTTAGAAACATGGTGTCTAACCAGATCCTTACTCTGGATGGCATTACCCTGACCTCTAGTAATACTGTGAGAAATCTTGGAGTCATTTTTGATCAGGATATGTCATTCAAAGCGCATATTAAACAAATATGTAGGACTGCTTTTTTGCATTTACGCAATATCTCTAAAATTAGAAAGGTCTTGTCTCAGAGTGATGCTGAAAAACTAATTCATGCATTTATTTCCTCTAGGCTGGACTATTGTAATTCATTATTATCAGGTTGTCCTAAAAGTTCCCTAAAAAGCCTTCAGTTAATTCAAAATGCTGCAGCTAGAGTACTAACGGGGACTAGAAGGAGAGAGCATATCTCACCCATATTGGCCTCTCTTCATTGGCTTCCTGTTAATTCTAGAATAGAATTTAAAATTCTTCTTCTTACTTATAAGGTTTTGAATAATCAGGTCCCATCTTATCTTAGGGACCTCGTAGTACCATATCATCCCAATAGAGCGCTTCGCTCTCAGACTGCAGGCTTACTTGTAGTTCCTAGGGTTTGTAAGAGTAGAATGGGAGGCAGAGCCTTCAGCTTTCAGGCTCCTCTCCTGTGGAACCAGCTCCCAATTCAGATCAGGGAGACGGACACCCTCTCTACTTTTAAGATTAGGCTTAAAACTTTCCTTTTTGCTAAAGCTTATAGTTAGGGCTGGACCAGGTGACCCTGAACCATCCCTTAGTTATGCTGCTATAGACGTAGACTGCTGGGGGGTTCCCATGATGCACTGTTTCTTTCTCTTTTTGCTCTGTATGCACCACTCTGCATTTAATCATTAGTGATCGATCTCTGCTCCCCTCCACAGCATGTCTTTTTCCTGGTTCTCTCCCTCAGCCCCAACCAGTCCCAGCAGAAGACTGCCCCTCCCTGAGCCTGGTTCTGCTGGAGGTTTCTTCCTGTTAAAAGGGAGTTTTTCCTTCCCACTGTAGCCAAGTGCTTGCTCACAGGGGGTCGTTTTGACCGTTGGGGTTTTACATAATTACATAATTATTGTATGGCCTTGCCTTACAATATAAAGCGCCTTGGGGCAACTGTTTGTTGTGATTTGGCGCTATATAAAAAAAAAAATAGATTGAATTGATTGATTGAATGGATGGCTGGGCTGATCTGGTGATCTTCTCTGCTGTCCTCAACTCCTTCTGCAGGGCCTTCTGGTCAGCAACAGGGCAGCTACCATACCATACTGAGGTGCTGCTGGTGAGGATGCTCTGAATAGCGCCCCTGTAAAAGGTGGTGAGGGTAGAAGGGGGAGGTCCTCTCTCCTTATCCTGCTTAGGAAGTAGAGGCATTGCTGTGCCTTCTTGACAAGAGAGGTGATGTTGGTTGTCCATGTCAAGTCATCTGTGATATGTACCCCCAGGAACCTGGTGCTTTTCACAGACTCCACAGCACTGCCATTGATGGTGAGTGGGGTATGTGACATGTGTTTCTTCTTGAATTCCAGTTATTTACTTTGTTTTGTTGACACTGAATTGTAGGTTACTGATGTCACACCAGTTGATGAGTTGATTTATCTCCTTTCTGTAGGCTGAGTTCTCATTGTCACTGATGAGGCCCACCACTGTTGTGTCATCTCCGAACTTAATGATGTGGTTTGCATTGTCTCTGGCACAACAGTCACGTGTCATCAGTGTGAAAAGAAGAGGGCTCAGCACACATCCCTGGGGGACTCCTCTTTTCATGATGGTGGTCTCTGAAGAGTTTTTGCCAACTCTTTACTGACTGTAGTCTGTCTGTAATAAATTTCAGTAACCAGTTACATGGTGGGGTGCTGATGCCTATTGACTGTGTTGAAGGCAAAGCTGAAATCAATGAACAGCATTCGCATGTAACTGTTCTTGTTTCCCAGGTGCAACCAGGTGTAGGTGAAGTGCTGTTGCTATGGCATCATCAGTATAGCATTTGGGATGGTATGCAAAATGGAATGGGTCAAGTGCTGTGGGGAGACTGGATGGTATATGGGGCTGGACTAACCTTTCAAAGCACCTCATCATGATGGGAGTGAGTAATATGGACTGGTAGTCATTCAGTGTTGTGGCTGGGGATTTTTTGAGTAGCGGTATGATGATGGTGGCTTTGAAGCATGTTGGTATGATGGCTTGGCTCAGAGAGGTGTTAAAGAGATGTGTCAGCACAGTCTTGAAGCACATGCCTAGGTATGTTGTCAGGGGCTGCAACTTTCCTGGGGTTCACCTTGAATAGAGTCCTCTGCACGTCAGCTGGGTCCAGGTGAAGTGTTTCATTGTCCAAGCAGGAAGGAGCTTTTGCTGGTGTGGGGGTGTTGTTTTCCTCATAACCAGCTGAAGAAGGTGTTAAGTGAGTTGAGGAAGTCTGTGTTGCCCTCCCATGGTGGGGGTGTTGGCCTGCAGTCGGTGAGTGACTGCCTGTCTTGCCACAGGCGTCTGGGGTCTTTTGCCTCTGTGAAGTGTGATTGGATTTTCTGTCCATAGGCACGCTTGGCTGCTCTTACGCCCTGGTTCAACTTGGCCTTGGCAGATTTAAGGCATGCGACTTGAAAGCAGTATTCCGTTCTGTCAGGGGCTCATGTACCTCCCTGGTGAACCAGGGCTTTTCGTTGACTCTCATGGTGATGTTTTTGATGACGATCATATCTTCCATGCATTTAGATATGTATCCCATCATAGACTCAGTGTATTCCCTTAGGTTAACATGCTAGTTGGCAGTGGGAGCCTCCCTAAAAACAGTCCAGTCTGTGCAGTCAAAATAGTCCTGTAGAGCTGAGGTATCTCCCTCTGGCCGTGCTCTGATCTGCTTCACAGATGGCTTGCTCCTGGTTAATAGTGGTCTGTAAACTGGGATTAACATAACACAGAGATGGTCAGCATTCCCCAGGTGGGGGTGGGGAACAGCTCTGAATGCCTGGTTGATGTTGGTGTAGACGTGGTCAAGAGTGTTGTCTGTCCTGGTCACAAAGTTCACATGTTCATAAAAATGTGGAAGTACCGTCTTCAGTTTGGCCTGATTGAAATTGCCAGCGATTATGGAGACAGAATCTGGGTTAGAGTTCTGCACTGAGCTCACAGACTCATACAATGTAGACAGTGTGTCCTTTGTGTTTACACTGGGTGGAATGTACACAGCTGTGACGTTGATGGCTGTGAATTCTCTTGGCATGTAGACGGGATTTTAAGTGCTAGAAATTCTACATCCTCAGAACAGTGACTGGTGTACAACTGCCGTTTGTCCACCAGTTGTTGTTGATGACAGTATATATACCGTCTCCCAAAGATTTACCGCTTAGAGCATAGCTCTTGTTCACCTAGAATGTTGTTTGTCTCTCCACCTGGATTCTGGAACAGTGTGATTAAGCCATGCCTCTGTGAAGATGATGGTGCTAGTCTCTCACCCTTCTCTGTGGAGGTAAATCCAGTTTGAGGTAGCCCATTTTGTTTTACAGCAAACAAACGTTGAATAGCAGAATAGAAGGAAGTGCAGGGCTGTAGGGGTTAGCTTTTAGCCTGGTGCTGATACTAGCTCGACTGCCCCTCTTGCTAGGTCTAGCACACCTCTTGCAATGCATGCTAGGTCTCTCACATCACTTGCACCACCTCCAGTGTTGGCTGACTGTGGAAGGGGAGTCCGCTGCCTTGCAGGCCCCTAGGTCTTGCCCATGTAGAATGCCTAGCTTGCGGAGTGTTTTGAGTTCCAAAGCCGGTATAACTCCAGAAAGTATTTTCAAAAAGGTTGGAGTTTTGTAGTCTGAGTAATGAGCTTCTGTTGTAGCCTATTCTCGCATAAGACTGTAATGGTACAGACTACACATTTAATATAAAACACACATTGCTATCGTGAACTGGAGTAGCCGCTGTAATACAGGGCACCACCATCTTACTACATGGCATGATGTCTAATACATAACATAAGAGATGTCTAATAATGTTGGTAATTTAAAATTCTAGGATTACTTGTTCTTCAGGTATGCATTATTCGACTATCCTGATTATTTACCACTGCAGCAGAATCTTTAAACTTTTTTCTAATGAAGCAGAGAATGTGTGAGTGATTTTTGTCTGCTCCTCACAGTCTCAGAATGAAGGGCAGGAACTGAGAACCAACCTCAAACCCAACCACAGAAATGAACCACAACACCTTTTCCAAACACGCCGATCCGTTTCACTTTACACCGCCTCAGGGAGTTGGCACTTCAGGTACGATACAAATATTTTTTTTTCTCTCATTCCAACAACCTGAACACGACCACCTCCGCATCACATTTTCAAGCCACGGAGCAGGCAGGATCACAGTTCTCGACGTGTGCTGTATTCCTTTCCATCTCGTCATTCCACACCATCTCAAAACTGACAATTTAACGATTTTACCAGTTTCCTATGAAACTCCCTGTGCACAGTGGGAAATGACAGATTTGAAGTCCAGCAGGAGAGCTACATTAGAGAAGGTCTGACAGGGCCTGGTTGGATTTTTGCCCTCTTTCCTTACCACTGCAGTGCTGGCGGACAGAAGCCTTTCATTCAGAGCACAAGAGACAGAATTCAATCTTCGGGGCCTTTTTGGATGCTCGTATTATAAATCACAACAAGCAATGAAATATAATTACCAACCATGAAAACCATAAGCTTTGCTACCTGTGGTTTGGGAGAGTTTAATTATCTTATTATGGTGCAAAAAGGACGACTGCACGCGGCCGAACTTTGAATGCAGCTTCCAGAACATAAGTACTGTTGAAAATATCGTCCATATAGCATGAAGTATTTCTCAGCGTTTTCTCTGTTTTTACTCCTCAAACCAAAATCTGAACAACCTGCTGACCCACCACATATGTACACTATGCACAACAGAAACTCCATTTTGTGATACTATGGAAAATATAAATGTATAAAATAATCCATAGTCCAGATGTGTTGGTCACTTCCACCCAGGATGGCCAAATATTTGATATGGCATTTT
Organism: Thalassophryne amazonica; assembly: GCF_902500255.1. Taxonomy (NCBI): domain Eukaryota; kingdom Metazoa; phylum Chordata; class Actinopteri; order Batrachoidiformes; family Batrachoididae; genus Thalassophryne; species Thalassophryne amazonica. The sequence continues at coordinate 74,975,230 of NC_047113.1, read as the reverse complement.
GGTCACCTATCTATAGGGACTTGACAATTGTATGTTAGCCATCCCAGGATTGTAGCTATAGCCATGTCGGGGTCACTGAGGGATTACAAAGGGGTCAAAATTTTAAAATGTTCCAGTCATACTGCTGACAAAGGTCAAGTTGGACAAGGGTTTCAGTTTTGGTAAAAACTGATGAAAATTATTGGATTGATCCCTACCTGCCTCTAGTTATCACCCTGGGATGGCTATCATACATAAATATTACCTTGGGATATTGTAAATTATGGGTGGTCTGTTTTGTCAGCCTAGGTGGTAGTGACATGCCCAGTTTCAAGGGTTCGGTCTTACGCCGAAAGCATTAAGAGTCATACGTCAGTATATTTGATAATATTTCTTAAATAGCAGCAGCATATATTCTTTAGTTTTCATTGCAATCTGTGTTCTGTCAGACTGCAAGCAATGAAATCACCCATTCATTGCTGCCTACAGCTGTTTATTTTGAAGTAGGTGGTTACAAGATTGGGAACTAAATGAGTGAGACTGTACAGTTGGTCTCGTATTGACTTCTTGAGAATTGCTAACTGGGTTGCAGTCTAAAACTACAGGATGAACACACATTGGCAAAATACATTATGTGGTTGTGCACAATATCAACAAACCTATTTTTAAGACTGCAACATGCAGATAAGCCCGCCCACCCATCCTATTAACTGGGCTAGCTCACTAATTAATCATTAAAGGGGGCGTATTTTTACATTTTGGACTTGCATTGCATATGTTTTCAAATTATATTGATTTTTTTTAAATGGTTTTGGCAGCACGGTGGCTTAGCAGTTAGAATTGATGGCTCACAGCAAGAAGGTTGTGGGATCTCTAACTGCCCATTCTGTGCGACGTTTGTATGTTCTCTTCGTGTCTGCGTGGGTTTCCTCCGGGTGCTCTGGTTTCCTCCCTCAATCATAAACATGCTTATTTAGGGTCTGCTCCTTTCTCTGCCCCTGATCAAGGCAGAGTCTCTACATCTGGAGTTGGCCCCCTGAGTGTTGGACTCTGGCTGCCCACTGCTCCTAGTGGTTAGATTGTGTCTAAATATAATTAGGATGAATTAAATGCAGAGGATAAATGTTGTTGTATGAATGTACAATGACAATAAAGGAAATTACAATTATCCATCCATCCATCCATGCATTTTCAATACCCTCCTACTCCAATTAAGGGTCATGGGGCACTGGAGCCTATCCCAGCAGTCAAAGAGTGTGAGCCAGGGTACACCCTGGACAGGACACCAGTCTGTCGCATGCTGAAATGATCATTATTATCATTATTACCAAAGTTGGGTAGATGTAAATAAAATAGGCTTGACTAACCCAACAACGGTGGCCTTCAGCAGGTAAACCTGGTCACATTTTGGACACCATAATAAACTGAGTTGCAGCTTCATACACCTTGACCGATTTCTTGAAACAAGCTCTTGCCTGGCAGCGTTTGGCGTCTAATCTTTCCAAGCAGGAACATCACAGTAAAAGTCAGGGAAGTCACTTTTTTCAAGACTTCATGGACTCTGTCCTGCATGTGGACAGATTAGGATGCCTCAAGGGAGGCCCAAGGCAACTTGAGGTAGTTTTGAGTAAACATGGTGAATTCTGTCCTCAACTCTTAATATCTTAGCATAATTATTTTCATTTTCATTTGTTGTGATTTTCAGACATCAAGTTGTGCTGAGCCTGCACAGAGCGAGCAGAGCGTGGCGTGGTCGATGCAGTGGAGAGTCTGGCCTAGCGCTACATAATGTTGAACATTCAAAATGAGCACAAATTTAACCAACCTTTCCAGACTTGGACTGATCTATGTCACAGGCATGCCGACACCCCCCCTCCCCCCACGGAAAAACATGAGCCGTTTTGTAGTTATTGTAGGGCATTCTGACACATAACATTGGTGCTCACTTTCCCTGAACCATCTTTTGAGGATGTGTGTTTTAAAACATAGAATATATGAACTCTTTCCTCCCATTAAAAAGTAATTCTTACCATCCCAGCTCTCCTGGCAATGACTGTGTGGAACTGGCCGTCTGAAACTTTGATCATGGTCATCAGTTTATAAGTTCCACTTCCCAAGTTAAAGGAGAAGCGCATCCGCCCTTCAAAGATCTCCAGTGCCAGGAACTCCGCCTTGTCTCCAGTCTGGTTATCATGGTTGTACATGAGCAGTGCGTTGCTCTTCAGGGTGGCAAATTTGATATATATGTAGTTATTGTTGGGATCCAGAGACGGAAACTCCATGTAGGACAACTCCTCAAAGCCATAACTGTTCAGCTCACAGTGCTTTCCGAAAACCCCTGAGGACAAAACCAGAGCAAAAGAAGAATAAGAGAGGATGCCATTGAATGATTCACTGTGCTGCTGTGACAAGAGCACTGTAGTTCTGTTATACAGCACAGACACAGTACAAGATCACTGTCATCAAAGGTTTCTAATCTAAGGGATCTAAAGGTGGGGATCATCTTGAGTAACTTCTGAGGTACTTTTCTGGCTTTTGCAAGTTTCATGATATTCTCAAGGCATTACTAAAGTAATTGTGTCACACAACATGCTGAAAATATCTTAATTATGCCACAGGAGTGTGTTTAAGTATAATGAAAACTTTCATCTCAGTCTGCCTTATGATGTGACAAAGGACAAAGTTTGAAACCCCAAAATTTAAGTGCTTGGGTCAGATTCCAAAAAAATTAAAGTGTACACCGGCCCAATTCACAGAGGATGACTGGGCCAAATTTGAAGCAGATTTGTTGAGAAACGTCCACGATTAGCTCCAGAAAATTAAATGCTAGGGGGCATTATGATGTCACAAGAAAATGTGTGCGAAAGTGTTTTTACTCAAATAAGTTTTCAGGCTCTGGTTAATGTGCAACAAAATTATAGTTTAACACTGGCCAAATCTACAGTGGACCATGGCGCTGAATTTGAGTCAGCTCTGTTCACAGGACGGCCAAAACTGAAATCAATATGGAATGCTCAGGGTAGCACGATAATGTACAATACCGTTGTTTCTTTCTGATAACATATCAAACTATGTGCTTGGCTCCAACTCGGAACAATTATCTATGTCTGGGTTATGGTTAGGGTTAGGGTCAGCACTTCCCCATGCATCAATAAATGCCGCAAGGGGGCTACCTAGCTTGTCCCTTATTGATGTTCCATCACAATGGTTTTGTGTCAGAATGTGACGAGTTGGGAGAATTTGTTGATCCAGACAACACGGTCTTCAACTGTATTTCCACTTTAAAATACACGTCTGAGAAAAAAACAAAAAAACAAAAAACAAAACTCAAAACAGATCAATTATTTATGATGGATTGCAGCCCAGTCTCAAGGTTTTTTTTTTCGTGCTCCCGTGACGAAATGAGTCACATTTTTGTGACGAAGCTTTTTTAACTCACTATTACTAACCCTACTCCCACCCCCAACCCTAACCTTAACCATAACCTAATCTTACTCCTTCCCCCAACCCTAACCATAACCACCCCGACCCCCCCGCTTCACTTTTAATTTTGTGCAGCCATCACGGAATGAATGAGAATGAATTTGTGCTGCCGTGACGAAAATGAGGCGCTTTTCGTCATAATATCACAAACCAATAGATTAATGTATATTTCGTGCTGCTGAAGCTCAACTTGCCGTGACACCAGGTTGTAGATTGCCAATGCCAGACATTTTCAAGTATCACTAGTAGGGCTGGGTACCGAACTTCGGTTCTTTTGTGGCACCGACCGAAATGCTTCGGTAGCATCGAGTATCAAAGCATTTCTTGTCTTTGAGTGCCAAGTTTCGGTACCCAGAGGTTAATTATGTGATCAAGACTTGATGATTCCCTTATCGGTCCTTCAGAGCGGCCATATAACAGCTCTTTTCAAACGTTGTAATGCAAACAATAAACTGCAATCGATCAAAATGTTTTTTCCTCCCAAAATGAGACATACTGTGCTGACGTGCAGCAGAGTTCAGCTCAGAGGTATGGAGAGACATTCATGCCAAAATGTCTGAAAGGAAATGCTTTTGACAAAAACTACAGATTTTATTTCTATTTATGTTCAGAGATCAAGGATCCACCATGTAGATTTTATTTAAGTCCAGAGATCAAGGATCCAGCAACCAATTGCATATTTATTTACTTTAAGACTCAATAAAATGTTGTTGATAATAAAATTATAAAATAAAATTGGTATCGAAAAAAGTATCATTCAGAAACCGGTATCGAAGTGAAGGCATCGGTACTGGTATCAAAAATTTTGATTAATACCCAGCCCTAATCACTAGTTGATTTTAAAGTGGTTCCAGAATAAAGGGAAACAAATGGAAAGGAAAGGTTTGAACAAAATCTATAAGAACTATTCCAGTTACTGTAGATAGCTTGAAAAATGGTAAAACATTGTCAAAGCCATTATGTGCTGCTAGAAACTCACAAATAGAGGTTTTTCACACAAAAAACTTAATGATTTATGACAGCAATATGAAATATGAAAAATGTTGACAGAAAATAAAGTGGCAGCCCATGCTTGCTTTAAAGTAATTATGAGAGTGAATATAGAAATAACTTTTTTCTCTTTGGAGAGTCGTCAGGTTTGAAACTGTCCATCTTGCTTTTCAATTTAGAGGTTCTGACTAACAGACTGAATGTTTCCTACTATTACTTACCAAATGGACAATGACAGTAATATCCGTCCACGCGATTCTGACAGGAGCCGCCATTAAAACAAGGGTTACACTCACAGTGATTGATGATGGACTCACACATTTTACCTGGGTTCACAAAATGAAAACGGAAATTAAAATGGATGGGGTGAAAGACAAGACAGGAAAACTCAGACGGGAGCACAGTCGATTTTAGACTGAAGAGTCATCACATTCTGAGAAACCAATCAAATCAATTAATACTTTGCCTGAATGATGCATGACTAAAGAAAATTCTTCAGACAAACACTGCTATTCTGGAATAACATGAGCATGTATCTACCATGACATCATCTGATCCAAAACATTTTGAGACTTTCATTTGAAAAGAGGAAAAATCTCATTCTGTTGGCAGATTTTCTGCAGGAAAAAAAATCATGTTTTCAAACTTAGCGCAACATTAAATTTGGTTTAAATAAGACCAGACCAATGACACCAGATCAAATTCCTTGTATGTGAGAACTTACTTACTTCTGATTCTGAACAGAAAAATGTATCACATGGCCAAAATACTGAAGCTGACATTCCCTCACAATGCAAGTGATACTCCTCATCTCAGTATCCCTTAGAAAGTATTAGTTTGACACAGCCGTACAGTGGTACCCAAGGATCCCCCGAAGAGACCAATGACATCCCGTCATCATCTTAGGTCACTGGTTCTCGTCCAAGTCTTACAACCTTACATTAAGACAGGAAATACCAGGACCTGAAAAGGCTTGGACCTTCATTCTTCTGCAAACATATGAGCATCAACAAACACTTTTTCCCAGCAAACACGTGACTCTATAAACATTTGCCAGGTGTCACTTGATCTCAAAGGTCAAGGAAACAAAGACATAAATGGGCATGGAGAATGGAGCTTAGGTGGTCTTGAATGGAAGACCTTCTGTTTGGGGAGGCACCATACCGTCCCAGGTTCAATAATTCTTGTTTGTTTTAAAAGCTATCAGTTTCTCTCAACAGTGGTTGACACTGAATGATATCATCAACTCTTTTTCGTCATGAAGTGCTCAATGATTTTTACATCTCAACCACTGTTGTGTGGGCCGCTGAAGAGGAGGTACTGCTGGCCCACCACCACCAGATGGCGCCCTGCTTGGAGTGCGGGCTTCAAGCATGAGAGGGCACCGAAACCAGTGGAGTGACAGCTGTCACATCATCACCACCAGCTGTCACTCATCTACATCAACCTCCATAAAAGCCGGACTGCAACTCCACCTCCCCGCCGAGAAATCAGCTACCATACAGGTAATTTCTCTGCTAAGCTTAACTTTGACTAATAGTCTGATCTCATTTGCAGCCGTTTTCCTGTGACGTGTTCCGTATCTGCTGTATTGGCGTTTGGTGTGGACTGCGACGGCTTCGCCTCCCATCCCAACCAGATAAGTGGTTGTCACAGGACCTGTCCGTGTGTGTTGTCAGAGGTGGAGGTTCTCCCTCCTTACTGAACACAGACTGTGGGATTACTGAGTGTGCGAACTCACACTCGTCAAAACTGTTTCTGTTCTCTGCCAGCAGTACCGGGTCTGACTGCTGAAGACAGTGGCCACCTGGGGCGCAGGGCTTGGCGGCTCCGGTGTTCTTCAGATCCGTTTGTGGTGGAAGCTGTGTGGGTTCCGGCTCTTCTATCACCAGACGTCTTCTATCTTCGAGCCTGCCACACGCCACCTTGTGTATGTTTGACATTCCGCAATATTGTCATTGTCTGTACTTCGTTGTGCGATTCACAACATTAAATTGTTACTTTTTGGCTTATCCATTGTCTGTTCATTAACGCCCCCTGTTGTGGGTCCGTGTCACGACACCTTCCCAACAACCACTTTACTTTTCCACAAGTGTGTGATTTTTACCATCTGGAAACTCATCACTGTTTTGTGTTCTTTGTAAGATGATTATGGGCTTAAGTTGAGATGTTCAATTCAACTTATCGATTCAGCACCAAATCACAACATAAGTTGTCTCGAGGCACTTTACACAAGGAAGGTCTAACCTTACCCACTCCCTGATCAAGCACAATGATGACAGTCGTCAGGAAAACACTCCCTCAGGAATTTTGATTATCGAAGAAACCTCAAGCAGTCCAGACTCAGTGGGTTGACTATCTGTCCTGATCAAACTGCCAACAAATAAAACAAAGCACAACAAAGAGCTGACAAGAATTTTGCAGCTAAGCAAACTTCTACATATAGAGCCAGTGGTCTCAAAGGTTAATGGCACAAAAGCCTCCAAATGGTGACGAGCAGAGTCTCAGACTAATCCCACACATAAACAGGTATTTTTGAAAATGTGGAATTTCCACCTTAAGTTTTAAAAATATCTCCATCCACGTGAAAATGCAAAACACATTTTAAAATGCTATCAATTGCACACCAAAGCAAAAGGTGGTGATGCTGCATTCACATGTTGGCTGTAAGTGGCAGGTGGTAAACCAAAGTTTTCATCGTTTTCAGCGAGATGTAGTCAGAAAAATTCTGCCACCGCTGGCACTGAGTGCAGCAAACGCACACTGCAACAGCACTTATTGCCAAATCTTTTAACACTTGCCGCAGTAGCATTGTTAATGTTTTGAAAAGATGGACAGCGAGAGATGGATTATTTACCATATCTGTGCATTAGAATACCTCGCCTTGACTATCTGCCCACACCCTTTTTTATATGAAAGTTGGTTGGCTCACCCTAAAATAAATTATTTTTGTGACCCAAACACATCATGAAATGCAAGAACTCATGAATTTTCACAATGTTTTATTTGTTGCTTCCGCATCTTACCTGTGACAATGTGATCAGTGTGCAGGGATAGTAATCGCATGACGATGACATCGAGAGTTGTGCACAAGGTGGTACAGATCTGGCACCGTCTGGCAGTAAAAAGGTAAGTTATTTGTGATTTTATTTTTTTCATTAGTGATGAAATCAGACATTTTATTGAAATATATAGGGGGTGGGCATTCCAACAAACGTAACGTTGGGTGTGCTCATGCATCTTCAGATAAAATTCCACATGGAACACTTTGGTGCAAGTACAGACAGTCACTTATTTTTAATTAAGTAAATGTAAGTAATTTGTGTGATATTACAGAGACATTAATCGACTGTATAGCCTCACAAAAAGTTAACTTTTAACACTACCATCAGAGAAAGAGCTTCTTGTTTTAATATAATGCTGTGCAGAAGGCTAAAGGCTCTTTCAAAGAAGAATGTTACTGTCCTCGTCTCCACTCATCAACTACAGTAATTCAGGTTTGATGGTTGGCTTGACAAATCTTTCGACACTCAACATGTGAATGCAGCATTACTATGCAGCCATGATGGCCAACCAGAAGCCTGGAAAAAAAAAAAACAAGACCTCTGTTTCCTTGTCTGCACACAAACACTGACACCACCATTTTCCAAATATTCTCCTTTTCAGAGTTTTTGTGTGGATAAAAGACATGCAGAAAAGGCTACATTTTCCAAAATACCCGTATATGTGTGGACAGGGTGTCAGCAAATAGACTGGAATTGGCAAGTCGGTACTCGATACCAGATCAGTCACAGAAGGAACATGCCTCAGATTTTAGACAGGTGATACTTCCACAGTTTTCCATCTGTTGGAAATACTCCAGCTGGAGCAGGATTAGAAACTGTCAGAAACAAATTGGCCCAATGTATCTTTCTGCAACACTAAAAAGTTCCTGAAAAGGTTCTGAAACAGTTCCTGTGGTGCAAAAGGCACGACTGATAACACAACAATAAGTAAGACTGACAATGAGTTGCTGTAAATACACATCCCGCTTTAAATCCTGGGACAAATTGTTTAATGGAGACAGATTCTGCTGCCAAAATCAGGCGGGAAAAACAGGATGTTGAGAGTTCAGTGCGAGGCCACGCAAACTACTGTAAGTTAATAGGTGCATTTCTTCAGGAGGGTCGTTAATCTTGATAAAACCTAAAGCTTTGTGGTCATTTTTTATTATCACGATAAAAAAAGGACATTAATGACTTGAAGCAAATAGCCTGCTTTGAAAATGCTGTTCAGATGCAACACAGCAATCAGGATTCTTTCAGTGATTCCACTTAAAATCTGCTCCGCTTTATCAAGAGTAATAACAGAGGGTATTCGTTACATTTGCAAACTAAAAGGCCTGACTGAATCTTTTATCAAAGTACTCATTTGTCATCTCAAAATACACACATCCTCGATTAGGACATTCTTCTATATACAGCTGAACTTGAGTCCATCTGTGTGTGGTCAAAGCTGAGTACACATGAAGGCACATGTGAAATGCGATACGGGTGAACTGCTTGTGAAGTCTCCACTAAAATCCTGATTGGGTCAGTTTTACATTGTCCCTGTCTTTTAAAGAAAACATGTCCGGCCGATACGCATCACAGCTGATACCCCAACTCCCCCCAACTAGTTATCTGAAAAACTAAACCCGTTTTGGCAGTGGTTCTTGTATGCTATGGCTACAACAGCTCTTGGAATAGTCCAGAAGCAAATATTATTGTTGGGCCAAACACAGAGTTCTTATCGATGCATGTTTCGGGTCCATGTGTGGATTTTTATCAAGCCTAAGCATCAGTCACTCTGCGACTAGCAGTAAAATGGGGCTGTGTGTGTCTACAATACCTGCAAAGCCAGATTTGCAGAGGCAGTTGAAGCCACCTGGGAAGTTCTGGCATAGCGCGCCGTTCTTGCAGGGATTGGAAAGGCATTCGTTGACATCTCTTTCACAGGCCATCCCGGTGAAACCTTCAGGACAGGTGCAGGAGAAGCCCCCAACCAGATTGTGGCAGGTGCCACCATTGTGGCAGGGTGAAGGCTGGCACTCATCAATGTCTGTTTCACACAGTGCTCCTGTGTATCCTGGTCTGCAGCTGCAGGCATATGGCTGCAGGGGGTGGTTGGAAACCAAGATCACTGGGACACTTTCTTCAGTTTTCATATCGGGCCCGACACTGAGACGCCTTTTGCAGCTGCCTCCATTCTGACATGGGTTATGAGTGCAGGGATCATGGTCCACCGCATCTATTTGCACACCGCTCTGTCTGTGTAAAATGTCTTTGATACTCTGGAAGAATGTGGCCACACCACTGGGGTTTACATATTGTCCGTGGCCCCGTTTCACAGCTGCCATGAGGAAAGTCTGATTGTTGAGCTCAAATACACCATAAAGCAGCACCCCTGTGCCCAGTCCTGCTAGCTGAGAGTTGGCAATGCGTAAGAAGCT